>NC_035442.2:98250200-98850200 GCF_002127325.2 Helianthus annuus
GAACAGAGTTTAATCAAACCGACCCAAGGCACAAAAAGACTGCCTATGAATTTCTGTATAGAATCAACCACTGATAACCATACTTCAAGGTATTTGGCTGCGCCCATGCGCTTTATTTTGAACTTTAAAAGATTCCATTCAAAATTTGCAGCCAAATTGATTTGTGGTTAATTTTCTGGGTACTCCAACCACTGCCCAAGGCCTACAAAGTGGTTCAATGCACGGACCAAGGTCAGTTTGGGAGGAGACTTTGGATGTAACAGTTCAATGAACTTTCATTAATGAAATCCCAGCAAATCCTGGCTTGAACTGTTTGATCTTGAAAAATTCACTTTGAACAATACTGCTTGTCCAAGACTAACAGTGAGCAGGTCATCAGAGGATACAACACCAGACTAGGGTATGAAGTCATCATCCCTGCAAAGGTTTACCACAAGGGAAGCATACAGTTGTTAAAACAACTGTCAAAGCTCAACCACTGCTGCATCAACAGTTGTTGATCAAAGTAGCCCATCCACCACTGCTTCCATATCCTCAACTACTGCTGACAAAAGTCCTCAAACAGTGGATAAAAGTCAGTAGTGGTCCACTCCATTACCACCCATTCCACCACCTTTTGAAGCCACTGCTGGGTCATCAAAGTCACCAGCAGTGGTTAGCTCAGATGATACACATTTGCAGCCTTCACCAACAAATGCCATCATACCATATCAAGGAGATTTAATCTTCTTGAGATCTCATCCACCTGATCAAATCATTGGCAACATCAATGAAGGGGTGCTCACAAGAAGCCAAACCCAAAACATTTGTCTTTTTGCTGGTTTTCTATCACTCCATCAGCCAGTCAAGTACCAAGAGGCACTGAAAGACAACAGCTGGGTAGAAGCCATGCAAGAGGAGCTCCAACAGTTCAAGAGACAACAAGTATGGGAGCTTGTACCACTGCCAAAAGAGGTCAGTCCCATTGGCACAAAGTGGGTCTTCAAGAACAAAACAGATGAAAGGGGCATTGTTGTCAAGAACAAAGCCAGGCTTGTGGTTCAAGGTTACAGACAGGAAGAGGGGATTAATTATGATGAAACATTCGCCCCTGTTGCAAGATTGGAAGCTATCAGACTGTTCCTGGCCTTTGCTGTCAACCACAACATGAAGGTGTTTCAGATGGATATCAAAAGTGCTTTCCTCTATGGTACATTGCAAGAAGAGGTATATGTATGTCAACCTCCAGGCTTTGAGGATCCATTTTATCCTGATCATGTCTACAGGCTAAACAAAGCCTTGTATGGCCTGAAACAAGCACCAAGGGCCTGGTATGAAACTCTTTCCAACTTTCTACTCTCAAATGGTTTCAAAAGAGGTACCATTGATAAAACACTGTTTCTTAAATGGAGAGGGAAAGATTTAATGATTGTCCAAATTTATGTGGATGACATTATTTTTGGAAGCACATGTACCAAAATATGTGAAGAGTTTAGAGAACTCATGACAGCCGAGTTTGAAATGAGTGCAATGGGTGAGCTGCAATGCTTTCTTGGTCTCCAAGTACAGCAAATGCAAAATGGAACTTTCATTCATCAAAGCAAATATGCTAAAGAACTTTTAACCAAATTTGATATGAATGATTGTAAACCATGCAGCACACCCATGGCCACAAATAAGCTAGTCATGTCTGATGAAAAGGATGAGCTGATTGACCAAACACTTTATAGAAGCATGATTGGGTCTTTACTGTACCTAACTGCATCTAGACCAGACATCATGTTTGCAACATGTGTCTGTGCAAGAAGTCAATCAGCTCCCATAAAATCTAATCTCATTGCTGTAAAAAGAATTCTCAGATACATAAAAGGTGCTCCCACACTTGGTATCTGGTATCCAGCTAATGGGAATATCAAGCTTTCAGGTTTCTCAGACAATGACTTTGCTGGTTGCCACACAACAAGGAATTCCACTTCAGGAGGGTGCCAGTTTCTAGGTGATTGCTTAGTTTCTTGGCAAAGAAAAAAGCAAGCAGCAGTTTCAACATCCACTGCTGAGGCTGAATACATTGCTGCTGCAAGCTGTACAGCCCAACTCCTATGGCTTCAAAATCAGTTACTGGATTTTGGTATCACTGCCTTAAAGACACCACTTATGCTGGATAGCCAGGCAGCAGAAAATATCATCAAAAATCCAGTTTCCCATTCTACCACCAAACACATCGACATCAGACATCACTTTGTGAGGGATTGCTATGAAAAAGGTTTGATTTCTCTGCATCATGTCCCAACTAAAGACCAGCTGGCAGATGTGCTCACAAAAGCACTTGATACAGCCACTTTTGAAAGTCTGGTCTCTAGGATTGGGATGCTGAACATGGAATAACAAGCAACCTCTTGTTTTTCTATGAATAAAAGCAACAAAATGTTTTCAGAAAATCAAAAATCCATCCTTAAAAATAGCTTAAAAATGAAAATTTCATTAAAATCCTTAAAAGTCTGCCATAACCACTGATTGTTCAAAAGTCTGCTCTACTTCAAAAAGTCTGCCCATTGCTGAAAGGCAACCTCTGTTCTCTCATTCCTTGATAACCACTGTTGTTCAAAAGCAGTGTCTTATCTTCTGATATGCTATCTACTGATAGTAAAAATCATCCACTGTCCCCTTTCCACTGCTTTCATCCGTTGCTTTCACCAAAAGTACTGTCCTTCATTTTCACCAGTGGTTGTCACGTGGGCAGTACATAGCAGTCAGACTTTTTGTAACGGCTGCCACGTCAGCATTCACTCTCTCTCCTATAAAGCTCCCCACTCACCATCCAAACAGGGTTTTACTGTCGAATTGAATTCACAAAAATTCTCTTCTCAAAGCAGTTTTTCTTTCCATCTCCCACAAAATTCCTTCGATAAATCGTTTCAAAAATGACAAAATCGAAGTCATATGCAAAACCCACATCAAAATCCTCGAAAACAGCCTCTCAAAAGGCAATCATCACTGACATTCCATTCAAAAAATCTCACAATCTCCTGGGTCTTCTCACAAAACCAGGAACCACAGATGTTTTCGATTCCATCATCACCATCATGGCAAAATCAAAGTACAAAACTTTGCTCACCGCCGACGCATCCATCTACTTGGCAACCCAAAGGGAGTTTTGGAAGAATGCAACTCTTGAAAAACAAGGAGACATTGCAACTGAAATCAAATCTTCCATAAAGGGTAAAGCTGTTCACATTACACCACAATCCATCTCCGAAGTCTTTCAACTCGATGACCAGGCAGGTAAAACTTCCTTCACCAAAAACGAGTTGCACATTGACTTCATTGAAAGAGGGTATGAAGCCACAATGATGACGAAACTGACCTTAGAAAAGGGTTATTTTCCTCCTGCAACAAGATTTTTATTTCATACCCTCCTAGTATGTGTTTCAAACAAAACCACTTCTTTCAGTGAAATCCCTATAAAGATTAAAAATCTGGGATATGCGATTCTTCAAGAAGAAAATTATAACTATTCTCGGGAAATCTTTAAATATTTGGTTAATAATGTTGAAAGTAAATCATTTTTACTGTTTCCAAGGTTTTTAAGCTATTATTTTCAAAAGAAATTCAGTAAGGATGATTTGCTTCTAATAAACCAAGGTGAAATAACTGCAATAAACTGTCTAACATCTGAAACATTTTCACGTATGTTAGCACCTTGCAAAACACAAGTAGGGGTACCTGAGCAGACTTTAGCAGTTACCACTGCTCCTCAGGTATCTGTTGCTGAGCCTACTGCTCTAGGTGATCAAAGCAGCAGAACAACTGTTTTGAAACCCACACCTACCACACCAAAAAGGCCATCCAAAAAGAAAAATCAAAAACCCTCCAAACCAATCAAAAAGGCAACTCTGGCAGATGAGATACCAGAGTTAATGCCTGTGACAACACAAATGTCACTAGAAACCACTACTGCTTCTTCCTCACAGCAGTTGGTACAAATATCTCAACCCATAACCATAACTCCTCCTACTTCTTCACAAAAAGGACAGGTTGTACACAAAGGGCCACCACATCATGATGCTCTGGATACACTTGTCTCCATCATCCACAGCTCAATGCCCGGAGCAATTCCGCCTTCTAGACCCACCATCACATCCTCAATTCCCCCAAAAACACAACTACTGTTGGATGCAATTGACTTAAACCAGGCACTATCCAGTCCTTCTCAATCACCTGTCAATGAGAATATACCTCAACAAATGACTGGGCCTGCTGTATCATCCGTTGCTAACCCACCAACAAAACCTGAGGAGGTTACACCCATCGAGTTACAAGTAACTCTTTGTGGTAATCCAAGTGAAGCAGCCACTACAACTGTTGAACCTACAGGTTTACAGTTGGGCAGTGGTTTCATTAATAAGACTTCCTTGGAGGCAATTCCTTACATAGCACCTCTGCTAACCACCAGTGGAATTATATATCCAACTGGCATCATCAAAAGGTTGTCAAGTGTTGAAGGAAGAAGACCCCAGTACCAAGAAAAAGGGGCATCAATGGTTAGTGTTTGGAATAAATTCCCTACATCTGCCACTGATAAAACCACTGTTAGTGGGAAATCAGATGATCCCATTAAATTGGGTGATGATTTAAAGTACCAGAAATTGACGGATCGTGTTGAAAAACTTGATAACTCTGTTGCAGAGCTCAAAAATATGCTCCAGCAGTTGTTACAGGTACAAAAGGTACAGTCCACTGTTGTTCCACCTCAAGCACCTGCTCTACAACAAGCACCTGCTATAAATGAGCTCTGGAATCTCTTTCAACCTTATCTCCATCATCAGGCACAACTGGCAGATCAGCAACATGAAAAACATGTTCAACAGCTGAGAAAGGCTATGGAGTCTAGGTTCAAAGACACTCAGGCTGATCTAAAGGCTCTCAAAACTCAGATCCTGCACACCACTGGCACTGCTCCTCCACCAGTATTTTTCATTGATCACCTCCCTGAAGATAATGCCAAAAAGGGGGAGAAAATTCAAGAATGGAGAAGAAAGGGAATAACTGATGGTCTTTACCTTGCACCAGAAAATTCAAATATGACCAAGCAGATCCCTTTGCCAGATGGTAGTAAGAAGATTGATGAGACTACAAATGCACTTGCAGAAGCTCTTGCTTGTGTAAAAAGGGATAGAGAGGCCAAAAAGAAAGCCAAGGTGGATTATCCGGATCAGGGTACTTCAGGGTCAAGAGATGATGAAAATCTTTTTGATGAAAAGAAGAAGCCTACTAGAAAAGTAAGGCTACCCAAATCCATTCCGGTCAGGCGTTCAAAGTCTGTTCAAAAACCACCTCCCAAAACTGGTGTTGTAACCTCTGTTGTATCAACTGCTGTTGGTACCTCAGTAGTTTCAACATCTGCTCCCACTTAAACACACACCACTTCAACACACACCACCTCAACACACACTTCATCTACTGCTTTACCACCATCACCACCAAAATCACAATCACCTCCTGTCAAAAGGCAGAAGACAGCAGATGTTAAAACATCTGTTGTAAAGACAACAGTGGTTGGAACACCAGTTGTTTCAACAGCTGTTAGTCTATCACAAACCACTGCTACTACAACCACCTTTCCATCCAAAACATCATCAGTCCCTCCTCAAATAAAGAGGAGGAGGCTAACTCCTAAAGATGATGTCACTTCACCATCCCAAACATCTTCAAAACCTTTAGCCCTTGTCAATATTCCAAAACCAGTTCCACTTTCTTCTGTTCCTATGCACAAACCTTTACCTCCTGCAGGTGTTCAATTTCCTCTTGAACTAGAAGCTGTCAGAGAAGAGATAAAATCCTTCTATACTGAGGATGACCCTGCCAAAAGGAGTTTTCCCTCAATCAAAGGATATCCATGGCCCAAAAACATTGATGAATATTTGAAAATAAAGGCCAAACAAGCAGAGGATATCTCACAAAGAAACTCACAAGGGAAATCTGACAAAGAAGTTTCAAGATACTACCAATATCTGCTTACACAAGTCAATTCCCTGGAACGTTTTGCAAAGAATGTTAGTCAACAAATTTCTGAAAGAGCAGCTGAAACTCTGAAGAAAGACTACATTGAAAGCATCATGTTTTACAAGAAATACAAAGGAGAGAGACACATGTACAAAGAGTGGACTATCCCAGAGCTTGAAGCTGAATCAGCTAGAATTCAAGTTATGATAAAAAGGAAAGTCACTCACACTCCTCCTGATTGGGCAAAGTTCAAAAAGAATGTACCTGAAAAGCAGTTGGAACTGAAAAGAATGAAAGAAGAATTGGTTGTTGCTGAATTTGGCACCAAAAGACAAGTAGCTAGATGGAAGGAAGATTTGGTCAGGTCAACCTACAGAAGGTTGGAGGAATTAAGGAAGAAAGATTCTAAAATCCCTCAAAAACCTGACTACCCTGAAGCAGCGGTTTCAAAAGGACCATCAAAGCTGCAAATCAGGAGATCCACTGCTCCAGCTGGTACTGCCTTTTACAAAAGAAGGAGTCAAAGCCAGCTAGGTGCTGAAACAGTTCAAGATATTCTTACTGGCAATGCTGTTGTAAAAGAAGGCCTGTTAAGAACGTTGAAAGAAGAACTTGAACAAGAAAATTCTGCTCCCACTGCTCAGCCAGTGATGAACCGGCCAGCCTCTCCAAATATATCTGCAAATAAGCATCTCCCAAGAAACCCACCAGGCTCAAAAATACAAAAGTGGGCAACTGACAAACAGACCCGCGTATTGACTTTGCTCAGGTCTGGTGGAGAAGTGAAGATAATATCAAGGGAACAAGCTCTTGGCCTGAGTCTTGAAGATTTGCAGGATCTCCTTGATCTTCCACTTAGCAGGGATGATGAAGATACAGATGCCCTTAGCTTTGAATTGCAATTTAAAGGCCAGATAAGGGAGCTGTTGATGAGGCAATAAAATATCCACAATAATGAAGAGTTTTGGCATTATCTGTTCCAGGGGGAGATTGTTGGGATTGAACCCTATCAGAGGAACAGATAATGTAAAGCCAAAACTGGATCAGCTCAGTGGATTCAAAATAAGCAGATGCTGATATACATATCTCTCCCCTTGAAAGTGATTACAACAACTGATGACCTCCTATCTGCTGATCTTACTAACTGCTGACCAATAACTGCTGCTCAATTAAAGATCTGATGAAGACTCAAGTCCTGCTGATTCAATCTACTGCCTTGAGTCAAGCACTGCTGATCCGGACAAGTGCTGCTGGATTCACAGCAGTAGAAGGTTGCAGCAGTTGTTCTATAGTCTGTTATGTAATAGAATGTAATAGCAGTAGTTAACACAAGCAGTGTCTGTATAGATCAAAGGTTAGAGTTTGTTAGGAGGTTAGATATCACATTCATGGTGACGTCAGCTAAAGATGCTCAGTAGTTTGCAAGTGCTTATAAATAGTACAGTACTTTGTACTGTTCTATTAGCTCTTCACATCATTCGTCTTCTTTGCACGAACAAACTACTGAGCTCGGGCTGAGGGGGAGTTTGCATTCATACATCATCATTGTAATCGTGTTTGAAATAAATTCAATCATTCGGTTCTATGTGTAAAGATGTTTGATTAAAAGTATTACTCTCATTTGATTGTATACAAAGTTTGTGTTCATCTTAATTTCCGCTGCACACTCATTCATTTCCATCTTATTTTACAAACAAAAGTACAATCAAAAGGAAACTCAAATCCAACAATAATATATATCATCATAAGTATCAGTTCCAAACACAAACCAAGCCAACCCTCCCAACCAACCTGTTCAATGTATTCAAAGTATAAGTACAAGCCAAAATATGAGGATCAAAAACAACATAAAAATAAAAACAAAAAGATATCAAATCAGCTCCTGCTGCGTCCTCATCATCCCTACACTAATCATCACCATGCTCGTTTGCACTCTCCTCACTACTACTCTCTCGTCCTCCTGCTCAAGAACCACCCTCTCCAAACACATGAAACGGGGGAGTCGGATCAAACCTCTCTCTCCAGCACCAACAGGGCCACCCTGCTCTCTCGGCTGAAAGAAATCCGGTATCCCCATGCTGTGCCTGCTCATGATATACTTGAGAGCCTCCTCCTGTCTCTCCTGCCCAGTCTGGATCATGTGCTCCAACCTGTCAAACCTCTGCTCCACATAGCCAGATAACGACTGTAAAGTAAGCTGCTCAGGTGGTGGCTGCCTACACGGATACTGCGGCGTCGGCCTCTCATGTCATTGTGGTGGTCGCTGGCGATGAGTAGGATCGATCTGCATCATGACATCCTCAGCTGGATGTCCCTCGGGCGGCTGTACCTTCGGGCCCTGCTTAATCGGCTCCTAACCGTAAGGCTCAGTATAAGAAATAATCCCTTCTTATTGCAGCTCCTTTATACCAAAAGTCATCGTCTTCGGCCCCTCATGTAGAAATATGGGGATATACTTGTTAAACACCCCTAAATTCAATGCAATACGAGTGATATATGGACCCATATCCAAGGCAGCTCGGTGACCACCTCTACGCCCCCTGCTGAATGAATCAGCTAACATTGTCGCCAAATTCATCTCTCTCCTTTCCACCTGACACAACGGAATAAACAGCTCGATCCAGTTTGCTTTCTTCTCACCTGATTTTCGCTCCACCAAAGCAGTCTATAATATCTTCAAAACATACTGATACACCGGATTACAAACTGAAGTAATCAGGTTCGTCAATGTAAAGGGGTGGTTAGAAATGGTGCTCCAGAAACGGCGTAGCTCGGTCGCTCCTATACTGTACTCTCTATCAGTAGTGTATGCCCCTCTCAGACTAGTAACAAACCCAGTGTAGGATCGTTTTCACGACCAAAACGAGTCGTTCAGAAGAGTTCTTGTCAATACGAGAGGCGGAATTCAGTCGTATCTGAGTTATTTCAACTGATTTGCACAAGATTCACTTTAAACTGTCTCTTATATTGAAAACACAACGATTTGCAGCCTGGAGACACTTCGGCAGCACTTCGGCACCGGAATTAGATCGTTACAAATGTGATGGAAAGGCACGTATTTATAGACTAACCCATTTCGCACGAAACAGCTCTCACGAAATGGACTTGCCATTTCGTACGAAATGGCCATTGCCATTCCGTGCGAAATGCACACTTTCCATTTCGTGCGAAATGAATGTTTCCTATATATTTTTCACATTTCTCGTATTACGTGCCTTGATCTATCTAAACAAATATAAGACTCGATACAAGACGAAGTCGACAGACATATGCACCAACAGACTCCCCCTTGGATGTTAAAGAAGTCTTCGATACGAGTCTTCAGCATGTCAAATCTTCAGTCTTTATCAGTCTCCATGCTTTCCTCCAAAGTATTCTCCATTGTAAGTATCCTCAATCTTCTTTCCTCTTCTCTCTTGATCAGCATCAACAGCTAATCTTCCCCTGGGATGTTGATCTGATAGTCTTCATAGATTCAGAATCGCAACTTGGCTCTTGAGCTTCCTAATTCTCTTGATCAGATCTCTTGATTCCTTAAGTTCATCAGCATCAACAGCTTGCATGGATCACAGGATCTACACCTGACTCAGACTCCCCCTTTCGATAAACTGGGATCGTAGTCTGGTTCTTTGTGTCCACAAGATCTGGAACCTGGCTCGAATCTGCCTATTTTCAGAAATCGGAACCTGGTTTTCTCTAAACTTCATTCCTGCACAATCCTCAACCACTTGTAAGATAAACAACTTTTGACATTTGATAAACTCTTTGAATTTGAAACATTCAAAATTTTGACTCAAATTAATGAACCATTTAAGACATTTCAAAATTATTTCTCATTTCAAGCAACTCTCCCAAACCAGTTCATCATGTTTAGCACTTGAATTTTGAAAATTAGCTTTCTAACATCAGTTGTCAAAAATCTTTTTGTATTTTCAAAATTTTATGCTAAAACACACTTAAAATCTTTTTGAATTTTTGACTTTCATGAAAAGCAGTAAAGAAATATTTACATACAATATTTTTGTGAGTTTGTGTAAGAGGATCATATCAGTTTATGAGACAAATCACTAACACTGTTAAGCTTAAAACATTTTAAGTTCTAAACGATTCACTTAGATTGTCAGTATACTGATTCACTTAAATTTTCACACAAAGTTCAACTGTTCTGAGATACGAGATTAATGTTTTAAGGACTTAAACTTATTCGCGTGTCCCACCTCAGAATATACTCCCGTATCCAGACTTCTATATTCAGTCTTACAGGTGAGTGTACACTAATGATATCTGTAAAACGGGTAATGCGAGACCATGAGAGCTCAGGTTAGAACTTCCGTTCAAACAAAGAGATGATGGCTCGACTTTTAAGGTGTGTCCCGTTTGGGGATCTTTTCTTCAACAACACATGATTAGCATTTTTCAATGTTTCATCATTTTTTATGCTGAGGGTAGGCTTTAAGATTAAAGCAATGCAAAGCATTATACGAGGACTAGGTAATTGCTCCCGCAAAATCAAAAGTCCTGGTATAATACCCCAGATATCATCACGCACAAAGACCTTGTATGTCAGAAATAGAAATTCTTTCAAACAAGATTTCGGGGGTTACCCATATATTCGAGAGATGTTCCCCACGAGATAAGTAAGCATAGAATTTTAGATTTATATCTCGAAAACAATCTACTGAATGTGCAAAAACCTACTGGCATATCGTCAGTGAGATCGTTTATCACATTTGACTTTTCAAATCTTTAGCGTGCTGTGATAGTCCACTGATGTACTATCATTTCCTCTTTTTCACAACAAAACTCATTTTTGATTTTCCAAATGTTTTTGGTTTTTATAGATTTTATCATGTTTTTGGATTTTTCAAATTTTCAAATTTTTAAATTTTTACTCCCCCTAAAATCAAAATCATATTTCAAATTTTGATTTTCTGGGAAAATTTGAAAACAAACTGTACAAAGTAAAATGACAAACTGATATCGAATCGCTTCAATTCTCCATTTACTTTGACATAAACAATCAGAACTCCCCCTGACAACAAACTATTTTCCCATAATGATTTCAAAACACTTAAGTTTATTTTAATCAAAATGGTTTTTTTCGGAAAATTCGTTTTGTTAATCTTCTCAAACCTTTTGTAGATTAGGGGATTTCATCACATTGTTATCAAAACACCACTTGTAGGAAAGATAAATCAAGTTCAACTTAATGACCTTGATAAACCACATGTAAGAACAAACGAATAACCATTTGTAGGTTTTTCACAAACACACCACTTGTAGATCGAAATATCACAAATGTGAATTTCTCAAGAAAAATGCCGATTCCTGCTCCATGATTACCAACTTGGGAGCTCCTGCAAGTCAGGCTTTTTAGTTAAAGAGATTCTCTCAAGCCTGACAGTCCTTGGGAGCTTCCGAGTTATCAATACTCGGTTTCTTTCCTTTCTTCTTCTCATAGAATTCTTTTACCCCTTTGACCTTCCCGTCAATCATTTTTCCAAAAATATATTTCACTTTGGGGTTAAAAGCCTTTTCAATATCAAATTCTTTCTTTTCAGAAAAAAATTGATTTGAAATCTCAGTTTTTCCAACTTTTTGCTTAAAATTCTCAGCCCGCAAAGGTGGAAAGTTTTCATCATCCATTGGAGGTACTGATTTTTCAACTTTTGGTTCAACTTGTGGCTCCTCTGACTTTGTGGAATCAGAATCATTGCTAGAAGATAGCTCCTCTGATTTTGTCGAATCAGAATCATTGCTAGAACTGCTATCAGATTTCTTAACAACCCATTTTTTGTTTGTTAAGATTCACTTTTCTTTTGTAAACATTTTTTAAACATTCACCAACCTCAAATGTAGAATTTTCAAAAACTTTAAATTTCTTGGTTGGTGTTGTGTTCTTTTCAACAACTTTTTCTTTGAGTTTATCAGAGACTCCCTGTTTTGTTTGAATTTCTTTTGGACAATTTTTGGCAATGTGACCAACTACTTTGCAATTAAAACAGATCCTTGTCTTCTTTTTCTTTTGAACAGCGCCATTCTTCATTTCTTCTTGCTTCTTTGCAAGGAACTCTTTGTTTGATTGTTTCCAGAATAAGCTCTTTTGTTCCTCCTCAGGACTTGTCCCTGAAACAAATACTATTTTTGTTTTAGAAATTTTCTCATTTTTATGATTTTCTTGTAGAAAAAAACCAAGTCCTTTCTTTTTGAAATTACCGTTATGGTTTGGTTTCTTTCGATAACCTGAACCAGAACTGTAACCCTTTTTCTTGTTTTCTCTTTGTTGTATTCTTGAAGTGTATTTTTTAGGTTTTTCAGAAAAATTTACATCTTTTATTTCTGAAATATTAATTTCTGTTAGTTTGAAAACTTTTTTGATCATTTCAGTTTTGACACCTCTTATTGGAAATTCTTCATCAGAAAATAATTTGTCAGAATCTTTCAAAGTATAAGCCACTATGAAGGTTTGGTCATTCAAATTAATTTTTGATAACAAAAACTCTTTATTATAAACCCGTTTGTCCTTTTTGACTGTTGAACTTGACGTTTCAGTTTTTGACTCTGAGTCTGATTCTGACTTTGACTCTTCGGTTTCATCTTTATCCAAGACCTGATCGACCACTTTCTTTATTAACGCTGACTCATGATCAGTATCAGACGAAGTGAAAGGGACATCAATGTTGTCTGGCAAATTATCTGAAGACTTAGATTCCCATTGTAAATTGGTTGCCTTTTTTACTCTCTCTGAATTAGGATTTCATGGAGAATATCCATTTTCAAGCGGAGGTGGACACTTTGTATAGATGGCACTATGTTTCTTACCAGAATTCTTTTCTTCAGTATCTTCTTCTTCAAATGCCTTCATGCCTTCAACTGTTGGATAAATCCTGTCAATAACATAAGAAGTACATGAGTAACTTTTTAACAATCTGTTTACCCTTTCTGTTTCTATCCTCTGGTTTCCAGTTTCTGTTCCAGCACAGCACATTTTTCAATGTAATTATTGACGATTTTCTGCTTTGTCATGAAAGCGTCTTCATAGTTGTTGATTGTTCACTGCTTGATTGATTGTACTGATTCATTGCTTTGTTTAGAACATCATAGGATTCTTTCAATCTATTCATGTTATGAATCAAAGTACTGTTTTGCTTCTTCACTGTTTCACAAGTTTCACATTTCACAGGAATCTTTCGTGCATCAGCTTCTGCTTCAACTGTGAAAGCTGGAACTTCTTTTACCTTTTTCTTTATCACAGGAACTTCTTCATCATCATTGCTAACTTGTTTTTTAACTTTCTTCTTTTTCTTTTGAATTTTTCCATCATCACTGTCACTCTCATCTAGCATTCTTAAGTGCTCTTTCATTCTGTTTGCATAATAATCATCATTATCACTATCTTCAACAACTCGAGCAACAAACGCTTGATGATTTGAAGTTTTGTTAGGATCATAATCATCCCAACTAAAACCTTTTGGAAGCCTTTCATCATCTTGATCTATCATTTTGTTCATCAAATATGCTTTATTCTCTGCTGAAATATATTTATCCCAACTAAATCCTTTTGACGAACTTCCATCATCTTGATTCACCATATAAGCTTTCTTTGATTCTTCAATCTCCTTTCTAGCATGAGCAGTTTGTGGTTGTTGTTGATGTGGTTGTTGAGCAACTTGATGATAAATTGCTTTCCGATAATAATCATTGTTGTTGAACGGATTTTGAGCTCCACTTGCTTCGCGGTTTATGCATTCTCGCTTGAAATGCCCTTTTTCCCTGCAACGAAAACAAGTAACTTTAGATTTATCAAAACCTAAAGTAGAAACATTAGCATCACGGAAGTCATCTCTTTCGGTGATCTGTTTGAATTTCTCAGCTCTTCTCAACACACTCGCTAAACACCACTTTATGTCCATTAATTCCATTTCTTCAGCATCAATCTGATCGTAATCCTCTTTTGTCAACATTGGATTTCCGATTCTACCTGCAACTAAACTCTCATATGGCTCTAACACTGTTACCAACAAAGACATATGACCTTTTGCAACCTCTTCCGAGAAATTTTGACCATTCTCAAGGTTTATGCAATGTTGCGTTGTAACATCTTCCCATTCTTGGTTACTGAAGAATTTGGATCAAATGATGGATAAGAAGAAAATCCCGTTTTGTTGTTTGATCCTTGAGATGACCCTCCGGATGAACTTTTAGCGTTGAATGCAGTTTCAATCTTTGGTGACATGTTGATCTTATCACTGATACCTCCTTTGTAATATAAACCAATATCTTATTCACCATCAAAATCTTTCATTCTTGAGATCTTCCGTTGTTCCATCTTTTGAGCTTCAAGTTTTTCAATAAACTTGCCCAGTGTTAAATTTCCAAAATCCTTTTTATTCCTCAACATCATAAGGTATGTACCCCAAACCTCATGTGGCAACGCGTCAGCCAGTTTTTCAATCAATTCTTCATTATCTTTTGTGATGCTCAACCTCTTCATGTTGACTAATAGATTGCAATATCTTTCGATGATCTGCTTAGTGCTTTCAGTTCTCAAACCACGAAATAGATCAAACTCTTTTTTCAAAAGTGATTTTTTGTTCTTGATCATCTCCTTACTTCCAACAAATTTCAATTTTAATGCTTTCCAAATTGAATATGCACTTCCATTGTGTTGCAATAAAACCAAGATATCTTCCTTAACAGCTTAATGCAATAGACTAGTCATCATCTTTTCATCTTTGTATTTCTTTTTCTCCTCAACACTTAGATCTTTAATAGCAATAACCTCTTCATCATCATTCACTGGTCTAACATATTTTATTTCAACACATTCCCAAGCATCCAAGTAATTTGCTTGAACCCAATTTTTGAATCGCTCTTCCCATCCTTTATACTCCTCAATATTCATGAGCTTTGGCGATTTTTGCATGGTGCCTGTTTCATTTTCCAACATTGTGTTTTGTGCAATAGTAATCGGAGTAGCAAACACGTTGTATTCCTCTTCCATGATTTGGTATCAAAATTTCACAAAAACAGACTTTCAAACGAAATGATGATTCACACGAAATGAACTTTGATGCGAAATGGCCTCTTCAAATGAAATGACCAAACTGATACGAAATGGATGATTTCGTACGAAATAACACACTTTCAAACGAAATAGGTGATTTCATACGAAAAGAGAATACTGTTTCGTACGAAATGAAATATTGATGCGAAGTTTCAAACGAAATGGCCTTTTCGTACTAAAAGGAAGGAACTCAAGCTATTTCATGCGAAATGAACGTGTTATTTCATGCGAAATGAATGAAACTGAAGCTATTCCGTGCGAAATGCTGCTGATGTCATCAAATCGGCCATGTTTTTGATAAATTGATCAGGTTTTAGTTCGATTTTAGGTCTAATTCTTTCAAGGCTTTGTTAAAACACAATTTCGCATATAATGTGAGAAAATCAAACCATTTTATCCATGAAAACTTGTTGAATTTTGAAAAAAAGGTGTAGAAATCAGAATTTTCAGCTGAAATGGTAAGAACTCTTCCTCCTGAGCTCTGATACCACTTGTAGAATCGTTTTCACGACCAAAACGAGTCATTCAGAAGAGTTCTTGTCAATACGAGAGGCGGAATTCAGTCGTATCTGAGTTATTTCAGCTGATTTGCACAAGATTCACTTTAAACTGTCTCTTATATTGAAAACACAACGATTTACAGCCTGGAGACACTTCGGCAGCACTTCGGCACCGGAATCAGATCGTTATAAATGAGATGGCAAGGCACGTATTTATAGACTAACCCAGACATAATCGCAAACCTTGCCATGTTCATCTCAAACACTTGCCTCCCCAGACTGAACGACACAGCTTTATCATCACCAAACTTCCCTTCTTTATGCTTCCACGTACTGTGGAACTCCAATACTAACTCCTCATACTGATCCAAAGCACAATCTAGCATTAGTCTCAACTTTGGACCCAGGAGATCCAACACCTCCTGCCTAGAGCCTATCTCATTCACCCAACCCCAATCGATGCCCCTATGCTGAAACAGTTCTGTATCCTTAAGCTTATCATACTTTCTCCATTCATGTGTATCTAGCTCAAACTGTAGTATCGGGTGGTCAACTCTATCAACTTTGCTCATTGGAATCCGTTTACGAGCTGTTTGATATACGATTTTCCTTAACCTCGGATCCTGAGCACCTATTTGTAAAATTATAGTATCCTGCGATATCTGATCCGGACCCGTCTTCCGGGCCCTACCACTACCTCCTCTACTGCTACCCGCAGCTGCAATGTCTGCAAAACAAGTATTTAACAAGACAAAACAAGCAGATAATTAGTAATCACAAACTATTTTTGGTATTTTAATTTTTAAATTTTTTTTTGAATTTTTGAAGTTTTTAGTTTTTTTTTAGCCGATAATTTTTTTCTCTAAAAAAAATAGAATAACCATATAGCATTTCATTCGCAGTTTAATTCTGAAAATAAAGTTGAATTAAAAATCGGGTTACCTTTTACAATTGCTAAGTAATAATTAAACTCGCCCAAATGGAGATTGAGTACAGGCGAGCCTAATTAATTTGTACGTTCAACTAAACCCAAGACCAACTAAACTAGACTCGAACTAGACTAAAAAGACTCTAACTTGGACTCAATGTACACTACCCCCTCTCAGCACCTTAATTGTCCGCAATTAAATTTTAGTGCCTAACAAACGACATTGACGTCCAACCTTGTTTAAAATCAGCCATGTATTAGTTTAAAAACAAAATTTTTCGCGTTGTCCGCCTAGTTAGAGGAGGGTTTTCCTTACAAAAATCTGTTTCAAATGCACAAGGTTCGAACTTTAGGCGCCAATGCTCCATACCAATCAACATTCATCAAAGTCAATTTCCAAACCCAACCCAGCAAACATCCGCACCTATGTACGACACTAACATAAACCAAGAATCGGACTTCACATTATATTTATCACATGCCAAGTTAACAAGCTCGAAACCAAGTGTCGTTTCCCAAACCAAGCCTGCCGCTCCCATGTAGTAGACTAAAAATAGCCTACATTCGATCTCAAAACGCAAAACTTGAACCTTACTAAGCAATGACATAGCATTCAATAGTAACAAATCAAAATCGCCAAACTACTCGCACCCATATAACGACCCTAAATGCACTACTCATTAGTCATGATAGACACGACTGACTCGACATACATTATCACCAAACTGACTCGACTGACTAAACATAGTGACTCACAATGAACCGACAAAACTGACTCGACTGACCCAACCGAAACAACTAACTTAAACAAAACTCGACAATGACGCAAAACAATAAGTATAAGAGTATAGGCGGAAACACATACCTGAGTTATGAACTTTGCAAGAAAAATCAAAGATTTTCATGAATTTGGGGGTCCCGAATCAGAGCAACAGAGCGGGTAAAATCGAGTTTGCTTCGGTGGGGTTTGTTCCTTATGGAATTCCGGTTAGAATGGTGGTAAATGGCGGTGATATTGGAGAGTTATGGTGGGGTAATGGTGGTGAGAGGTATGTTCAGCGGTGGGAAGTTGTGGGGTATAGGTTTTGTGTGCGATTTAGGGAAGACTGATATGAAAAGACTTTTTGTTCGATTAAGAGGTGGTCGTGTAGCGCGACAACGGGCTTGGTTAGCCGTGGCGTGACGCCACAGTGGGGTTCAGAAGGGGTTGTTCAAGTGTGGGGGTCGCGTAACGCGACAGGTAGGGTCATGGGTGGTAGCGGCACGCGAGGGTAGGGTTCAAAAGTGAAATTTGGACTATGGGGTCGCGTCACGCGAGAAAGTGATCTGGTTGTGGTGGCGGCACGTGACAGACCGTTTTTCACAGTAAGTTGCATGAAAATTCAAGTTCCATGCCTTAGAAAAATTTTATGTGTTACCCATCCATCCCAAACCATCCCAAAATTTTTCTAACACTAGGACTTACCTGGAATGCCGTTTTCTTCGCAAATTCAGCTCCTCGTTGGTTGTGATTCCTGCAAAATACTCAAACACACAAGACAAAGACATGACACACTACAAAAACTACCATTAGCTACGAAAAATTAACGAAAGTACAAACGGTACATACTCTACAAACAAAGTGTTTCTTAACTCATTATTCGGTGAAGGTGGGTGGGTCCTCTAGAGGAATTTCTTCCTCCTCGGTGGTATCAATGGGACCCCCCAAGTAGTGTTTCAATCGATGACCATTTACCTTCCACGAACCTTTATCAACTTCGTCATACAACTCGACAGTACCGTATGGAAACACCTCCTTTACCACATACGGTCTGGTCCATCTCGATTTCAACTTTCCAGATATCAATTTCAATCTCGAGTTAAACAAAAGCACTTTATCACCTACCTTAAACTCCTTCAACCATGGCTACCTCCTATCATGCAACGCCTTAGTCTTTTCCTTGATGCTTAAAGATCGTTCATAGGCGGCATCTCTTAGGGCCTTTAACTCATGGATTTGAAAGAATCTCCTCCTTGCGGCTTCGGTAAGGTCAAGGTTAACAGTTTTCAAAGCCCATAGTGCTCGATGTTCTAACTCTACCGGAAGATGGCATGCTTTGCATACACAATCATGAAGGGTGTGGTTCCTAACGGCGTTTGTAAGCGGTGTGGAATGCCCATAATGCATCATCGAGCTTTTCCGACCAATCCTTCCTACTTTTTCCTACCGTTTTTTCTAAAATACTCTTCACCCCTCGGTTTGCATTTTCTACTTGGCCACTAGTTTGCGGGTGGTATGCGGTAGAAAGACGGTGAGTGACCCCGTAGCATGCTAATGCCTTTTCCATGACGGAATTGCAAAAATGCTTACCACAGTCACTTATAATGGCTTTAGGAACTCCAAAGCGTGTGAATAACTTCTTTAGAAACCTCACCACCACTCGGGCATCATTTGTAGGCAAAGCTTGAGCTTCCACCCACTTTGAGACATAGTCAATGGCCATAAGGATGTACCTATTCCCCCTCGATGCGGGGAAAGGTCCCATGAAATCAATGCCCTAAACGTCAAAGACTTCAAGAACTTGAATGGGATTTTGGGGCATTTCATCCTTGGATGAGATGTTGCCGGTACGTGGCAACAGTCACATGTCTTAACGAACTCTATGGCATCTCGAACTACCGTTGGCCAATAGAAGCCATTATCAAAAACGTTTTGTGCGGTGACATTTGGCCCGTGATGGCCTCCCGTTAAACCCTCATGCATATGTCTAAGGATATCCATTCCATCCTCTTTCGAAACACACCTCCTAAGCACTCAATCACCACCTTTCCTAAAAAGGTACGGGTCATCCCAAATGTATTTCCTAGCATCCCTAAGAAACTTCTTCTTTTGTTGGTAGGACATACCCTTCACAATGTCACCATTTGCTAAGTAATTTGCCAAATCCGAAAACCATGGCAACCCCTCTACCTCGGCTCTAACAAAATCTATGGTTTCATGAGGAAAAGTGTCACCTATCGAGTCCTCACGAACCTCCTCTCTCTTAGGATCCTCTAAGCATGACAAATGGTCGGCGGCTACGTTTTCTGCTCCCTTTTAATCCCTAATTTCGATGTCGAACTCAGAGAGCAAAAGAATCCATCTAATGAGGCATGGCTTGGCGTCTTTCTTTTAGAAAAGAAAGCGCAACGCGGCGTGGTCGGTGAAAACGGTGGTTTTGGAAAGCACAAGATATGAGCGAAACTTATCAAACGCAAACACTACGGCTAAGAGCTCTTTTTCCATGGTGGTATAGTTCTCTTGAGCATCATTTAAAGTTTTGCTCGCGTAGTAGATTGGATGGAAATGTTTCTCGATTCTTTGACCCAATACCGCACCTACGGCATAATCACTCGCATCGCACATGAGCTTGAAAGGCAAGCTCCCATTGGGCGAAACAAGGATAGGGGCACTAATGAGTTTCTCCTTCAAAAAGTCAAAGGCTTTGATGCACTCTTCGTCAAAGACGAAAGGTACATCATTCTCTAGAAGTCGGGTCATGGGGCGCGTAATCTTAGAAAAATCCTTAATGAAACGCCTATAAAAGCCCGCATGCCCTAGGAAGCTACGAACGGACTTGACAATAGTGGGTGGAGGCAATCTACTTATGGTATCTATCTTGGCCCTATCCACCTCTATTCCCTCTCTAGATACTTTGTGACCTAAAACTGTCCCCTCCGTCACCATAAAGTGACATTTCTCCCAATTAAGCATGAGGTTTGTTTCTATACATCTCTTAAGCATCCTATTAAGATTATGAGAACACTGATCGAAAGTGGTACCATAAACCGAGAAGTCATCCGTGAAGACCTCCATAGAAGTCTCAAGCATGTCTTGGAATATAACAACCATGCATCTTTGGAATGTAGCCGGAGCGTTGCATAACCCGAAAGGCATGCGGCGATACGCATAAGTGCCGTAAGGGCATGTGAAAGTCATTTTATCTTGACCATCTGGTGCGATTGGGATCTGAAAATAACCCGAAAATCCATCGAGAAAACAATAGAACTGTTGACCCGCTAAACGCTCCAACATTTGATCAATGAATGGTAAGGGGAAATGGTCTTTCCGGGTGGCGTCATTCAACTTGCGGTAGTCGATGCACACACGCCAACTGGTAACGGTACTAGAAGGGATTAATTCGTTCTTTTCATTCATGATTACCGTCATCCCACCCTTCTTTGGGACAACTTGGGTCAGGCTAACCCATGGTGAGTCGGAAATAGGGTATATCACCCCGGCATCTAACAACCTAAGCACTTCCTTCTTAACAACCTCTTGCATGTTCGGATTTAGGCGCCGTTGAGGTTGCACCACTGGCTTATAATCATCTTCCATGAGTATCCGGTGGGTACAATAAGCGGGGCTTATGCCCTTGATAACCGAAAGTCGCCATGCAATGCAGTGCCTTCCCTATTCTCTCTCAACCCCCTTACAACCTACCCTTATTCCCCTTCCTCTAACTTAGACGAAATAATGACGGGAAAATCCGACCCCTCACCAAGGAAAGCATACTCTAAATGGGATGGGAGAACCTTAAGCTCTAATGGGGCGGGTTTCTCTATGGGTGTACTCTCGATCTCACTCTTCACTTCACTCAACTCTAACACTTCGGGGACCCAATCAGTCACGTCCCCTTCCTCATTCTCACTCACAATCTCCTCAACTTCCTCAACTACCTCATATATCCTATCCCCTATTAGATCAGCTCCACTAATATAGTCAAAGCAATGGTCGACACATGATAGGAAAGACTCTATGAAATAGAGCGAATGACAAGGACTACTAAGATCGTCGGAATCGCTAGGATGTTCCATGGAACGTGCTATCTCGAAAGTGACTCTCTCCTTACTGACTTGGAGTGTAATTTTAGCTTCGAAGACATCAATGATGGCCTTGGCGGTACACAAGAATGGGCGTCCTAGAATGATAGGAACTTTCTCATCGGCTTCCATATCAAGAACGACAAAGTCTACGGGAAAAACGAATTTGTCCACTTTAACTAGAAGGTTTTCGATTATGCCACGTGGATACTTCACTGATATATCGGCTAAGGACAACGACATGCGTGTAGGGGATAACTCCCCTAGGCCTAACCTCTCATACATGGAATACGGCATGAGGTTTATACTTGCTCCTAAATCGGCTACGGCCCTACACTCGTATCACTCCTAAACAAGCATGGAATGGTGAAAAGGCCCAGAACTGTCAATTTTTCCGGGACCTTGCTCAAGACTACGGCGGAACATCCTCCACTAAGGGGAATGTTAGAGACCTCTCTTAACCTATCCTTGCACTTTAGAAGGTCCTTTAAGAATTTTGCGTATTTAGGCATAGATTGAAGGGCCTCTATGAATGGAAGGTTGATCCTAAGTTGTTTAAAGATCTCTAAGAATTTCCTGTACTCTTTAGAGTAAGTTTAGTTTTTAAGACCGGACGGGTATGGAGCACGGGAAATATCAACAATGGGTGATGGAATGATTCGTATGGATCGTTTCTCTATGCTACTCTCGACTTGAGGCCCCCCGGTGTGTGCGGTACTTGCTGGGATTAACCTAGATTGCACTTTACCGGGAGTCTCCATCTCAATCTCTTCATCTACGGGATCCTCATCCTCTACCTCTATACTCTCAGGTCTCACTACCTCTCCTAAGGTCCTACCATGACAGGTCAAAATTACCTTCAAAGTGCCAGACGGGTCCAGCTTTGTATTTCTCGAAAATTGACCGGGGGGTCGTTCTTGCAATTGGCGTGCAATGTCCCCGACTTGCCTTTGAGGGTCTAAGAAATTAGAGTTATTCTTGAGGAATGTGGCATGTTCTTCTAAAGTACGTTGGGTAGCCTGGTCCTTAACCACTAGCTGGGTAAGAAGGTCCTCTATCCTAGATAAACTACTATTTGACCCCTCATTCCTAGGCTGACCCTCTTGGTTTGACCCCTCACTTCTAAACTGCCCCCCCTAAACCTGAACCTAAACTAGCAAACTAACCTGATTGACCCGAACCCCCACTAGAATAGAAACCTGGCCCCCTGCTTTGATATTGGCCTGATGGGAACCCAGGGGGATTACCGGAAGAGCGGTAATTGTTACTACACTAGTTAGAGTTACTATTATTAAACGGATTACTTGGACCCCTATTTTGACCTGCGATGTACTCTACCTGTTCTAGGGTAAGTGTTGGACAATCTACGGTATCATGACCACCCCTACAAACTTCACACCTATCGACCTTTTTCTTAATTTCTAACAACTCTTTGGTGATATAATCAAGTTGAGACGCTACCTTTGAATCCGAGACAACCTGGTTTACTCCTCGGGAGGATGAGGAAGTAGTAACAGGAATGGTTTTCCTGCTAGTAGCACTATGATCTATATCAGCATGAGCAAAGCTCTCAAAGAGATCATTATAGTCGGCTACAGATTTCTTTCCCATAAGATGGCCTCCTGCAGATGTGTTGAATCAGGCCTTACACTCGGGGGTGAGACCATTGTAAAATTTTTCTACCAAAGCCCAATCAGACAACCCATGTTGGGAACAACGTGAGAGTAAAGTTTGAAATCTCTCCCAAGCTAAGTGATAAGGTTCGTCAGGCTCCATTCGGAATGAATGGATCTGATCTTTAAGGCGAGATGTCTTCGCAGGTAGAAAATACTTCGCTAGGAAGGCATCCCTAAGTCCAGCCCAAGTGGTAAAAGTACCTGCCGGCTGCGAATCAAGCCATGTTGCTGCGCGGCCAGCAAGTGAAAATGGGAAGACTTGGAGATAGCGGGCATCAAGATTAACACCTTAAATACCGAAGGTGCTGCAAAGACGGGTGAAACGGTTGATATGGGCGGGCGCATCCTCATCATCACGACCGTGAAACTGATGAGAGTTGTTAATGGCGGTCATGATGTATGAGGGAATTTGCCAGGACTTGTCATTTGTGATTTCGGGGAGGGTGATGGGTGAGTTTGCGGTAAAACCTGCAGTGCAACATTGGTGGACAGTTTGATTTTCGGCCATTTGAAAAAATGGTGGTGGACTAGGTGTACGGGAACGGGATGGTGGTGGGGTGTTGTGGGGTGACGACTTCGGGGTGAAGTCAAAGTCTGGTGGTTTAGATTGTAGTGTAGAGTCAGAAGGGGCAGAAGATGAAGTGGAAGATTTTCTAACCTGTGAACTAGATGTCGAGAAAGAAGACTTGTCGATCGGCGGCTTCACTGGTCCCTGAGAACGCGTGCGGGGCATTAACTGCAAAACCGAGAACAAACAAGTAAGACGACTCTAACAAAAGACTCTAAAAAATAAAAAGACACTAAAATTACTTGGACTCCTATGACTCAAAAACACACAAAAAGCACGTAAAGATATCAGATGAAATCCAAACAAAGTAATTAACGCAATTTCCAAGAGTCCCCGGCAACGGCGCCAAAAACTTGATGTGCTAGAAGTAGTTCAATAAAAATCAATTAAAATAAACCTAAAATTAGACTCAAGTAATAATCTAGACTCTCTAAACTCGACTAAACTACTCATCGGTAAGTGAATCGGTCGACTCTAGTAAAGAAAAGTAAGTCTGGATGTCGAACCCACAAAGACTCTAATTAACTACGTTAAGGACTTTATTTAGACTGACACTAACACTAAACTATTTTTGTGTTTTGGGGGGGGGGGGGTTTACGAAAATCCTAGAATTGAAATTGAAATAAAGCTAGACTACGACACAAAAAGGAACTAAAGTTTGATTCAATAGAGATTAACGACTACCTAGGCTAGACTCTGGTTTAACTAGAAATGGATTTCTAACGGTACTAAAGTGGTATGGAACCGGGATCTTAATGTACTAAACCCTAAGAAATCTCTACTAAGACCTCCGGACCCTTCTCAGTAAGAAACCTGTGAGACTCTACAAGGCTGTTATGAACACCGGTTGTTAGACTTCTTCTCAGTCCTCTAACGTCTCTAAAAGTGCCCTAATATGACAATCTAACTCTCAGCGCGAAAGTCTAAGGCAACTCTAGGTTCTAACTTGGTTTAATAGACACAGGTGTAATTAGGGAACTAAGATCGACTTCTCTCAAAACCTATCTTAGCTATATATCATACCGAGACCTACTAACAAACTCGAGCCTCTCAGTAACAAGTTAAGCAGAATACTAAGTTCTAATTGTATTTTAATTACTGTTTTTAAGGCTATCAGCCGATTTACCCAAAGATTACCCGAACCCGCACAGATACAAACAATCAACATAAACTCTTTATATGAAAGACATCCATCAAAGTTTATGTGAAACAGCAAATAATCAACAATCAAATCTAAATACGCATAGGCACCAAATTAGAGGTTCTAAAGTTATTTACTTTCAAAGATCAATCCATACACAAACAATAGAAAACCGATAAAAATCCAAACTTCATTAAACTTTCATCTATCCTAGGTAGTAACAAAGGTTCTAGCCAGAAAACATAGTATCCAAAATCAAAACACAAGTTTTAAAACAAGAATTCATGATCAAAGTATTGAAAAACAAGAAAACAATGAAAACCGGGAGATAAGACCCGAATGATCTTCTTTCCTATGCTCCAAGCTTTAACCGGATGATTCTTGTACGCCAAAACGCTCTGAATTACGTGAAATCTGCTCTTGAAATCGCCTAGGGGTTTTTAGATTCGTAATTAGGGTTTTTGAATGATTAATAATTATTTTATAGTAAACCCTGGATCATTAACGAACAATAGTCGCCCAGACCACCCGTCGCGTCGCGCGACGGGTAACACCTTCTATTATCGCGTAGCGCGACGGCAACAACTGCCAAATATTATTATTTAATTGCTAGCGGCACGCAACGGCATGAACGGGTCCTTGTGGCGCGACGCGAGGGCCCATATTCCACAGAAAGACTCGTTTGTTTCTCAGCTTCAGCATTCCAATATCTCTAAAAATTATTCTAACTGTTTCTAACTCGTTTCCCAGCAGCTAACTCTTCGTTTTTCGACATTTTTGACACCAATGACCTGGAAACACAAGATTCATTCAAAGTAACGAAATTCTAAACAGAACTAAACTAATGAATACGAAAAATGTACAAACTCTACTCGATAAATGGACGTATTTTGCAATACATCAGTCATCTTCCTCTTCATCGGGTTCGACGGAGACCATAGAAGCCGTAAAATATTTTAAAAACACGGTGGTAGCTGCGACACAACTAATTCTGGAAGAAGAAGAGGAGGAGGAGGTTTCGTCATAACCACGAAATAGGAACCCACACATCGAGCGAGACTGAGAAAGTTAGTTATATTTTTATAGCGTTGCATTTTAGTTTTAATTATAAGTTATATATTTTTATTTTTATCGTGTAGGTGCTCACGAAAGATTAGTCGTCGATTACTTTGCCGACGAGCCGTTGTACTTGGAGGCTATTTTTAGACGTCGTTTCAGAATGAGTCGTCGACTTTTCTTACGTATAGCCGACGATTTAGCCGCTTATTACCCGTTTTTTACCTTGCGACACGATGCTAGAGGCAAAATGGGCTTCACCACCTTAAAGAAATGCACTGCGGCGATTCCTCAACTAGCTTATGGGACGGCAGCCGTTGCTTGGGACGAATACTTAAAGATGTTCGAAAGAACTGCTAGAGAATGTTTATACAAGATTTGCAAATTTGTGGTGAGGCTCTACAGCCAAAAATATTTGCGAAAACCGAATTTCAATGACGTCCAAAAATTGTATCAACACCACCAAGCAACACACGGTTTTCCAGGCATGCTCGGGAGCATTGATTGCATGCATTGGCCATGGCGGAATTATCCTACCGCTTGACGAGGAATGTATACGCGAGGCGATCAGGGACATCCAACAATAATTTTAGAAGTTGTTACGTCTCAAGACCTATGGATTTGGCATGCTTTCTTTGGGATTCCTGGTTCGAATAACGACATCAATGTTCTACAAAATTCCAAGGTTTTTGTCGATGTTATAAAAGGGATCGGTCCTGATACGAGGTTTACAGTTTCGGAAGTGGAGTACAGACGCGGGTATTATCTTGCCGATGGAATATACCCATAGTACTCTACAATTGTTAAAACTGTTAGGCATCCGCCAGATGAAAAAAGAAAGAAATTTGCCAGGTTTCAAGAAGCGGCTAGAAAAGATATTGAACGGTGTTTTGGGGTTCTCCAACAAAGATGGCATATTATTGAAAACCCAGCACGCGCTTTTACACCCAAAACGTTGCGATACTGTATGTATGCTTGTATTTTACTGCATAACATGATCCTCGAAGACGAAGGACATGCAATTTGTGAGTATGACGAGAATGCGGTGGAGCAGAATAATGTTTCGGTTAGCGAAGAACAATAAGATTTAAACAGGTTCTCGTTATATAACGATTTCACACATGCCAATCTTCAATCAGACTTGATCGAACACATTTGGAATCTCAGAGAAAACAACGAGTAGTTTTTTATTTATTTGTAACTTTAGGCTTTTTTTAATGTAACTTTAGGTTTTTTTTTTTTAATGTAGCTTTAGGATTTTTTTTTAATGTAGCTTTAGGATTTTATTTAAATGTTGTTATAAATATATTATAATATTATTGTTATCAACTCTTAAAATAGACTGGCTTCTTCTCCAAGTTTTCTTCTTCTATATATACTACATTGTATCTCTTGTATTGGACACACCTATCAATGAAATATCAGCTTTCTTCTCCCTACATCTCTTTCTCTTATTGTTTGCTATTAGGCTAGTTTCATAACACGTTATCAGCACGAATTGCTTTTGAAGTTGGATCAAATTGCTTATCGGTTACTTTTGGAGTTGGAACTGATACAAGTAAGTTTTATTTTAACTTTTAAAAAAAAAAAAAACTAGTAATAAAGGACAGAATATGAAGGAGATAAAAGTTCAACCATGCCGACGATTAGAGGTAATATCCATTTTTCCCTTGATCTGTTCATATTTTTAAATATGAAAATAATTACACAATTAATTCAGCTTGTTTGTTTTGAGTAGTCTCAAACATAACATGCTATATTAGTTTGATGTAGTTCATTGTTTCAATAAACGAATATTTTGGTAGTAAAAAAATTAATATATTTATAGTAAAAGATTTTATTTGTATTAAGTTTATTTAAAATGTTGATTTTTGGAAAAGATATTTTTGAACATCTTTTGTATTTTATTTTAATTCCAAATATCATAATTAATTTTTACTATAATAACTTATTATATGAGATTAAGTTGCTACATTAATAACAAATAATTAGTTGCATGGTATTATGATTTAGGATTTGATTAGTAGTTTATATGTACACTGCAAGATGCCTAGATATACACATTATTTAAGAGATTGCAACTTTCAATTTGTTCTTAAATCATGTAAATTTTATTGTTGAGAGATTCTTATTTAAAAATGAATTACTAGTGATTTACAAACTTGCATTATGAATTGCATATCTATTTACATGGAACTCTAATTTAAGATTCAAGATGAATAATTTCAAGGTGTCTTTAATCATAGTATTGTTATTTTATTAATGTCGTTAAAACTATGAATATTTGGTTTCTAGGAATTTGATGAGATAAAGGTTTTGCAACTGGGAAGATGACAAACAACCAAAGATGATTTTTTATTGTTAGCCTCGGTGAAAACTAGGGAAATCAGGATGGTAACTTTTCTGTCACAAAGATATAATGTCACTTTTTCCATTAAGATATAAGTTTTAAATTATTTAAATAAGTTTCGAATTATTTTAAAATCTCTGTTTTCAAAATTTATAAACTTAAGTAATTTTAAAAGTAATGTTGTCGAACATGAACATGAAAATAGGAAAGCAAATGACCATGGGGGGTTTCTATATAATTATACATGTTGGAATTAATTAGTCTATTTCACATAGAGATAACTAATGATTTATATATTCCCATCTTATTTTTAATTTATAGATAGTGGTATTTGTTTTCTTGATATGGCATTTGTTTTCTTGATATCTTCATACTAATTAGGTCAGTTTTTATGATAATTGCCTTTTATATACATGAATAAATTTATTGTACGAAACATTTTTTTGGTAAAAGATATATTCGTAAGTTAATTGAGATCCTTAGAATGAAACAACAAAATTGATTATCATAGAAAAATAAGGTTATTTACAAGTAATAAAGGCAGACATGTTAAGTATTAAAATATCATGAAAATTTGATGGAGATATTCGTTTATATTAACTTAAGTGATAAATATTTGTTGTATTACATTTATATTTAGATATACCATGATATGTTGATATATGAATTACATATTTATTTGCTCCTAGCGATGTACAGTTCCTATTTCATAGTACAGTTCCTATTTCATAAAGTGTTATTATCAACTCGTATAATATGATGACATGTATAACATCATATATTGTATTATTTGACTATGTATGTCTAATATTCTATGTATTACTATTTGTTATATATATATATATAGTATTGAATAGAATAATTAAACCAAAGTTGTGGTTTATTATCATTCCCATGACAAAATATATTATTATGAAAATGGCTTATTCACAAGTAACAAAAGATTGGTATGTTTTTCAAAAGTTGTGGGAAACTGATACACATATTTGTTTATTTTTCAATTTAAAATGACAAATAATATAAGATATATAATTTTGATTGGGAATATCTTGACATGTTAATACATAAATTGCATATTTCTTTGCTTGTAAGTGATGAGACATTTTATTTATACTTTAAGATGCTTTAATTCATTTATATACCACAATGTCTTTTATTTGTAACTTATGTTTATGATTTATATTGCTTTTGATATGTTTTTGTAAATAATTATATGGATGGATAAAGCACATAAAAGACTGAATTTGGTTGTTTTATTATCAGATTTGACACACGAAGTGTCATACTCCTTAAATCTCATTATCTATTCACATAAGATCATAAGATTTTAGACCGATAAACATTGTATGAATCAGATACGCATTTCTCTCAATTGATATCATGTAAAGAAGAGATTGTTTATGAGGAAAACTTGATAAATTCTTTTTACTTGTCACACATGAGATATGCTCATGAAGTAGCAATATCATGAAAAGAGTATGAAAGGTTTGAAGTGATTTCATACTCGTGTGATTGAGCAAAGAATGAAAATATAACGTATTCAGATTCTATCACATTTCCTGAAATGAATGTGATTATATATTAAGCATTGTAAAGGTAGTGATCATGGATATAATTGAGAAAGTTGTAATGATGAGATCGACCATTTAGAATTGTAATGATGGTCACATTTATAATGAGATGGACCACCAAAAGTGATAAACTATGGAGTTAATAATGAGCTATAATAATAATTAACATGATGCCTGATGATGGTTTGAACTCAAAGGAAGTTCATACATTATCTTGTATTTTACGTTTTGTATTACATGCGAGCAAGTAACACATATATGATCATAAATCAGAAGTTTATGGATCATGATTATTTAGTTAATTGGCATGACCGGTTAGACCACACCGAGTCGATGATAATGTGAAATTAGTAAAGAACTAGAAGATTCTTCTTGATAATTATACATTTGATGTTTGCTCTCAAAGGAAGTTATATATTTGCCAAATAAAGTAGGGTGTGTTTCCCTAAATATTCTGGAAATGGTTAGAGGATATGAATATCCCAACACAATACCATTTAGTGTTTTAAATCGATGCATCGTCTAAATGGTTATCACATCCACAACTTGAAGTTTGTGTAAGTGTGACTTGGCTAATAAGATAGCAAACATATCATTCCAAATTGGTATATTTATTTGGTAATAATCAATTCGATTCCCAAGTTTTTAACGATCATTGGAATAAGTGTTATTGTTGAGATGATCACTAAACGTCTACTATTGATTACAAGCCAATGATCATGAGAGGAGCAAAAGTTCATTTAGGTACATGTAATTTTACATATAGTACCACTAATTCACATCAAGCCAATAAGTTATAGTTCTCCCCATATATTTGGTTTTTGGTCAGTAACCAAATATGTCTCATCAAAGATTTTGGTTGTGCAACATATATTGAAACTCATCCACCATACCGCACAAAGATGGGACTTCTAAAAAAGTTTGAGAATATGTTGGCCATTAGTGAGAAATTTGTTTAGGGCTCATTGGTTTTTCACTTTAATGAATGAATGTTCCCAACATTAGGGGGAGATAACAAGCAGTTGGAAAGTGAAAAGTGAAATGAATTATCGTGTTATCTTGATCCTCAGACTATAAACTATGAACTAGAAGTTTAAAGTATAATTCATTTACCAATATTAAAGAATAAATTACCAGACGAGTTCACTGACCTAAATAGAGTGACTAAGTAAGTCACATAATCAACTACTGATGCTCCATTTATGTTTGTGTCCCATAAGGACAACCACATATTTTCTAATGAGTCTATTCCACGCCTGAAGCGTGGTAGACTAGTCGATTCCAGTAATACAATTCCTCGAAAGTTGGAGCAACTAATTAAGATAGTCAAGTCGAGGTGATATTAAAAAGGTCTCCTGAAGAGACGGTAGACGTGATGGTTCAAGAAGAACCTCAGGTACCTGGAAATAAAGAGATCTCGATAAGTTGTATCATGTCTAAGATATGTACGGAATCGAAATAAAAATCGACGTCGTTATACTTTTGTATATAATGTAGCGCTTAAAATGATTACACGATGAGGATCAAGATTGAGATCTGCCTATGAACGTAAACATAGAAATGATTGGCCAAAATGAAAAGATGCAAATAAGGCAGAGTTAAATTCTCTGTTGAAATGGAAAGTTTTTGGATAACTAGTCCATGCAACTGAAGTTGTAAGATGTGTTGGATACAAATGGGTCTTTTATGCAAGTTATGAATTGAAAATAACATGAAGTTATTTTAAGAAAAATGGTGGCACAAGATTTTTGCAAATAATTAATTGATGAGGAGACTCATTCTCTAGTGGTGGATACAATGACTTTCCAATATCTTATTAGTCTGGTAAGATAAAGAGAGAATTGATATGCGTCATATGAATGTTATGTATCACTTGATACTGAAAGTTTACGTGAAAGTCCTGAAGGATTAAATTATATAAGTCATGTAAAGTAAGTTTTCGAGAACAATGTGATCATTGTATACATATTCGGATTTCAATAGGTTATGATTTTTTACATGTTGGATATAATTGGAACTCCTGATGAGTTTCTAAAGCTATTGAGTGTCTTAAAAAGTTAATTGAAACATCTTAACGATGTAATACTTGTGCACAAAGAAACATACATAGAAAACGTGTACCTAATGATTGTGATATCTCAATAAATAGTGTACACGCATGGTACAATATGGATTTTGGAGATAAAAGCAATGGTTTATGACATGTGTGCATATGATACAGATCTATATGTGTTATATGGGTAAGTTTATGTAACACAACTCATGGAGAGTGAATGCACATGCATATTTGGATAAGATGGGAAGAATTCCCTCATGGATTGATAATGCTAGAAGCATTGATATAAAAACCTTAAGGACATACTATATGAAGTTGACAAAATATGCATGGACTAAAATAGTCGGGCCGAGTTTTGTACAACTTGAGATATTCGCATAAAGAGGGATATAAGTTTGATTAAATTATCCATGTTTTATCAATATTCTGCTTTTAAAAGCTCACTATAATCGCAGTTTACAGTGATGATGTGTAGGCATCATCGAGAGAAACTGTCGAGTTTTTAGATGGAGAATTTTTTAATAATCTTGGTACAGTCTAATTATTACTCGAACTGCAGTTCAAGTATATGTAATTATATTTTATCAATCCCTCAAGTACATCTAGAAGATGATGTTGGGATATTTTAATATGGGCATAGTTGAACCTTAAAGGATGTTAAAGGTTCTTAAATCACTTGTTATAAGAAATTCTTATTATCATCTCCTACCAAAGTAGAGATTCTCATTCTAGAAGTACCATCGTGAAATGCATATGTGCATTAATGTGTTTTGCTAGCTATGTATGGTTATAATATCTTTCACTTGAGCTAATTGTCATGATATAGCCTTTGTCAAATGAAGAGATATTGAAATGAGTTCAAAGAAATATTTTCAGGTATAAACGATATTAGATTATATTTTACTAACCCATCAAAACAAGCTTGGTTAGTCTTATAGATGCAGGAATGTAACAAAACACAGTCATGGACATATGATATTTTTGGAGACACCTAAAGTCTCGTTAGAAGATTGTACAACATTGCTCAACATAAATGATTGCACATTAAAGGATTGAGCGACAAATAATCTGCTACAAAAGCTTTGATCAACTTTCAAGGAGGATGGACACACGTCACTTAAAGGATACATGTTAAAATGAGGGGGAGATTTATTCAAGTTGCACTCTTTTTCCCTCACTAAGTTTTGTCCCATTTGGGTTTTCTTAGTAATGTTTTTAATGAGGCAACATACATGATCAACAAGTATCATGAGAAGAAAATCGCGCTGCACTCTTTTTCCCTTAGCTGAGGTTTTGTCCCACTGGGTTTTCCTAGCAAAGTTTTTAACGAGGCAGCATTTCAAAGCGTATTAAGTTGATAACCAAGGGGGAGTGTTATAAATATATTATAATATTATTGTTATCAACTCTTAAAATAGACTGACTTCTTCTCCAAGTTTTCTTCTTCTATATATACTACATTGTATCTCTTGTATTGGACACACCTATCAATGAAATATCAGTTTTCTTCTCCCTACATCTCTTTCTCTTATTGTTTGCTATTAGGCTAGTTTCATAACAAATGTAACTTTTTTTATTTTTATTTACTGTGTTTTAATTATTTAACTAAATAAAAAAATAATAAAAAAGGAGGGGAGGACTATCCACCACATCCTTGGGTAGCCTCCAAAGGGATAGTCCTCCACCCTTGCTTAGGTGGCGCCTATGTGACGGATGATCTCTTTGGAGACTATCCAAACCATACTCTATGGTCTAATTTTTATTAATAAAATACTTGCATAAATTTGAACAACCGCATACTCCAGCCACTAGTTGCTTTCTCACTTCACCTACATCACAATTGTTGTCAAGGCGACCCCATATTATTTTTCACAAAACGATAAAACATAATATTTATGAAAAGCGATCAGTAAGTAGTTAAGGAAGATAAAACAATAGAATCTTGGAAAATAATTATGAAAAAAGATCAATAAGTAGTTTTTTTTTTAACGGCAAATTTATTTTATTTCTGTTGTCTATAGGACTTGAACTCAATATCTCCCTCCCTCCTAAAGTGTTTAAAGGCTTTACGTTTGCCAATGGACCACCGCCCCGTTGGTGATCAATAAGTAGTTAAGGAAGATAAAACAATAGAATCTTGAAATATAATAAAAGTATGTTAATATTTTTTTAACTGCAAATTTCTTTTAATTTTTTAATGACAATATATATATATATATATATATATATACTTTTACATTACACCAAATAAATCTTAATCTACTTTTTGCTTGAAATTGAACTCGGGACCTCCTGTTAAGAGGACAAATTTCTTTTAATTTATGCCGGATGTATGATTTGAACCAAGACCCCATCTTTACTCTTAAACCTATATATTTAAAAGTTTTGTCTTTACTAATATACCATCACTCTGGTAAATATTTTATATTTAATGGCCAAAGGAAGGCATCCATTGTGAAATATTTAAGAAAAATTAGATTTTTGAACAAAAGTATAGCATATCAATATACTTTATTCCAATCAGATATATTGTCATGATGAAGAATAATTAGATTTGACCAATAATCCCCCTTTATTTTCATAAATTATGCCCAATGTTTCCCACTTTGACTATGCGTTTGGTTTGGTTTGTATACGCCATTAAATATGCTCACATATTTAACCATCATAATTTAAGGTTACTTTATTTTTTTTCTTCTTAATACATAGTTGCTTGTAAAAGGTTACTTTATTTTTTTTCTTCTTAATACATAGTTTTACTTTATTTTTTTCTTCTTAATACATAGTTGCTTGTAGAAAGAGTTTTCTTTCACACGATAAGCTATTAAGAATTTAAGCTAACCAAAAATATAAATTGATATAAACCTGACACAGGTAACTTAAAATATATAAACTTTTATCATGTTACTATATTGAAGTAACTTGTAATTATTAAATTTAAGACAAATCTAGGTAGTGATTAAAATTAAATTAAGAATACCACATTCTTTAATATATTTACTCAATAATGAAACACTAAATATGTACGTATGTTTGAATTAAATTAAGAATACCACATCCTTAAATTAACTACTCAATAATGAAACACTAAATACAGACACACGTATTAAGCTGTACGTAATTAAGCTCATTATCTTATGAAGTGGATGGAGTAGAGGAAGTGTTGGAGGTATTTGGTTGGAAGTGGCGGAACTAGCCTAAAAAGTTAGGGGTATCCTATTTTTTTTTAAGATCAGGGGTATCCTTTATATAACAGAAACGGAGTTGAGGGGTATTTTTACACTACGGAGACGAGGTTGAGGGGTAGCCCGTGCTACCCCTATTAACACTCTATGTCCGCCACTTATTGGGAGATAGGCTTAACGATTTGGGATGATGGGTTAATGGTTTGGGTAGCAGGTGGGTCAATGGTTTGGGCCGGTAGTGTAGTAGGCGGTGGAGGGAATAGGTCGGTGGTGTTGTCAAACTGTGTCACTGTCACATTGTAGAGACAGGTTTATTCCATTATGCCAACCTACCCCTCTCGTCTTGGTCACATGCATTCCATGTTGCCGTGTATCTTATCAATCATCTACCTACTCCCTTTCTAGGTTTAAAGTGTCCTTATAACCTCTTGTACGGTACGTCACCAACTTACTCTAAGCTCAAACCATTCAAGTGCTTGTGTTATCTATGGTTGCGTGGGTATACCAAATTCAAACTTAACCTACGGTCGACTTAAAATATATGGTTACTCCCCCTCCAAGTCGGCTTACAAATGTTATGATCCTCAAGCTCGCCACCTTTTTCCATTCTCACAGGTGGGTCAATGGTTTGGGCCGGTGGTGTAAAGAGCGACACCATAGGGAGTTTGCAAAAAACTTTTTTCTACTGGCAACTTGAACTAGGGAAAATGAATGAAGACATCCGATTTGTGCATCATCGGATAGAGCCAAATGTATGTGAAACTATTAACAAACTTTTCAACGGGTCCCCAGACTTTGGAATATATAAGTTGTAACGCCCTGCTTTTTCGTGCTTTCCGTTTTTAGAAAGTTCATCTTGTAATTCTATTTTCGGAAACTCGTTTCCTTTGTAATCGTATTTTGTTTCAAGCTATTGTAACTCCGAAACTTTGATCATAATGAAATGAATCTTTTATACATCCTTTATACATGTTTATACATTGACGCGTGCATTCGTTTAATACATGATTCGTAATTCACATAAACGTAAATTTAATCATAAACAACTAGCGTATATTCGTAACCATGCCAACAAAACATTTGGTTATTCGATTTCGAGACTTATACATATTTAACGCTTCATCATATGATACATTCACATATTTAAACATTCCGATAATTCACTTATTTCTTACAACAATAAGTTCTTGTTTACTTGCTTGTTTAACCATTTATTTCATGTTTTATTCACATTAGACCTTGTATTATGTTAAACCAACATTGTTACATCATGACTACTTAACTTATGACACAAATATATAGCAATAAGTTGTAAAAAAAAAAAAAGATTATATGGGCTGTTATAATCAGCGACCAGCCCTATGGCTGATGTTGTTGGCCTTGTTTCAATGTCAAATGCCCACTAATCTCTTCCAAAGCCCAACCTATTGAAACCCTAATCCCTTCCCTATATAATAAGCGCTTTCCCATCCTTTATCCCACTTTTACCACTCTCAAACACACTAAAAAACCCTCTCAAACACAGTTGAGTTTCAACAACATTTCAGAAAGTTCCAGCAGCAAAAAGTGAGTTTTAACTCACTTCCACTTCAATTTTCTTCTTGTTCTTTTTTCTACAATACTTGGATAACCTCTAGGAAGGTTTTCACAAGTTTGTTTGGGCAAACTAAGGTGAAACCTCACCATTTCTGAGGTCCAAAGTGTACTTATAATGCTGCTCATTTTTATCTTTTTAATTCTTCATGTTTTGGAAGAAAACTCATGTTTTACTTATACAAACCTATGTCCTTATGTCACTAATCAAGTCTATGATTAGTGTGCTTAAAAACAAGGTTGTTATATACAATTAGGAGGTGTTTACTCCTTTAAACTTTCTGTTTTTGTAAGGGTTTTCAACCCATAAGTGTTGAACAAGACTTGAGCTTGTGTAGTGTGATTATTGGAAAGCTTTAGCTATCGTACGTTCAATTCACCCTCACTTGATGTTTTCCTCTTAGTTAATATGTATGTTTCATTTCCATATTGTTCATTCATGACCATCCTTGTGTTTCTAACAACTTGTGCAATGGTGAATCTAAGAAATAGGTTTTAAAAGGAAGGTTACCCTCCTACCTCTATGCATGACTTATATGATAATCCTTGATATACTTGTTGGATTTAAACTATATTAAATATATAAAATACATATAATACATATCAAAACCGAACCTTTGATGATAATTAAATGGTTATTCGTCAAGGTACTAAGTTACATCATCTAGGTACTTAGTTTCTCGTTACGATTCTAATGGGTACTATAACCCATGAAAACATTCAAACCCCTATAGGTTCATAGTGTCAAAAACGAGTACTAAGTGCTAGATGATTAATTTCTCTTATACTTACTTTCTTTATACTTTAAGTTCCGAATTCCTAATCCTCCGTTATCATCCAAATACTCATACACCTAAGTTTCCTCAGGTAGAAGGACTTGGTGTTTCATCCTCAACCACCCAAAAACTCTTCACGGAACAACAAGTGGAAACTTGCAAAACCGTGAGTACACTTGACTCATTTTCTTTTTAACACTTTTGGGTGCAATATGTTAACCTTATCAAAATCACAATACTTTATTCTTTTTGCACAAAACAATCCTTATACATGAAAACTACTTGTTATACTTGATACATAATCTTGGGTGATTCTTATGTGATACCTTAGTCATTAGTTCGTACGAGCCTCCATTTAACATGTATAGCACTATAGGATTAACGCACCACCCGTGAATGAGAGGTCATGTTAAATTTCATTCTTTATTGCGTAAGCAGAGGATTGACTAGAAATATTGCATGCCATGATATGTTGATGTTGAATAACTTAGGTTGCCATGTAGGTTTGTTTTAAACTTTTTATACTTATACTTATTTACTTAAACTTGTGTACTCGCCAATGCATTTTTGTGTTAAACTATACTTTGTTAACATGTTGAAGGTTGATGATGTTGATTATGACGAAATCTAGTAGGAACGACACTAGAAACGCACTTGAAATTACTAGATTTTTTACTTTATTTTTGAACTTGTTGTATTGTCCTTATGTTGTACTTTGAATTTCTTGATGTAATTGACAATTTTGTAATGATATGAAAACGGTTTTGAATTAATTATTGTCGCAAATAGCGATATGTGTGATGAGCAATCTTTCTTCGTCTCACTCCGATGTTTCCGCCATCGGTCGGGGTGTGATAGATTGGTATTAGAGCCATAACTATAGAGAATTTGGTAGAATTGCCATGTTCGACCTAGTCTATAGTAGGTACCTTATTTTTGACCATTCTTGTTACTTGTTAAATATTTATTCTTCCTACTTTGCTCCTTTCTCTTCTTTTTGGACTTAATATTCACATTATGTCTTTCCTAAGACATTTCTACACAAATACACTTTTGAATACTTGAAGACACTCGTAATACAAACGAGACGAGTTTACCAAAATAGGCGTGAAACCCACAATTTGGTAAACAACTCTCACTCCGCTTATTCTTTATTTTGCACGAAATTACACCATTAAGTTAGGAGTGAAATCCACATCTTAATGGTAAATTTCCAATTCAAACTCTAGTGGACCCTCGTCAAAGTGTTGAAATTAAATTTTGACCCGACGAGTACCAACCACATTAGGGTACGAAATCGTCAAGTAGGGGTGAAACCCGCATCTTGTCGATTAAGTCCCATTCTGACGTGACCGTGTCGTCCCGATCAGTCAAAAACCCAATTAAACCTAGGTAGCTAGGGCAAGTCAGGTATCGTATCCACGAAGAGCAGGTGGTCAGTATCGCACGACCCGTTCGATTAGTTAGACTATTTACAAACAATGTACAAAGTGATTATGAAGTTTGCTAATTTTATTTGTTCAATTGATTTGAAAATAAATCGGAGTGAACCGACAATGGTTATTATCTAAAACACTTGTGATTAACTCAAATTGCAACTAAAATACTAACTAGAAAATTGAAACAAGAAATGAGAATACGGATCACATCCGGTTCGATAATTGCAAGACCTAGGGTTCCTACATGTTTTAACTTGATTCAATTGCATATAGTGATTAACGGATTACTATCACGAAGCTTAGGTGCCAATTGCTATCAACGTCATAGACAACGGACCGTAATGCACTTCGTTGCCTCGGACATGTAAATCCTAACCTACGATAAGGCATAAGTGCACAAATTCATTTCGCAAAGTCATAACTTTATCATCGTTCGACAATTCACAAATTCAATTCAAATGCACGACAATTATCATAAGTTTCAAATACTAACCAATTTGTCACAAAACCAAATTAAAATACAAATGTATAAACCCTAGAAATCTTACAACATCTACACCGGGGTGAAACCGACGAGACTATCCGCTCATTGTTGAAGAGGCGCAATCACAAGCTTGAGATAGTGCGGATGACTAAGGATGGATGATGATGTTAAGTGATGATGGGAGCCAAAAGTCGACAGGCAGGCAGTCCCCAATCGATCATGATGGTTATGTTCTCATCCAAGTTTATGATGGCTGCCAATAAAACGTATAATGGGCTCCAATAATCGAGATCCGAGAAGCCTAAAATTAATTAAGGTGGCAGCCCATCTTTCGTGAATCAACAGGCCCACCAAAAATTATTGTTGAATGGCTGCTTCTTTTCGTGAGCTGAGAAGTCCCACCAATTCGATGATGATGATATATGATGTGGAAAAAGTCAAGAAACTCAATCCTTCACTTGCTGCTAATTGTCGAGAGTAATGGGCTGCCAAAACAAGTCGATGATATGATGACATTCTTTTTAGTTATGAGAGCCCACCAAGATTGTGTTGCTTCTGTTCCTTTTGTTATTTTCACTTCATGAGATGCCTTTTCTTCACAAACCCCCACATGTATGCATGTATGTACATTAATGATAAATATATGTTGTTGACTTTTGATGCCCCAAAGCCTACGTGCCTCCTGCCTTATCTTTTCGATGATGGAGTGATGATGTATGGCTCCTCATAAATTTTAGAGCCACAAAATAATAATAATAGCTGCAATCCTTCGTGATGGTGGCTGCTAATTTGTGATCGAAAAATAAGTGGATCCCTTTGGTCACGTGATATTGCAAGATGATAACAATTGATGATGGTTGTTTATTTTGCATCTTTTTATAATTAAAGTTAAACCCTTTTAACTCTTTTTCCAAATGAGCACATGTACTACTTTTTCTTTAAACACTCTAACGTCACCGAATTACGCGTCTTACCTGCAAAGAATACAAACACTCGCAATAAACCAATTCCAAGCACATACTCATATAAAACCGAACAAAACATGTAAGATACACACTTCAACACCCATGTTTTACACTCTCCATCACATCCCCACACTTTTCGTATGCTTGCCCTCAAGCAAATCTTTTTCTCACTTTCACGTGGGTCGAACAAGAAACACACATCCCATTCCCAAGACAAAGGTTAAGGTCTAATGTCATACCCGGTTCAAACTTTTTTACACTTTACGAAATATTTAACGAAAAAGTGAATAATCCCATATAAAATGATTATCCAAGATTAACCCGCCCGTAAAACTAACAAGTCATGCACATCCATCACAATGTTCTCTCCACTCGGTTTAAAATTGGCTAATAGTTGATGCATTAGCGCTTTTGAAATAATCACTCAAACCGATTAGAACACGTACCCGCATAGGCTTGCAACTCAATCGTTCTCCACCACCGAACACAAATACCAAGCACAAGTCAAAAGGGCTTTAAAGGGTTGTAACGAGGCTAGGCTAAGGGTATGGAATAGGATATTTTTAAAGTGGCTAAGGTGATGAAAACTCGATTTTTTATTACAAAATAACTATGCTAAACACAACTATCTACAAACATCGACTAGAAGGCAGCAATTTTCACCTTTTATTCAATCAAACTATAAACACATATTTTTGTGCTTTTTTTAACAATTTTTTCTTCTTTTTCACAATTTTTCTACTTTTTTTTTTGCAAATATAAACCACAACTACACAAACAAATAATCCTAAAATCGAATTTCCATCACACGGGTTTAAAAGAAAAAGGTTTAAGGTTATGGCTATAGGGTGGTCAAACGAAAGGGTTAGGCTCAAAATTGGCTACTAAGGGATAGGGTTTTTTTTTTTGGTACGGATATATAAATGGTGTAAAAAGAAAAAGGTTTACCTAATGCCTTAATCATTCTCGTGCTTGTATTCGGTCTATGGTCTCAAACGTATCAAGAGTTGCAAGTTCTACAATACATGACTAATGGTCCACTCAAACAAAGAAACAATAGTATGTAATTCTATGATGTAAAAGTGGCTCAAAACCTCACATGTATCAAGGGTATGGTATGTGACATGCATCAAATGCTAGTTTCTTAGGCGGATTATTCCCAAATAACCACCCGCTAAATACCCGTCATGCTAATTATTTGAACTTGACCATGACAATAGACCAAATGGGTTGTGCCATCCCTCGTTGACTTAGTTACTTGTGCTTTTTAGATTGTTTCAAACAAAGACATTTTTGAAAAATTTTTGAAAATTTTCCCCCATCCCCACACTTGAGGCAAACATTGTCCTCAATGTGTAAGAACTAGAGTTTTTAAAACGCACAAGGGATGTGACACGGCTAACCTCCCCAAAATTTCACCCCGGAAAATAAAATACAATTTACAATCCACTTATTTGCTAACTAAAAATCAAAAGTAAAAAAGAAACGTATGCACCTGATTTTTGAGCTCATTCCTCGTGTGCTCTTCTTCTCTTCAAGAAAGCGGTCGTCCCGTGAACATAATGTACCTACAAATCTTAACCCTTGTGTAGAAGCATGCTTCTCACAACCATTAAAATTTATTAGCTACCTAGTTCTACCACTTTTATGAAAATATTACCAAGTCATACGTTAATTCACTTTGATTTATGTGGAAAAATAATTTACAATAACAACAAACCTAACTCACTTTCGTAGGAATCACGGTTGCATTTAGCTTATGCAACAAGCCCTTTTAAACCACCCGATAGCTCAGGAGGACGAGTAGGTCTCGTGAGGGTTATATAGGGAACACACCCACAACGTTCATTTAACTACTAAAATAAAATAAAACAAATAATAATACAAACTCTACAACAATTATACCTGATTTGCCTCTCATGGTGGTCGAAGTGCACATTTGCCTACCGAGTTTCCAACATACGCTCGGTAGTAAACATGCCGAATCCACTCTCTTTTTCTTTTATTCGGCATACGTAATGTATAACTTCGGGGTCGCTTCTTACCAAACCGGTCAATTGTCTTGCAATTCTACCTTTCGAATCCTTATACCCGAACCCGCATCCCCAATTTTGTTGGATGGAGTGATAAGTATGGGAGAAGGATAGGCATGAACGTGGGCTTCTTTCGGTTCTGACCCGTCTTGCGGTGTTATGTCTTCCGCTCGGTTCAAACATTCAGTTTCTTGCTCCGAAAGATCTATTACCTCTTCCACCACATCACCATCAACCATGGAACCATTAGCCAAAACCTCTTGGTCTCGCCTAACTTGTGCCATCTCCTCGGTTAATTGACCAACCTGAATAATCAAAGCCTCAAATGATTTATCTCTCAGCTCGTCTTTCTTTTTCATTTCTATCATCATATCCATAATCATATCGAGTTTAGAGTTTAACGAATCTTGAGGCTCCTCGTATGTCGGCTGAGGGGAGTCATGATAATAGTCATCATACTCCTCATGGTAACTCGGGAAGTGTGGCAATTCGGGCTCATAGTAGTATTCTTGATAATGTGGTGGTGGTGGGTTATCATATGGATAATATGAGGATGGACCACTGAAATCTTCATAATCCGCCCTCCTATACTCATATAATCCGTTGAGGTAGTCTTCCTGATCCTTGTTGGCTTGAACTTTTGCGTGGAAAGCGGAGCAATCTTCTAAATAATGCTCTCCACTTCCGCAACACTCACACGGATCATCTACCCAATTCATATTGAAAGATGATACCTGCAAAACATGTACCTGCACAAACAAGCTCGACCACCCAAAGTAAAATCACGAATATACAAGAAAGAAAGAAAAAAAACTAAACTAAAATCGAACAAGCAATGAAATACTAAGCGCACTAGCTCCCCGGCAACGGCGCCATTTTGACGTGACCGTGTCGTCCCGATCAGTCAAAAACCCAATTAAACCTAGGTAGCTAGGGCAAGTCGGGTATCGTATCCACGAAGAGCAGGTGGTCAGTATCGCACGACCCGTTCGATTAGTTAGACTATTTACAAACAATGTACAAAGTGATTATGAAGTTTGCTAATTTTATTTGTTCAATTGATTTGAAAATAAATCGGAGTGAACCGACAATGGTTATTATCTAAAACACTTGTGATTAACTAAAATTGCAACTAAAATACTAACTAGAAAATTGAAACAAGAAATGAGAATACGGATCACACCCGGTTCGATAATTGCAAGACCTAGGGTTCCTACATGTTTTAACTTGATTCAATTGCATATAGTGATTAACGGATTACTATCACGAAGGTTAGGTGACAATTGCTATCAACGTCATAGACAACGGACCGTAATGCACTTCGTTGCCTCGGACATGTAAATCCTAACCTACGTTAAGGCATAAGTGCACAAATTCATTTCGCAAAGTCATAACTTTATCATCGTTCGACAATTCACAAATTCAATTCAAATGCACGACAATTATCATAAGTTTCAAATACTAACCAATTTGTCACAAAACCAACTTAAAATACAAATGTATAAACCCTAGAAATCTAACAACATCTACACCGGGGTGAAACCGACGAGACTATCCGCTCATTGTTGAAGAGGCGCGATCACAAGCTTGAGATAGTGCGGATGACTAAGGATGGATGATGATGTTAAGTGATGATGGGAGCCAAAAGTCGCCATGCAGGCAGTCCCCAATCGATCATGATGGTTATGTTCTCATCCAAGTTTATGATGGCTGCCAATAAAACGTATAATGGGCTCCAATAATCGAGATCCGAGAAGCCTAAAATTAATTAAGGTGGCAGCCCATCTTTCGTGAATCAACAGGCCCACCAAAAATTATTGTTGAATGGCTGCTTCTTTTCGTGAGCTGAGAAGTCCCACCAATTCGATGATGATGATGATATATGATGTGGAAAAAGTCAACAAACTCAATCCTTCACTTGCTGCTAATTGTCGAGAGTAATGGACTTCCAAAACAAGTCGATGATATGATGACATTCTTTTTAGTTATAAGAGCCCACCAAGATTGTGTTGCTTCTGTTCCTTTTGTTATTTTCACTTCATGAGATGCCTTTTCTTCACAAACCCCCACATGTATGCATGTATGTACATTAATGATAAATATATGTTGTTGACTTTTGATGCCCCAAAGCCTACGTGCCTCCTGCCTTGTCTTTTCGATGATGGAGTGATGATGTATGGTTCCTCACAAATTTTAGAGCCACAAAATAATAATAATAGCTGCAATCCTTCGTGATGGTGGCTGCTAATTTGTGATCGAAAAATAAGTGGATCCCTTTGGTCACGTGATATTGCAAGATGATAACAATTGATGATGGTTGTTTATTTTGCATCTTTTTATAATTAAAGTTAAACCCTTTTAACTCTTTTTCCAAATGAGCACATGTACTACTTTTTCTTTAAACACTCTAACGTCACCGAATTACGCGTCTTACCTGCAAAGAATACAAACACTCGCAATAAACCAATTCCAAGCACATACTCATATAAAACCGAACAAAACATGTAAGATACACACTTCAACACCCATGTTTTACACTCTCCATCACATCCCCACACTTTTCGTATGCTTGCCCTCAAGCAAATCTTTTTCTCACTTTCACGTGGGTCGAACAAGAAACACACATCCCATTCCCAAGACAAAGGTTAAGGTCTAATGTCATACCCGGTTCAAACTTTTTTACACTTTACGAAATATTTAACGAAAAAGTGAATAATCCCATATAAAATGATTATCCAAGATTAACCCGCCCGTAAAACTAACAAGTCATGCACATCCATCACAATGTTCTCTCCACTCGGTTTAAAATTGGCTAATAGTTGATGCATTAGCGCTTTTGAAATAATCACTCAAACCGATTAGAACACGTACCCGCATAGGCTTGCAACTCAATCGTTCTCCACCACCGAACACAAATACCAAGCACAAGTCAAAAGGGCTTTAAAGGGTTGTAACGAGGCTAGGCTAAGGGTATGGAATAGGATATTTTTAAAGTGGCTAAGGTGATGAAAACTCGATTTTTTATTACAAAATAACTATGCTAAACACAACTATCTACAAACATCGACTAGAAGGCAGCAATTTTCACCTTTTATTCAATCAAACTATAAACACATATTTTTGTGCTTTTTTTAACAATTTTTTTCTTCTTTTTCACAATTTTTCTACTTTTTTTTTGCAAATATAAACCACAACTACACAAACAAATAATCCTAAAATCGAATTTCCATCACACGGGTTTAAAAGAAAAAGGTTTAAGGTTATGGCTATAGGGTGGTCAAACGAAAGGGTTAGGCTCAAAATTGGCTACTAAGGGATAGGGTTTTTTTTTTTGGTACGGATATATAAATGGTGTAAAAAGAAAAAGGTTTACCTAATGCCTTAATCATTCTCGTGCTTGTATTCGGTCTATGGTCTCAAACGTATCAAGAGTTGCAAGTTCTACAATACATGACTAATGGTCCACTCAAACAAAGAAACAATAGTATGTAATTCTATGATGTAAAAGTGGCTCAAAACCTCACATGTATCAAGGGTATGGTATGTGACATGCATCAAATGCTAGTTTCTTAGGCGGATTATTCCCAAATAACCACCCGCTAAATACCCGTCATGCTAATTATTTGAACTTGACCATGACAATAGACCAAATGGGTTGTGCCATCCCTCGTTGACTTAGTTACTTGTGCTTTTTAGATTGTTTCAAACAAAGACATTTTTGAAAAATTTTTGAAAATTTTCCCCCATCCCCACACTTGAGGCAAACATTGTCCTCAATGTGTAAGAACTAGAGTTTTTAAAACGCACAAGGGATGTGACACGGCTAACCTCCCCAAAATTTCACCCCGGAAAATAAAATACAATTTACAATCCACTTATTTGCTAACTAAAAATCAAAAGTAAAAAAGAAACGTATGCACCTGATTTTTGAGCTCATTCCTCGTGTGCTCTTCTTCTCTTCAAGAAAGCGGTCGTCCCGTGAACATAATGTACCTACAAATCTTAACCCTTGTGTAGAAGCATGCTTCTCACAACCATTAAAATTTATTAGCTACCTAGTTCTACCACTTTTATGAAAATATTACCAAGTCATACGTTAATTCACTTTGATTTATGTGGAAAAATAATTTACAATAACAACAAACCTAACTCACTTTCGTAGGAATCACGGTTGCATTTAGCTTATGCAACAAGCCCTTTTAAACCACCCGATAGCTCAGGAGGACGAGTAGGTCTCGTGAGGGTTATATAGGGAACACACCCACAACGTTCATTTAACTACTAAAATAAAATAAAACAAATAATAATACAAACTCTACAACAATTATACCTGATTTGCCTCTCATGGTGGTCGAAGTGCACATTTGCCTACCGAGTTTCCAACATACGCTCGGTAGTAAACATGCCGAATCCACTCTCTTTTTCTTTTATTCGGCATACGTAATGTATAACTTCGGGGTCGCTTCTTACCAAACCGGTCAATTGTCTTGCAATTCTACCTTTCGAATCCTTATACCCGAACCCGCATCCCCAATTTTGTTGGATGGAGTGATAAGTATGGGAGAAGGATAGGCATGAACGTGGGCTTCTTTCGGTTCTGACCCGTCTTGCGGTGTTATGTCTTCCGCTCGGTTCAAACATTCAGTTTCTTGCTCCGAAAGATCTATTACCTCTTCCACCACATCACCATCAACCATGGAACCATTAGCCAAAACCTCTTGGTCTCGCCTAACTTGTGCCATCTCCTCGGTTAATTGACCAACCTGAATAATCAAAGCCTCAAATGATTTATCTCTCAGCTCGTCTTTCTTTTTCATTTCTATCATCATATCCATAATCATATCGAGTTTAGAGTTTAACGAATCTTGAGGCTCCTCGTATGTCGGCTGAGGGGAGTCATGATAATAGTCATCATACTCCTCATGGTAACTCGGGAAGTGTGGCAATTCGGGCTCATAGTAGTATTCTTGATAATGTGGTGGTGGTGGGTTATCATATGGATAATATGAGGATGGACCACTGAAATCTTCATAATCCGCCCTCCTATACTCATATAATCCGTTGAGGTAGTCTTCCTGATCCTTGTTGGCTTGAACTTTTGCGTGGAAAGCGGAGCAATCTTCTAAATAATGCTCTCCACTTCCGCAACACTCACACGGATCATCTACCCAATTCATATTGAAAGATGATACCTGCAAAACATGTACCTGCACAAACAAGCTCGACCACCCAAAGTAAAATCACGAATATACAAGAAAGAAAGAAAAAAAACTAAACTAAAATCGAACAAGCAATGAAATACTAAGCGCACTAGCTCCCCGGCAACGGCGCCATTTTGACGTGACCGTGTCGTCCCGATCAGTCAAAAACCCAATTAAACCTAGGTAGCTAGGGCAAGTCGGGTATCGTATCCACGAAGAGCAGGTGGTCAGTATCGCACGACCCGTTCGATTAGTTAGACTATTTACAAACAATGTACAAAGTGATTATGAAGTTTGCTAATTTTATTTGTTCAATTGATTTGAAAATAAATCGGAGTGAACCGACAATGGTTATTATCTAAAACACTTGTGATTAACTAAAATTGCAACTAAAATACTAACTAGAAAATTGAAACAAGAAATGAGAATACGGATCACACCCGGTTCGATAATTGCAAGACCTAGGGTTCCTACATGTTTTAACTTGATTCAATTGCATATAGTGATTAACGGATTACTATCACGAAGGTTAGGTGACAATTGCTATCAACGTCATAGACAACGGACCGTAATGCACTTCGTTGCCTCGGACATGTAAATCCTAACCTACGTTAAGGCATAAGTGCACAAATTCATTTCGCAAAGTCATAACTTTATCATCGTTCGACAATTCACAAATTCAATTCAAATGCACGACAATTATCATAAGTTTCAAATACTAACCAATTTGTCACAAAACCAACTTAAAATACAAATGTATAAACCCTAGAAATCTAACAACATCTACACCGGGGTGAAACCGACGAGACTATCCGCTCATTGTTGAAGAGGCGCGATCACAAGCTTGAGATAGTGCGGATGACTAAGGATGGATGATGATGTTAAGTGATGATGGGAGCCAAAAGTCGCCATGCAGGCAGTCCCCAATCGATCATGATGGTTATGTTCTCATCCAAGTTTATGATGGCTGCCAATAAAACGTATAATGGGCTCCAATAATCGAGATCCGAGAAGCCTAAAATTAATTAAGGTGGCAGCCCATCTTTCGTGAATCAACAGGCCCACCAAAAATTATTGTTGAATGGCTGCTTCTTTTCGTGAGCTGAGAAGTCCCACCAATTCGATGATGATGATGATATATGATGTGGAAAAAGTCAACAAACTCAATCCTTCACTTGCTGCTAATTGTCGAGAGTAATGGACTTCCAAAACAAGTCGATGATATGATGACATTCTTTTTAGTTATAAGAGCCCACCAAGATTGTGTTGCTTCTGTTCCTTTTGTTATTTTCACTTCATGAGATGCCTTTTCTTCACAAACCCCCACATGTATGCATGTATGTACATTAATGATAAATATATGTTGTTGACTTTTGATGCCCCAAAGCCTACGTGCCTCCTGCCTTGTCTTTTCGATGATGGAGTGATGATGTATGGTTCCTCACAAATTTTAGAGCCACAAAATAATAATAATAGTTGCAATCCTTCGTGATGGTGGCTGCTAATTTGTGATCGAAAAATAAGTGGATCCCTTTGGTCACGTGATATTGCAAGATGATAACAATTGATGATGGTTGTTTATTTTGCATCTTTTTATAATTAAAGTTAAACCCTTTTAACTCTTTTTCCAAACGAGCACATGTACTACTTTTTCTTTAAGCACTCTAACGTCACCGAATTATGCGTCTTACCTGCAAAGAATACAAACACTCGCAATAAACCAATTCCAAGCACATACTCATATAAAACCGAACAAAACATGTAAGATACACACTTCAACACCCATGTTTTACACTCTCCACCACATTCCTCGATTTTCAATCTCGCCAAAGTTTCGATTGTTTCGATCGGTTAGAGACGTGTAGTAACTGGAAGGGTAAGATACCGTTAATCACTTCTCGACGAGAGTATCTTACCTATAGGCCAAAGCACGTTTCTCTAATTTGAACGGACTTTCAATTCACCTTGGAATAGTCGACGTTTCTAAACCCGAAAAAATCCTATGTTTTATGAGCCTCTCTTTTATGTTTATCTCAATTTATATGTGATTTTATACTTGTTACCTCGTTCATTTCAAAACCGTCACACGATTCGCACATCTCTCGCAATAAAAAACAATAATAATTCTTGTGAAAAAACTAAATTTATACTCTTTTTACGCATTCATACGTGTTTATGCTTTATGAATACTTGTGGAATTCATGCTAGTTATGTGAACCATACGTGACATGCCATGTTTACATGCTTATACATGCAAAACTTATTTTGAATTTATGATCAAGTCTCATCCTTTCCTTCTCTTTCGATTCTTTAGATGTCGTCCAATGCTTTGTCGAAAAAGACCAAGTCAAAGAATGACTCCACCTCCAACTCCAAGTCGAAGAAGGATTCAACCTCCAACACCAACTCCGACACGATGTCGTAAAAGGACTGTATGAAGTTTATGGCCAAGCATATGGCTAAGGTCATACCAGACATCGTCAGCAGAATTCAGAGCAACCCTGATTCACCCCATGGTTCTGTCGACTCGAAGGTGGAAACACCTAAATCGACGTTCCAATTCAAACAGTTCATGGCCTGTAAGCCTCTGGAGTTTACTGGAAAGGATGGCTCCACTACCATGATGAACTGGTTCGACGCAATAGAACTCACCTTCCTTCAAAGCGGGTGTCCCGATAACCTACGAACCCTGAACACAGCAGGGGTGTTCCGTTCGAGGGCACTCGAATGGTGGACCTCCGAGCGTAACAAATGGGGGAATGATGCAGCCCATGCCTTACCTTGGTGTAACACCTCATAAAATCACGTCCAATGAGTTATTGACACGTGTAATAAACCCTAATGAAGTAAAACAGTGAAATTTAGGGACTAATTTTACGAAAAATCGAAAACTTTGATTTTGAAAGGACTGGAAGTGTTAGCATACCTAAAATAAGTTTCTAAATAACCTCTCACAATGATTACGTTCACAAATGTGCCGCTTGATGATTAAGTGTAGTCGTTTGCATAATTAATTGAAAGTTTGCGCGATGAAGGGTTAAAGGAGTCAACATGTTAATTCTTACCTCTGAGTGACCTTTTAACAAACCGGGAGCTTCATGATATTTGATTATACTCTCGGGAATGCCAAGTAATGGCCGTCTAAGGTTTTTATGTCTATAAGTAAAGTTACGCGCAACTTTGAAAGTTAGAGGGACTAAAGTGTCAATATGTTTAATTATACCTCTGAATGACCTTTTAGCGAACCCGAAGCATCGTGATGTTTAATAATACATTCAATAATGTCTAATATGGATTAGATGAGGCTTCAATGCTAATAAATAATGAGATGCGCAAGTTTGCGCAATAGAGGGGCCTAAAGCGTCAACTTTTGAATCTACGCCTTTCAGTGACCATCTAAGCGAACAAGAGTGTAGTAATATTTAATTATATGCTCGGGAATGATCAATATGAGCCATGGAAGGCTTGGATATCATTAAACGGCATTTCGCGCTACTTTGCGCAATTAAGGGACTAATTGCGTCAAACTGCAAAAGTATGTCAATTCGTAGGATATCGGACCTTCCGGAATATGCCCATGAGTTAAACATACCCTATTTATTATTTTTACAGCTTAGATATAGGCTTGGAGGGGTTTGGTGCGCAAAAATAAACTTTTATGTCATGCAGGGACTAAAAGTGTCAAAAAGTGCACAAGTTTGCACTTTCGCGCATATCTCGCATTCTGAATATCCCCGGACACCCAAAAATTTATGTAAACACTAAAATATTTTATTTTAGTGTTTGGATTGATAAAATCCCATTCGTCGCGTAATTTGGATCGTTTTTCGCATCCGTTCGTGTTTCGTCGTAATTAGCCGAACAACGCAACCGTACGGCCAAATGAACCGACATCTGACATGTTCTTGAGCATTTTTTATATTCCTTATGTTTAGGCATCATAATAGAGCCATGAAATGAGGATAACGGGCTTTAAATGTGTCAGAAATGGAAAATAACAAATGTAGGGGCTGTTTTGTAATATTTCAAAGTTGCTGAAATCAGCTTTATTCAAATCTGCTGCTGGTTTCTGGTTTCCACTCACACATAATTCAATCTAGGGGCTTGCCCACTGAAATATAAGACCATTTGACACCTGTTATGATCTTGTTATCCCTCTATAACACTTGTCATCATCCTATCATCCTCCAAAAACTATACATAGGAGGTGGGTTTCATTGTTCAAGCTCACCATTTCATTCCAATCTTACTATCATCTCATTTCTGGAGGAATCTGAGCATTTGGAACCTCCTTGGAAGTTCTTTTCAGTACTAAGGACCATTTGTAAGTGTCCTTAACCTCCTAATTACCACGTTTACTTAGTTAAATTGTCGGGTCAAATAAAAGGTCAAACGGGTTAGTATTAAATAAAATACATAACTATTAATATAAAAACCATAAAATCAATTTTCTCACTTTAATGACTTGGTAAAAATTAGTTGAACATGCCTAAGCATGATACAACCCGACAATTCTAAGTATAGGCTTGGTTCGGAACCGAAAATCGCAAAAGTTGACTTTTGCTTTGACTTTCAGTTCTGACCCGATTTGGCTTAATTTAGATATGTCTTAGGTTTCCATTAGGACCATATTATAGGTTAGTATAATCCCCCGAGGTTATACAACTTGGTTCTATAGAAATCCTAGCTCATGCTTGTTTCCGTTAAATGCCTAGATGTTGACCATTATGCCCTTTTGACCTTAAAACAATATTTTTGAAAATGTGAAAGGATAGAAACTTTCACTACTGAATTATAAATTGTCCCTAAAATTTGACATCAGTTTGAGGTCTAGAAAAGGAGTTATGCTCAATAGCGTAATTAGAAAGCCTTTTATTTATTTAACGGCGTAATTAGCATAAAGCCTATCTAAACCTAATTTTTGAAACCAAAATTTTTACCTACTGATATAAAATAATATTTTGATATTTTTAAAGATTTTTATGTATTTTTAGGCTGAGCATAACATAGGGTTATAGGCTTGATTCAGTAATTGCCGGTTTTGCCCTTTGGGCTATAAAATGAGTTTTACAAATCCTTTTGACCCCGAACCTTTTTCTACTGATATTATATTATAAATAAAATATTTTGAGCCTTCTGGAATAATAAAAATATCAGCTTTCTATACAAAACCCGGAAATGGCTCCAAATCGCATTTTTAAGCGTTTTTAACGCATAGTATGTATCAAAACTATTTTAAACATATAAGGGTCGATGCTTACTGATATATTTAGTAAATTTTTATATTTTAACAGTAAAGAAAAGTTTTAAACTCAGGTTTTCAGTTTTGACCTTTTAAGCCTATGTGAAATTACCAAAATGCCCCTACGGTGCATAGTATAGTCATAATTAATAAATTTCACATATATATGATACCCTACTATTATAACTTATTAAATTAAGTATATTTCCTGATTAAATCAGACCTGTAACTCAGAATAATATTTAATCTCTTTTATAACCTCTAAAATGACCAAAATACCCCTACGGGGCATAAATTGGTTTTAATTTCGTTTTGGGCATAATGGAAGGTATCCTACTGATATCACAACATATTTAAGGCATATTAACCTAGGAAACCTGTTCATGACTCTTGTGGTTACTCGTTACCCCCTTTTCGCGTTCAGATCGGCTTATGTAACTAGTTTGCATAAATTAGCCGAAACGGGTCAAACCTTATCATTTTTATCTCAAAATCCAGAATGTGTTTAGTTTACCCTTATTACACAAGTATACAAGCTTGTCAGGTCTAAACCACATTCTAATCCGGTTCTCGCTTAATCATGCGCTTTGAACCGTATCCTCCTTTAAAACTAACCGGTCTAAGCATAGGCTTAATTAAGACCCGTTAGGAATCTAATAGGTTATTAAAAACCTTCGTTCCAGATTTAGGAGCTCGGTAAAAGCTATATGTACTTGATTGGTGGTATACGGCTGGGATAAATTGTATAAATTTGCTCAGGTAAATACTTTTAACTTATTTTCCCTTATACGGGCTTGGGGTACAGTATATAAAATACCGCTTGGTCGGGTAATTGACCTTAACCGGTCGGTGGTTAAGTGTTGTCAAAATGACCCGTTTAAAAATGTTGTTTTGTTTCTTTAACGCCTTTGGGGGTTTAATGACCATGTCCAGGATATCCTTGGCATCATTCAAAGAATGGCCACGACCTTAGCACACGGGTGTAGCATACACCCGTAGTGCATTCAAATCAATAAAGTATAATCGTCGGTACGAGAGAAGTCTCGCGGCAGAACTATACTAAGTGGTGTGTCTATTAATCTTTAACCCGGCACGACCCGAATAACTGAACGCATAACAAACATGTAATTCTTTTACAAGATTTTAAGCAAATAATTATCCCAAGTTATAAAAAGTTTTGTGCCGTTTGCACTCAAATCAATTTTCTAAAACATTTTCAAAATGAGTCAGTTAAATTGTATTTACCAGTGAAAACTGACGTATTTTCCCAAAAAGACTAAGTGCAGGTACTACGCGTAATAGGCTGGTCTCTCCTAGCATCAAACAGAAGTCTCGCAAGCTTAGATGCCTGAAGTCTGTTGAACAAAGTTTTCTCTTTATTTTGATCCGCCTGCGGATCCTTTACATTCCGTATTTGTAATACTTGATATTACTCATTATATCGGATTGTAATATATTCATCTTTTGCTTCCGCTGTGCATTTAAATTTGTGCTGTTTGACTATGATGATATCAGTTACGTCAGGATACTCCCCACCGGGCCCACCGGTGCCATGTGGAAAAATAGGGGTGTGACAGGTTGGTATCAGAGCCAACATTGAGTGAATTAAACACTAGCCTTTTGTGTTTAATCTCAATGACACAGTAGCACATTCCTTGACCTTCTGAGTCTAGACTTATCATAGGAATACTTTCATCTGTATTCGGAGAATTATTGCTTCAAATTCTATATTTTTATTTCGTCGCCAAGCAAAGAAGCTGTAATGGAAATTCTCCCAATTAGAAGCCTAGGAAAGGCCGAGCTTTTGTACTGCGACTGGGATTAACCTGCAACCAAGGAGAAAGCATTCAGAAAATAAAATGAAGAAGAAACTCCTTTTGCTAAAGATCGTTTCCTTAGAAGTCCTTATAAAGACATATTTATCTTTCAATCCCTTTGAGGACAACATTATTCCTTAGAAGTCCCGTTTAGGGAAACCATGTACCTGTTTAAATTTTAATGGGACGGTTAGATTTAAAATAACGTTCCTATTATAAGATCTACAATTATTATAAGATGGCAAAATCTAAAAAGGACAAGACCTAGCTCATGTGTCATTTAAGACAGGGCCAAGATGGTAGTTCCACAATTAGATTCAGATCCTTGATAACATCTCAATTTAGGATTGTTCTGCGTTAAATATTAAAAGAATCTTAAAGGCAAAACCTAGCCTAAATGTCATTGCAGACATGGCCAAGATGGTAAAACCTAGCCTAAATGTCATTGCAGACATGGCCAAGATGGTAAAACCTAGCCTAAATGTCATTGCAGACATGGCCAAGAGGTAGAACCTGTCCAAAAGATTCCAAATTCTTGTTAACATTTGTAAGTATGTTAACATGCTTGGCAAACTGTGATACAGTAAAAATCACACATGCCATCTTTAAATGGGGTTAATTAAACTTCCGTGTAATTATGTAACCATCCCTTAAGGATGAAGTGCCTACGGGTAATAATTAACGTCCTTTGGGACGAAAGACAGTGGTAGCCTGCAACTCACTGTCAAAAGGTAATGGATTTTGATTCAAACCTTAATGCCTCAATTCCATAAAAATCTGGGCTTATAAATTAAACTTGTCCACGTGACTAGGCCTTGTGTGCCATTATTAACTTATAATATAGGATTCATGATAAGGATCCTGAACAGTTATATATTTATCAAATTAACTAAAATGGTTATTAAAAACTATAGGTTATAAATTTTAGTGAATTCATATAAGCCTATTCTAAAGGTTCAAAATCCTTGTTTACACCTGTAAACATGATGACATTCCTCGCAGATGTGGTTTGATAAAATCGCATAAATCATCCTTATACTGGATTCTCCCGAAATCCTTTCTTATTTTATAATTTAAGCATCCATTAGGGATATAATGCTTACGGGCCATATTCATTGTCATAAGAGACAAAAGACAGTCGTAGTCTACAACTCCCTGTCAAGAAAAGGCACTGAACAACGTTCAAGCCTAAATACCTTGATTCTACAAAATTATGGTTTACAATTGCCCTTGTGACTTGGCCTTTTGTGCCATAGTTATATTTTAATTAAATCCAAGATAATTATAATAAAAATCCTGAATAAAATAAATATCATTCCTTTCCTGCCAGTATGTATATTAAAAAGAGTCTCAAAGGGTATAACCTAGCTTGAATGTCATTAAAGACCTGGCTACGATGGTAAGACCTGTTTAAAGAGATTCAGATCCTTGTTAAACACCTGAAAACGTGTTAACACTCCTGACAAGGGGTGATGCGATGAAATCACACTTGTCATCCTTATATTAGAAATCTTCCAAACCCCTTATTTAGCCTAAATGATCAATAGGAATCATGGCTAATAAACATCGAACATGATGAATACATCAAGACATTCATTTGAGATGTATGCCTTCGAGCAAATATGTATACATGAAAAAGGTAGTTTTATTTCATAACTTCTTGTCAAACAAAGAACTGTGAAATTTTCCGATCCAAAGGAATCATTGATTATGTTTTAAAGTTTCCCTAGTGACAAGGCATCAGTGCCATCCAAAAAGTCCTTTGGAACAAGCCCTTGTGTTATATAAAATGTCGGTACGACATTGACAGTTGTGACTGATGTTTCCCTGTCTAATAAATATGAATGATCATATTCCGTTTAAACGCCTAAGATGGTTTATTTAAAAACCTAGGCAAAACATAATCAAATAAACTTAATACTATCTATTGGCCTATATGGTTTGTTCGCACCATGGCTATTTAATTATCAAGTTCGACAATTCCCTATATAATTAAATAAATTATTACTACTTGGTTAGTAGCCTTCAAAACTTCGCAATGGTTGACACCTTATGATAAGCCTTTGACAATTCAAGAAGACATATGGTATGGATTGCCTATGTATCTGCTGAATTCGATATTTAATACCAAAGCTCCGAGTAGGGAAAACTCAGAAAAGACAAACAGCAGTCGCGATGCTAGAAGGGCGACAAATGTTAATGGTGCATCAAATGTGAACCTCAATGTTAATGAAGTTAATCTTCAAAACGGTAATTAACGCAACTGTCGGAGAGGCTATGAGAAAAGTCATAAAAAAGTTCAAGAAGCTGAATGTTGTTTGCTCTAAAACACATGTCGCTGCTCATGATAAGAGCTTCATTCATACTTCAAATGCGAAGAATAAACCCAGCAAAAGCATATATGGCAAGGAGCCCATTATTTTTGGGTGTACTTAAAAATACTTCGTCTTTTGGAAGTCAAGAGACTTCAATAATAAAAAGGGACCATCGATTGCAGGAAATTGTTGGATGAAGTAGAAACCATTAGGTGTATCAACAGTTACGTTGAAAAGAACGCAGTGAGATATGCATCACAGCCATTCGATGGCAACACCCTTAATTAGTGAGGACATTAATGAAGTCCACAAGAAAGATCCTCTGATATGTTATGGGATGGACCAAGTGTTAAGGACCTTATTCGAAAAAAAAATCTATTATTCGCATCGAAATGGAAAAAGATGGAATAAGAATTTTCTGACTCTCACCATAGAAGTTCTAAACTGTCGACAGTATGTTGCAAATTTTAATTCATTGGCTGGGACAATACCCTATTCCAATTACCCAGAGCCTAAGCTTAATGCAATAGTTATTGGTGGTTAGCACCGGCAATAAGAGGGCACATTAAGGTTTCAAAGCCTGCTCATCATAAATCCATTATGGATCTACCTCAGCCACTCACGTTATATAGATTAAGAAATAACCAGTCAAAGCTGAGACTGCCCTGAAAATTGTTAAAAAGTCCGCAGCTAAGTTAAAAGGGATTAAGAATGTAGGCATTTAACCCTCCTGATGAATGATTAGAAGCAGTTCACATTAATGACACCAGATAAATCCCTTATTGTAATTTTATTTACTAGGAGTCCGTTGGGCTTCAGTTGCTGCTAAGTCTCTCATAAAACCATAAGCTTAGCAAACTTTTAGAATTTTTTTTCCCGTAAGAACCCCAGATATTAAGTGTAAGGTAAAACTTGCAAGCGAAATCATAAGAACCGTTCCTTCTATTCCTGTCAAGAACTTCCAATCGTAGAATTCTAGAAGAATCCTCTCTCTAGAGGAAGTGCGTCGGCATATATAGTTGATATCTCTTTGATCTCTATCGATTGCGAATACCAGACGGTATGATAAAAGCACCATATGAGGATTTGTGTATCTTAATATGTTCCATAGATTGCTTCCATGCCTGATCAGTATGGAGGTTTAATGCATGGGACCACAAAGATATTCCGATGGTCATATGGTACTAAAATCAGCTAATGGTATTCAAAGAAGATATCCAGAATGAAATTGTCCAAATAAATGTTCTCGATTAATGAATTCGTGGACTTGTAACATAAATGTGTCACTTATTTAACACAAGCAATAATGGATGAACTGGAGCCTGAGATATGGAAAATCTCTATAACTTCCTTGTATCTTGCTTATCTTCTCCTAAGATTACCCTGTTACCTCCTGAGAGGCAAGTAGAGTTAAGATTTATATCCCATTTAGGGCTGTATTAATATGAAATCTCCAAGACGGCTAGTACCATCATTGGATGAATCGAAACTCTGATTAAGTAAGTTTTGAAATAGAAAATTCATACAGCCTAACTCAATATTCTGAGAATTAGGTATAGTAATTAAGAAAGACGGTTCATTTTGCTTATGCATTGATTACCGCAACCCTAATTAGGCAACAATTAAGAATTTCCATCAACTGCCCAGGATCGTCGATTTGTTCGACTAACTGTAAGGATTAGCTATTCCTTAAGATTAGTTTTAAGCAGTGGTTGGAATAACCATCTCACCTTAAGATCAGCTTTTCTGTAATAGTTGATATATAAGTATCAAGGCTGCTCCTTTGGAGACCTTGTATAGATGAAATGTTAAACATCTATTGTTAGACAGAAGATTGGTAAGTCCAATTATCAGGATCTGAAAGTTGCCCTGGAAACAACGAATAAGATCAAATAAATCTAAAATCATCTGTAAGTTGCCATTATTTGGCAGAAAAACAAGATTAATGGAAATAGCAAACCTCCTAAGTTCTTGTTATGGAATAAGGATCAACAAAGGTATCACCTTGGAAGGGTGTGCCAATTTGTTAATTGTCAGACTAGTTAAGCTCTGAATATATAGAACCATTTGAAGGAATCGAATGTATCAAGATCAAATAGCTTATAAGCTAAAACCTATTAGAGGAGCTTGGTGAAACTCGCAATGAGACCCACACTAATGATTTAAGGATATGTGTCCCCAATGATTCAAGAAGCATTATCACATAATGATATGCAAATTTATGATATGATGAGAAACCTGTATCGATTAAAGATCGACAGGTTAAGAAGCTACAAAAAGGATACATGTACCTATTATAAGGGTCAACTTGGGAGCTTGAAGAGGCTCCAGATATGTTATAGAAGTTATGTCCATTATGCAACAAAAAGTACTTCCAGCATTTTAGCAAATCTTGAGGTCGAGATTTCTTTTAAGGGGGTGAGGATGTAACACCTCGTAAAATCACGTCCAATGAGGTATTGACACGTGTAATAAACCCTAATGAAGACAAACAGTGAAATTTAGGGACTAATTTTTCAAAAAATCAAAAACTTTGATTTTGAAAGGACTGGAAGTGTTAGCATACCTAAAATAAGTTTCTAAATAACCTCTCACGATGATTATGTTCACAAATGTGCCACTTGATGATTAAGTGTAGCCGTTTGCATAATTAATTGAAAGTTTGGGCGATGAAGGGTTAAAAGCGTCAACATGTTGATTCTTACCTCTGAGTGACCTTTTAACAAACCGGGAGCTTCATGATATTTTATTATACTCTTGGGAATGCCAAGTAATGGCCGTCTAAGGTTTTTATGTCTATAAGTAAAGTTACGCGCAACTTTGAAAGTTAGAGGGACTAAAAGTGTCAATATGTTTAATTATACCTCTGAATGACCTTTTAGCGAACCCGAAGCATCGTGATGTTTAATAATACATTCAAGAATGTCTAATATGGATTAGATGAGGCTTCAATGCTAATAAATAATGAGATGCGCAAGTTTGCGCAATAGAGGGGCCTAAAGCGTCAACTTTTGAATCTACGCCTTTCGGTGACCATCTAAGCAAACAAGAGCGTAGTAATATTTAATTATATGCTCGGGAATGATCAATATGAGCCATGGAAGGCTTGGATATCATTAAACGGCATTTCGCGCTACTTTGCGCAATTAAGGGACTAATTGCGTCAAACTGCAAAAGTATGTCAATTCGTAGGATATCGGACCTTCCGGAATATGCCCATGAGTTAAACATACCCTATTTATTATTTTTACAGCTTAGATATAGGCTTGGAGGTATTTGGTGCGCAAAAATAAACTTTTATGTCATGCAGGGACCATGGTTGTAAAACAAGGTTTCCAAGGCCGAGTACTCCCCGAGTAGTCGCTACAAGGCAGGCTGCCGAGGCGACTTTCTTTGACTCCGCCTAATTACTCGGAGTCGGTCAAACGCGGTCAACCTCGGCCAGAATTGGATATAGTAGGTCAACTCGGGCCTAGTTTGACTTAAATAATAATATAACATAATTTCTATGCCTGTCATATTAAAGAATGAATATCATTTTCACTTATTTTATTATAAATATTAGTAAATTTGTGTTATTTGACATATATTTAATCTCTAAAAAGTAATTTCTTTATAATTTAACATGTCCGAGTACACCCCGAGTAATCTCCGCGTAGACCGAGTACTCTCAACTCCCCGGTCGACCGACTAGGGAGCGCCTAGCGACTTTTGCAACCATGGCAGGGACTAAAAGTGTCAAAAAGTGCACAAGTTTGCACTTTCGCGCATATCTCGCATTCTGAATATCCCCGGACACCCAAAAATTTATGTAAACACTAAAATATTTTATTTTAGTGTTTGGATTGATAAAATCCCATTCGTCGCGTAATTTGGATCGTTTTTCGCATCCGTTCGTGTTTCGTCGTAATTAGCCGAACAACGCAACCGTACGGCCAAATGAACCGACATCCTACATGTTCTTGAGCATGTTTTATATTCCTTATGTTTAGGCATCATAATAGAGCCTTGAAATGAGGATAACGGGCTTTAAATGTGTCAGAAATGGCAAATATCATATGCAGGGGTTGTTCTGTAATATTTCAAAGTTGCTGAAATCAGCTTTATTCAAATCTGCTGCTGGTTTCTGGTTTCCACTCACACATAATTCAATCTAGGGGCTTGCCCACTGAAATATAAGACCATCTGACACCTGTTATGATCTTGTTATCCCTTTATAACACTTGTCATCATCCTATCATCCTCCAAAAACTATAAATAGGAGGTGGGTTTCATTGTTCAAACTCACCATTTCATTCCAATCTTACTATCTTCTCATTTCTGGAGGAACCTGAGCATTTGGAACCTCCTTGGAAGTTCTTTTCAGTACTAAGGACCATTTGTAAGTGTCCTTAACCTCCTAATTACCACGTTTACTTAGTTAAATTGTCGGGTCAAATAAAAGGTCAAACGGGTTAGTATTAAATAAAATACATAACTATTAATATAAAAACAATAAAATCAATTTTCTCACTTTAATGACTTGGTAAATATTAGTTGAACATGCCTAAGCATGATTCAACCCGACAATTCTAAGTATAGGCTCGGTTCGGAACCGAAAGTCGCAAAAGTTGACTTTTGCTTTGACTTTCAGTTCTGACCCGATTTGGCTTAATTTAGATATGCCTTTGGTTTCCATTAGGACCATATTATAGGTTAGTATAATCCCCCGAGGTTATACAACTTGGTTCCATAGAAATCCTAGTTCATGCTTGTTTCCGTTAAATGCCTAGATGTTGACCATTATGCCCTTTTGACCTTAAAACGATATTTTTGAAAATGTGAAAGGATAGAAACTTTCACTACTGAATTATAAACTTGTCCCTAAAATTTGACATCAGTTTGAGGTCTAGAAAAGGAGTTATGCTCAATAGCGTAATTAGAAAGCCTTTTATTTATTTAACGGCGTAATTAGCATAAAGCCTATCTAAACCTAATTTTTGAAACCAAACTTTTTACCTACTGATATAAAATAATATTTTGAGATTTTTAAAATTTTTATTTATTTTTAGGCTGAGCATAACACAGGGTTATAGGCTTGATTCGGTAATTGTCGGCTTTGCTCTTTTGGGCTATAAAATGAGTTTTACAAATCCTTTTGACCCCGAACCTTTATCTACTGATATTATATGATAAATAAAATATTTTGAGCCTTCTGGAATAATAAAAATATCAGCTTTCTATACAAAACCCGGAAATGGCTCCAAATCGCCTTTTTAAGCGTTTTTAACGCATAGTATGTATCAAAACTATTTTAAACATATAAGGGTCGATGCTTACTGATATATTTAGTAAATTTTTATATTTTAACAGTAAGGAAAAGTTTTAAACTCAGGTTTTCAGTTTTGACCTTTTAAGCCTTTGTGAAATTACCAAAATGCCCCTGCGGTGCATAGTATGGTTACAATTAATAAATTTCACATATATATGATACCCTACTGTTATAACTTATTAAATTAAGTATATTTACTGATTAAATCAGACCTGTAACTCAGAATAATATTTAATCTCTTTTATAACCTCTAAAATAACCAAAATACCCCTGCGAGGCATAAATTGGTTTAAATTTCGTTTTGGGCATAATGGAAGGTATCCTACTGATATCACAACATATTTAAGGCATATTAACCTAGGAAACCTGTTCATGACTCTTGTGGTTACCCGTTACGCCCTTTTCGCGTTCGGGTCGGCTTATGTAACTAGTTTGCATAAATTAGCCGAAACGGGTCAAACCTTATCATTTTTATCTCAAAATTCAGAATGTGTTTAGTTTACCCTTATTACACAAGTATACAAGCTTGTCGGGTCTAAACTACAATCTAATCCGGTTCTCGCTTAATCATGCGCTTTGAACCGTATCCTCCTTTAAAACTAACCGGTCTAAGCATAGGCTTAATTAAGACCCGTTAGGAATCTAATAGGTTATTAAAAACCTTCGTTCCAGATTTAGGAGCCCGGTAAAAGCTATCTGTACTTGCTTGGTGGTATACGGCTGGGATAAATTGTATAAATTTGCTCAGGTAAATACTTTTAACTTATTTTCCCTTATACGGGCTTAGGGTACGGTATATAAAATACCGCTTGGTCGGGTAATTGACCTTAATCGGTCGGTGGTTAAGTGTTGTCAAAATGACCCGTTTAAAAATGTTGTTTTGTTTGTTTAACGCCTTTGGGGGTTTAATGACCATATCCCGGATATCCTTGGCATCATTCAAAGAATGGCCACGACCTTAGCACACGGGTGTAGGCGTACACTCGTAGTGCATTCAAATCAATAAAGTATAATCGTCGGTACGAGAGAAGTCTCGCGGCAGAACTATACTAAGTGGTGTGTCTATTAATCTTTAACCCGGCACGACCCGGATAACTGAACGCATAACAAACATGTAATTCTTTTACAAGATTTTAATCAAATAATTATCCCAAGTTATAAAAAGTTTTGTGCCATTTGCACTCAAATCAATTTTCTAAAACATTTTCAAAATGAGTCAGTTAAATTGTATTTACCAGTGAAAACTGACGTATTTTCCCAAAAAGACTAAGTGCAGGTACTACGCATAGTAGGCTGGTCTCTCCTAGCATCAAATAGAAGTCTCACAAGCTTAGATGCCTGAAGTCTGTTGAACAAAGTTTTCTCTTTATTTTGATCCGCCTGTGGATCCTTTACATTCCGTATTTGTAATACTTGATGTTACTCATTATATCGGATTGTAATATATTCATCTTTTGCTTCCGCTGTGCATTTAAATTTGTGTTGTTTGACTATGATGATATCAACTACGTCACGATACTCCCCACTGGGCCCACATGGAAAAATAGGGGTGTGACACTTGGGATAAACTGAAGCAACTCATGACGGACGAGTTTTGTCCTCCTCACGAACTCCAAAAGTTGGAAAACGAGTTTTGGAACTTGACGCAAAAGGGGAGCGACAACGCTGGTCTAATTGCACGCTTCAAGCAAATTAGTGTCCTCTGCTCTGGTCAGGTCGACACCGTCCCCAAAGCTGTAGCCAAATTCATTCGCTGTCTCCCACCCTCTTTGACGAACCATGTTGCTTCAGCTTGCCCCAAAACCATTGAGGATGCTTTCCGTATATCTGTTGAGCTTAACGACAATTGTATTCTTCATGGAACCTACGACAAGGTTTTGATGAAGAATGCGCACCAAGCAACCACCGATACCACCACCATTGAACCCTCACCATCCCACTCGACTAAGAAAAACCGAGGCAAGAAGCGGAATGCTTCAAGCCAAAACTGTGCAGTCATCACTCCGCCAAACCCTAACCTATACAATCAGTAGCTGCCGCCACCACCAACGAACCACAACGACGAGCCTACACTGGGTCTCATCCTCAGTGTGTTACCTGTTCTTATCATCACCCTCCCACGACACCATGCCGCAAATGCACCAATTATCATAGGTTTGGGCATTTTGCTGACCGATGTCGAAATTGTCCTCAAGGCAATCAAAACCAAGCAATTGTTGCCAACCCTGTTCCTAACCAGGTTCAACCTCAAGCCGCTCCAATGCGAGTATGTTTCAAATGTGGCGACCTTAACCATCTCACCAACGTTTGCCCTCAGCTCAATCAACCACCGTTGCAACAACAGTAGCAGTAGCCTCAACAAGCAGCTTGAGGCAGAGCATTTCTCCTCACCACTGCTCAGGCTTAGAATGCTAACGACGTCATTACTGGTACGTTTCTCGTAAACCATGTTTATGCTTCGTGTTTATTTGATACTGGCACCGATAAAAGTTTTGTATCTATAAAATTTGAACCTTTGCTTAAGTGTAAATGCCTTAAGTTACCAAGATCATTTGCTGTCAAAGTCGTAAATGGTAAATCTGTCGCTGTCGATTTCGTTCTTTCTAAGTGCTCCTTGATTTTTAACAATCACACGTTTCACATTGACCTCATACCTATGCAAGTGGGTATTTTCGACGTTATAGTATGTATGGATTGGCTTAGGCGAGTTCGTGCTGAAGTTGTCTGTTCTGAAAAGTTCATTCGTCTTCCTCTTCCCAATGGTGATTCTCTACACGTCTATGGCGAGAAACCTTCTCAAGCTCTCAAGCTTATTGATGTGCGTGCGGTGTTATTGTTTTTATGTATATTTTTAGCCCTTTGTACACTTTAGTCAAGTTTTAAATTTATAAAACACCATATTTTACTAACACCAAACACACATATGGGCAAGTGCACCCATCGTGAGCGTAGTATAGTGTTGGTAAGATACCAAGGTCATCCAAGGACACAAGAGCTTTTAATACCGGTTTATCCTCAACGTCTAATCAAATCAAAATTTAGAAAAAGGTTTTAAACTAAAAAATAAAAACTAAAAATGCTGAAAAATAAAAATAAAAGTAAAAACAGATAGACAAGATGAATCACTTGTATCCGATTCGCCTTTAGTGTAACCTTTGATTATTTCCGCACTTTTGCACTTTTTAAGAGATTATCTTAGTTATAGTAGTAGGCCCCTCTTTTGAAGGTGACGTTACCCTCAACCCAGTAGTTTGAGTCAGCAAGGATACAATCCTAAAGGGTTGGATTATTAAAAGATAATTAATTAAGTTATTAATGCATAATGTGGTAGGCCCCTCTTTTGAAGGTGACATTACCCTCGGCTAAGCAATTTGAGTCAGCAGGGATACAATCCTAAATAGCCGGGTTAAAGTTTTAATAGTAGTTTACATATGAGGGGGTCAAGGAGTTGGGACCCCCGCCATCCAAAACCAGTGTGTATTGAAGGAGGTCCTACTAAAGTTGACCTAGGTCCTTGCAGGATCTATACACTCAACAAGGTAAGACTCTTACCGAACCATTCCCTTAACCCCCGACCAGGCAGCCAACATATCTCCATATAGACCGTGGAGATATGAATGGTGAAAATCTTTTATTTTATATAGTCAGTAAAATAATGCCAAGACACCACGGACAAATGATAAGGAAGATTCACCTTCAACATAAGAAACTAGTTATTAAAGTCATTAATACATAACCAAATAAAAAGTGCGAAAAGATTAAAAACAAAAAGTATTACACTAAACACTTGTCTTCACCAAGTTATGTAAGAGACTTAGGCAAACATGGCCTTTGATTGTCAAGAACTCTTACGATCAATCTTGGATCCCGAGACTACTCACACACTCTATGATGGATGATGGATGATGGTGGTGGATGTGGGTTGTGATGGTGGTGGTGGGTGGGTGAAGTGTGAGAGAGGTGGTTTGCCAAGGGATGGTTTGAAAATGAGCCAAGCACCCCTATTTATAGCCTGCACAGAAGCCCGGACACGGCCCCGTGTCCACCCATCTTCTCTTTCTTCATTAATTGCAGTTTGTCTGCATTAGTTGACCACGCCCCGTGTCTGCTGGGCACGACCCCGTGTGTAGAAGCGTATCTGTACTATCAAGATTTGCCTAGATTCTGCGAATCTTTGCGTTGACCACGGCCCCGTGTCCGTTGGGCACGCCCCCGCGGTGGGTGATAGAAGCTTCTACAACTTTGTCTTTTCTGCAGACACTTGGGCGCGCCCCCGTGCTTAGTGAGCACGGGGCGTGTTCAGCCTTCTGTTCTCTTGTTTTTGCTTGGGAGGATGCTGTCGAGGGGTCGGGTATGCCACGTTTCTTCCTTTTCTTGTATTTATGTTAGATTTAGCTGCCTTTTTGCTTCTTTTGTTTATTTGAGCTCATTTAATCCTGAAAATACAAAAGGAAGACAAAAACATACTTTTTCCAACATTAGTACTAAAAAGGGTTAGTTTTTATGCCACATTTGATGTAACTTATATGTTGCATTTTGCGCACATCAAATACCCCCACACTCGAATCTTTGCTTGTCCTCAAGCAAAACTCTTTATAATGTGGCTTTACACTCCCAAATGGAATGGGTAGACGAGAAGGTTTTGGGCTTGTCATAGAGTGTCGGCATTCCAAGATTCTTTATTAGGTTTTATTTTTATTTTATTTACAATCCTATTCGTCATGATTTATTTATAACATTACATAAAATAAATTACTTATTAGGGCATAACATGCCTCTTTAAAATTCTATTTATATACAAGTTCACATACCTCACGAGGGATCACTCAACAGTCGGCCAAAGATGTATTTTTGTGAAACACTCGAGAGCGGCATGGAACTAACTTCTACCATAAGCTTGCCAAGCAATCAATCCTCCTCCTTTTTAACTATACACCTTTGTAAATATCAAGAGGACTTTTGGGGGAAGGGTTAGGCTTGGGTTAAAGGTAGGTGGTTGGGTTAGTGGTTAGTAGAAAAGGGCGAAAGGCGTAAAAAGCGTCGGTTTTCGTAAGATTTTTTATTTTTATGACTTTTTATTTTAATGAAGCATTTCTTCAAACAAAGTTCTTTTTGATGAACTTGTTTGTTTATTTCTTGGCTTCATCATCATCATTTTTTTTTTTGATAAGGAAGTCACAAGAAAACCGAGCTTTGTTACTAAAATAAAGGGTTTAAAATGAAAAAAGGGTTTTGGTGGGTAAAATGGTGTTTGTTTTGGGTTAAGAAATGAAAAGGTTTAGGCTCAAAGGGGTTAACTAGGGGGATTTTGGGTAGGTGGTTAAAAAAAAGAAAAATAATGGTGTTGAAATAAAAAGGGTTAGTCCTAATGCCTCCATCATTTACTTACTTGGGTTTAAGTTGGTAAGAACCGGGAATGTATCGTCATGGCAAGTTCTAGAGTCGTAAGAACCAAGCGGCTATTCACACAAGAAACGAAAAATGAGCATTTAGTTTAAAGATGTATATTTGTATGCTCAATAAAGGCTCAAAACTCACTTTTTGTGGGAATGGGTTTTTATGTGATCAAGTATATATAATCAAATTTTAACTAGATTTGTCATGCCGTTTCATAATTTTCTTATGTTGGTTCTTTTTATCACGACGCTATCGGTTGTAAATTTGTAAAAATATCACCTTTTTAGAACTTGAAATTCCCAAATTAAACCAAGACAAGTAAAAGAAAAAAAATGAAAATATTTTGAAAAAAGAAATTGGGGTGTTTAGCGGTTCCAATAGAGTTTTGTGTAAGGCTTGTAATTAGGACTTGTAAAATTCAAGGTTTTAGCATCCCCCCACACTTAAATTACACATTGTCCTCAATGTGTCCCAAAAATAAGTTTTTAGGATGATTGAATGTGTAAAAGTGTGTTTAAAAACAAAATTTTATGTTACTGGGCATCTAGACACGGGCCTGTGGTGTCCGGGCACGACCCCGTGTTCAGGTTGCCAATAACAGAAATTATTAAAAAGAAACAGAAGCCTGGGCACGGGGCGTGTTCAGTGAAGACGCCCCGTGTCCAGTTACCTGAACTGGGCGATTTTCTGCAGACGGTTCAACACGGGGCCGTGTTGGCTGGACACGGCCCATGCCGAACTTGCTGTAATGAAGAAAAATTTTGCGGGAGGCTCTGTTTTTGTGCATGGGGTGCTGGTTCAAGTTTTCTTTGGTATCTTTCACCTTCCCGAGTGTGTTTTACCCATTACAACATCATCAAAACACCAAAATATTTTATAAAACCATCATTTATTAAAACTAACACATTACATATGTCCTAGAAATTTAAAAACAAAGTAGAAAAAAAATAAAAAACTAAAAGTCCTAAGATAGATAGGTCAGGTGATACATAAAATCATCCTAGGGAGTTCTACTTTTATGGTAGGAATCAAAATTCCGGAAATAGCTTTCCGGTCTTTAAAGGCCTTGTAGAACTCCAAACCGAGGGGTATTCCCTAGATGTTGTTAAAGCCATTCTTCTATCTCTCTAGGGAGGAAGAAGGCGGGCTCATTTTCCTTAACATCTTGCGGAGGGGAAGTGACACCAACCGGAACCCCTTGTAATATGTATCGAGGGGGCTCCGGGTGTATGGTGTACCATTCAGCCGGTATGATGACTTCAGGTACCACATTCCATGCCCTTTGGGTGATAATCGGTACCAAAGAAGGAGAAGCGAGAATGTTCAACCTTTCGTGCAAAAGGTTGACCTCTCGAAGACATCCCTCTAGCCCCACCGTCAAATGATTGATACGGTCGACCAATGCTTCTTCCACTCCCGTCATCTCATCAATGGCCTCTCTTAAAGTGTAAACGTAGTTTACAAGAGAATCTTCAACCGTTGATGACCTTCTCCCTTGTCGGTTGTTCCTGGAGTGTGACAAAGATGTTCCGCTAGTTCTGCTCGCCATTCTGAGAAAACAGACCGAAAAGAGTTCAATTTTATTGAAACAGTACCTTAGACACGGCCCCGCGCTTATTAGTAAAGGATTCTCTTGTAAACTGCATTAGAGGCTTGTATAATTCTCTTGAATGATGTGATACTTATGTGTATTTAATTATTTGCTTTGTTATGATTAAGAGGCGAATATGTGCTAAATGTGAATCATACAAGCTTATTAGTAAAGGATATGTTGGAATTATGTTATATAGTTAACTTGAATGATATTTACTATTTGTAGAATCATGAAGCATTAGCATGTGAAGGTACGTGAAAGTGAATGTATATATGTGTATTGTTTGGAGGATTACGTAAATTGTATTATATATCATACAATATGAGTATGAAATACGTAGAATATTAATATTATGTCCTATCATATTAAGATGATTACATGTTCAAAAGTTTAAACACCGCCCCGTGTTCAGATATCTGCAGATTTTTGGAATAAGGAATCTTGGAGTTTTAAATTATTTTCATGATTTTTAAAGCGATTTTAAGCAGGAATAACTTAAAACACTGTTGTAGAACTTATTTTTAACAAGATTCCTAGAATAAAAATCTAACAAACATCACCATAAAGCTTGGAATCATGGTGATTTCAAGCTCTAATGGAGGTATTAAGGAAAAATTGAAGAAGAAGGCAATGGATAAAAGTGGAAAAGACAAGATGGTTGTTGAGAACCTTCTTTAGAATATACCTAGGATGGTATGTGTGAAGATCCCAGCAAATCTTTGTCTTCGGAGTGGTCCAAATGAGCAGGAATCTTGCTGCCTTTATAGAAAACGACAACACGCTGCACACGGCCCCGTGTGCAGGCAAGATCCTGACACATTTTGTCTGTATTCTGACAAAAAGTCAGACGAGAATCTTTTGGTGGACACGGGGGCGTGCTGATCTGGACACGGCCCCGTGTCTAGAGGCTGTTTATGAAGTTTCGTCTATTTTTAAGGAATTTATCCGGATCAGGTGGTTCCTTATTGGACGGAACAACCACAAAGTGCCTGAGATACCTTAATTTCTCTAGATTTAGACGAGAACGCAAGAGGTTGTCGGTGAGGGTGATTCCTATGCTAAATGTAGGTGGACAAGTCCAACCCTTTCCCGAAGTCGAACGAAGTCGATGGGGAGTCCTTCACGGCACAATCAACACAGGGACGACTATTGCTCAAGTCTTCGCCAGAGTTAGAGGTGATATCAGGAACAACGAAGTTGTTTTTATTCGAATGCGATCTCAACAATTCTTCTTGGATATCATCTTGAGATGAATTAATGAAATCCATCTCAAGTTCTTTTACCCAATTAAGAATTAAATCTTTCATTTGAAATAGTTCATCAAGAAGCATTTCTCCTAGAAGGTTTGATTGAGAGTATTCGAGGGAGAGATAAGGATTATTTTTACTTTCGCCCCTCTTAAGGCTACAGGAAAACAATGGGTCTATATAATGGGGCTTATAATTTAGAAAATAACATTCTAAATATTTATGATTGCCACCACATATTTGACACCACGTACCATAATAGGGCCGATAGTAAAAAAATCAGTATCACTTATGTTTGTGTCAGAAATTACCAACCGTCGGGATCTTACGGTTCTGTTTTCAGTAACTGAAACTTGGGCACGGGGCGTATTGAGTGAGCACGGCCCCGTGTTCAGCTACTGTCTGACTTAAAACAGGATTGCCAGTACCAAAGATTGGGCACAGGGCGTGTTCAGCGGGCACGGCCCGTGTTGAGTTCTTGATGTGCGTACGGTGTTATAGGTTTTTATGTATATTTTTAGCCCTTTTTACACTTTAGTCAAGTTTTAAATTTATAAAACATGATATTTTACTAACACCAAGCACACATATGGGTAAGTGCACCCATCGTGAGCGTAGTATAGTGTTGGTAAGATACCGAGGTCGTCCAAGGACACAAGAGCTTTTAATACCGGTTTATCCTCAACGTCTAATCAAATCAAAATTTAGAAAAAAGTTTTAAACTAGAAAATAAAAACTAAAAATGCTGAAAAATAAAAATCAAAGTAAAAATAGATAGACAAGATGAATCACTTAGATCCGCCTCGCCTTTAGTGTAACCTTTGATTATTTCCGCACTTTTGCACTTTTTAAGAGATTATCTTAGTTATAGTAGTAGGCCCCTTTTTTGAAGGTGACATTACCCTCAACCCAGTAGTTTGAGTCAGCAAGGATACAATCATAAAGGGTTGGATTATTGAAAGATAATTAATTAAGTTATAAATGCATAATGTGGTAGGCCCCTCTTTTGAAGGTGACGTTACCCTCGCTAACTAGTTTGAGTCAGCAAGGATACGATCCTAAATAGCCGGGTTAAAGTTTTAATAGTAGTTTACATATGAAGGGGTCTAGGAGCTCGGACCCCCGCCATCCAAAACCAGTGGGTATTGAAGGAGGTCCTACTAAAGTTGACCCAGGTCCTTGCAGGATCTATACACTGAAGAAGGCAAGACTCTTACCAAACCATTCCCTTAACCCCCGACCAGGTAGCCAACATATCTCCATATAGACCATGGAGATATGAATGGTGAAATCTTTTATTTTATATAGACAGTAAAATAATGCCAAGACACCACGGACAAATGATAAGGAAGATTCACCTTCAACATAAGAAACTAGTTATTAAAGTCATTAATACATAACCAAATAAAAAGTGCGAAAAGATTAAAAACAAAAAGTATTACACTAAACACTTGTCTTCACCAAGTGATGTAAGAGACTTAGGCAAACATGACATTTGATTGTCAAGAACTCTTACGATCAATCTTGGATCCCGAGACTACTCACACACTCTATGATGGATGATGGTGGTGGATGTGGGTTGTGATGGTGGTGGTGGGTGGGTAAAGTGTGAGAGAGGTGGTTTGCCAAGGGATGGTTTGCAAATGAGCCAAGCACCGCTATTTATAGCATGCACAGAAGCCCGGACACGGCCCCGTGTCCATTGGGCACGACCCTGTGTCCACCCATCTTCTCTTTCTTCATTAATTGCAGTTTGTCTGCATTAGTTGACCACGCCCCCATGTCCGCTGGGCACGACCCCGTGTGCAGAAGCGTATCTGTACTATCAAGATTTGCCTAGATTCTGCGAATCTTTGCGTTGACCACATCCCTGTGTCCGCTGGGCATGCCCCCGTGGTGAGTGATAGAAGCTTCTACAACTTTGTCTTTTCTGCAGACACTTGGGCACGCCCCCGTGCTTAGTGAGCACGGGGCGTGTTCAGCCTTCTGTTCTCTTGTTTTTGCTTGGGAGGATGCTGTCGAGGGGTCGGGCATGCCACGTTTGTTCCTTTTCTTGTATTTATGTTAGATTTAGCTGCCTTTTTGCTTCTTTTGTTTATTTGAGCTCATTTAATCCTGAAAATACAAAAGGAAGACAAAAACATACTTTTTCCAACATTAGTACTAAAAAGGGTTAGTTTTATGCCACATTTGATGTAATTTATATGTTGCATTTTACGCACATCACTTATGTTGTATACTCGAGCGAACAAATACTTGCGCAAGGGTACCTTCGCCTTTCTTGCCCACATTGTGGAAAAGAAGGACAAAGGCCCAAGCATGGACGTTCCTATTGTACGTGATTTTCCTGATGTGTTTCCCGATGATCTTCCTGGTCCGCCTCCTACTCGTTCTGTTGACTTTCGAATCGATTTAGTGCCTGGTGCTACACTTGTCGCTAAGTCTCCTTATCGTTTAACACCCTCTGAGATGCAAGAGCTTTCGAGCCAACTTCAAGAGCTTCTTGATAAAGGCTTTATACGCCCTAGTATTTCTCCTTGGGGCGCTCCCGTCTTATTCGTCAAAAAGAAAGATGGATCGTTCCGTATGTGTATTGACTATCATGAGCTCAACAAGCTCACAGTAAAAAAAATAATACCCTCTTCCTCGTATTGACGATCTCTTCGATCAACTACAAGGCGCGACTTGCTTTTCCAAGATCGATCTCCGTTCTGGTTATCATCAGCTTCGAGTCCTCGAAGAGGATATACCTAAAACCGCCTTTCGAACACGTTATGGTCATTATGAGTTCGTGGTCATGCCCTTTGGCGACGCACATTCTGTTTTCATGGATTTGATGAACCGCATGTGTAAAGCGTACTTAGACCGTTTTGTGGTCGTCTTCATCGACGATATCCTCATCTACTCCAAGACTCAAGAAGAGCACAAGCGACACTTGCATCTTATCCTTCAGCTTCTACGCGCTGAACGTCTTTATGCCAAATTCTCCAAGTGCGAATTTTGGTTAAAAGAAGTTCAATTCCTTGGTCATACCGTCAACGAACTTGGTAATCACGTTGACCTTGCAAAAATCGTAGCTGTGAAGAACTGGATTGCACCTAAGTCTCCATCTGAAATTCGTTCGTTTCTTGGTCTAGCTGGTTATTATCGTTGTTTCATCTCCAACTTCTCGAAAATCGCCGTTCCTCTTACCTTCTTGACTCAAAAAGAGAAACCTTTTGTTTGGGGTCCTGGACAAGAAGAGTCTTTCCAATAGCTCAAGGACATGCTTTGTAACGCTCCTATCCTAGCGCTTCCCGATGGTAACGACGACTTCAATGTGTATTGCGATGCTTTAAACCTTGGCCTTGGTTGTGTCCTTATGCAACGAGACAAGGTTATCACTTACGCGTCGAGACAATTCAAAATACATGAGATACTACGCACAACCTTGAACTTGATTCAGTTGTTTTTGCCTTGAAGATTTGGCGACACTACCTTTATGGTACTAAGTGTGTGATCTTCACCGACCATAAGAGCCTCCAACACATCTTCAACCAAAAGGAACTGAACATGCGTCAACGTCGTTGGGTAGAGTTGTTAAACGACTACGACGACGAAATTCGCTACCATCCAGGCAAGGTGAATGTAGTGGCCGGCGCTCTTAGTCGTAAAACTCATGTCAAGGGTATCCGTTGTTTCCAATTCGTCAACGACCTTCAAAACCGCATTCGTGAAGCTCAATACACGTCTGTTAATAAGGGTTGCCTCTCCTACAAGATACGAGGTGGTGCTGAAGAAGATCTTGTGTCTAAATCTGATGGCATTCTATACTATCTAAATCGCATCTGGATTCCTAATCGTGACAACCTTCGTGACTTTCTGATGAAGGAGGCACATGAATCAAGATATTCTATTCATCCTGGTGCTGATAAGATGTACCACGATATGCGTACATCCTATTGGTGGCCTGGAATGAAGAAAGATATCGCCACCTTCGTTGCATAATGTCTCACTTGTTCCAAGGTTAAAGCTGAACACCAACGTCTCTCTAGCTTTCTCGAACAAACAGAAATTCCTGTCTGGAAATGGCAGAATATTGCAATGGACTTTATCACTAAACTCCCTCATACATCTTCTGATCATGACAGTATTTGGGTGATCGTTGATCGATTGACCAAATCCGCTCATTTTCTCCCCATTCGTGAAGATTTCAAAGTCGAGAATGTCACACCACGACCACGTAGAACATACAAAACGTGGCGGAAACGTCGGGGAGTGTTGTAACAGAATCAATTGTTTCAAATCCATGGCAATTGAAGTTTCGTTTTATTAATCAAACATGAAAGTTTACATTGTTTTATACAAGAACCAAAGAGTACATAACATAATTTAACTAGTTCTTGTCTCGTTTTAAGTCACTAAGGCACAGGTCCGCCTAAGTATGTCTTGATAAGTCCTATGCATCATCTCCTGAAAACACATGTGAAAATAGGTACGTCAGCATAAAAATGCCTGTGAGATACATTGGTTTTGTGAAAACGGAATTCATGACTTATGTTTGAGAAAATGTTTAGTCATGAACCTTGTAATTTGCTTTGTCTTGTAAATCATTTGAAAAACGATAAGATCAGATGATATGTATAAATAAGAGAACACTGTATGGTTAAACGGATAACCATGTAAAATGTGTTTGTATAAGATAAGTCGTTTGTAAAACAATGTCTCGTGAAAAGTGTGTTATTTGTATAAAATGTCATATGTCTCAAATTGAAATGATTCAAATAATGCTACGATATGTAATACCATACAAACACTTATATATAGGAAGTACCAGCGGCGTATCCACCATGCTTGTATCATATTACACACGCCTCGTTACTTAATCACTTACTCAAACCAAACCATCAAGATGAAATGTTTAATAATTGTAGAAATGTTCATGTATAGTCAAATGTCTATTGTCAAATGTAAATCATGTCAACAGATACAACTGGTTCACACGGTTCAATGGTTACGAACGGTTCATATAGTCAAAGGGTTTAGACGGTTCACATAGTCAAATGGTTACAATGGTTCAAAATGTAGTATAATGTGTTCATATGCTGGATGAGCATATGCAACAGAAATGCAATGTAGAATAATGTACTACGTATGCACACAATGGGCGTACGTAGCATGAAATGTATTGTAGAGTGATGTACTAAGTATGCACACAATGGGCATAAATAGCATGAAATGTAATGTGAAACAATGTACACACACAATGGGCAGACATAGCATGGAATGTAATGTAAAACAATGTACTAAGTACGCACACAATGAGCATACATAGTATGAAATGTAATGTAAAACAATGTACTAAGTACGCACACAATGGGCATACATAGCATGAAATGTAATGTAAAACAATGTACTAAGTACGCACACAATGGGCATACATAGCATGAAATGTAATGTAAAACAATGTACTAAGTACGCACACAATGGGCATACATAGCATGAAATGTAATGAAATCATGTACTATAATGTACTAACAAACATAGCAGGTATATGATGTGAAAACATGGAAAGCATGAAAGTAACAAGTAGGCACATGTGTTTCACCCCAAAACAGTTTGGAAAACAGTAAAAGAGGGGTTCAATGTACTCACCTGAGATTGCTTTGTAGTTCTTGTATAACAACCAAATAATGCTAGAGATCACGGAATATCAAATGGTACCTAATAGGTAGCTATGTTAATATACCGGACCTAAATCGGAAGGATCGGATAGTATGCGGGTTCGTAAACCAAACGAGTATGGAGACTCGTGTAATATGGTTTAACAAAGCCTACATACTAAAATGAAACCTAACCTAAGTGCTTGCAACCCATTACGACCCGTTTAGGTAGCTTATGCTACCTTAACGCGTCGTTCGCGTAGAACGCGTTTGGAATGCCTAACATCGTGACCATAAGGTATAACCTCGGAAGGTTACAGCTATGGTCACCTAATGTGTTTGGTCGGATCCTAATGATCGACCAAATGGTCGGGTTCGAAGGTATAAGCGATTGTTTAGATCGCTTACCTTACGACCCTATATAAGCACTATACTAAAAGTGACGAGCTAAGCATGTTAGAACATGCTTAACTAAGTTTAGAAAACAGGTTTGGCATCAAACCAAACGGTTTTGATGCTCACGAGTAGTTTGGTTACAAAATACGCAAGAATGTGCAGTTTGGCCGAAACTACGACTCGTCACTGAGCCTAGATAACGTGGTAATTAGTAGGTATAGTCACTACGGACTATAACCATCGTGATCACGCTCACGTTATGAAGTTCTATTGAACTTCGTGTTGACCATAGGCTGGTCAACGTAGAAAGTCAAACAAAACGTTGACTTTCGGACTCGAAAAGCGAATAAAAGGACGAAAGAACACTTACGAAGGGTCCCCGAAAGCTAATCTCGATCCAAGAGCTCAGGTATGAAGCAAAGGCCTCAGCTTAGAGCTTTAGATCAGATTTTGTGGGTTTTTAGCCAAAAGGGGGGGGGGTATTTATAGAAAAAGTAAAGCCGTTAGGATCGTTTCTTGAATATCGTGCCACTATCCAAGCCGTACACTTGTCGCAAAGTTGTGGTGGCTCATAATGACCCTTAGCTCCTTAGATTGTGAAAGGGCATTGCCCTTTGGAGTGTTTGAAAGGCCAATCTTCAGCCAAAAAGCAAGTTTCTGCATCTGCAAGGGCCATGCGGCCTGCGTCAGGATATGCACAAAACTCAGGCGGGCCACCTGGGCATGCCTGATCTGCACAATTTTTCAGAAATGGCAGTTTTGGTCCCTGTTGCATGTTTAAGCCATTTCCGACACTTCTAAGGCCCGTAAAGCCAACTTTAAGGCCCTAAAATGATGCCTAAACATTGTGGACATGAAACATGCTCAAAAATATGTCGGGTGTTGGTTCGTTTGGCCATACGAACGCGATGTTCGCTTAATTACGACGGAATGCGCATAAGTGCGTAAAACGATCCAAATGACGCGACGAAGGGACTTTTCTCATGCGAAACACTAAGGCATAATATAAGGATGCTTACATAAATTTTTGGATGTCCGGATGTATTCAGAACGTAAATTATGCGCGAAAGTGCAAACTTGTGCACTTTTTGACACTTTTAGCCCCTGAATGATCCAAAAGTTTGTTTTAGCATACCAAACCCCTCAAAGCCTATTTCTAAGCTATGTAAAGGATATTTATGGTATGTTTAACTTATGGACATGTTCCGGAATGTTCGTTACAGTTCAAATTGGCATACTTTCGCAGTTTGTCAAGTTTAGTCCCTGTAAGCGAATTAACTTGTTTTTGCCATACCAAAGCCTTCAAAACTTATTTCTAAGTTATGTAAAGGTTATTTAAGGTATGTTAAGTATATGATGGTGTTCCGGAGTATTTGTCGCATTAAACTGAGTACGTTTACGCACCAGTTTGCGTATAATTCTCCAGAAAGCGTTGTAGAGTTTGAAATTGAACAAGAATTGATATGTGCAAAAGATACACATATTTATACAAGATCCCAAGTGTGAAATACAATATTTCATTGGCTTGGTATTTGTTTGATGGTCGCGGTGACACAGGTGTCACAGTCTCCCTACTTTAGGAAATTTCGTCCCGAAATTTATAAAGTAGGAGTCTATTTGTGACTCTGCCAAATAACCATCAGCGATATGCAAAGTAATATCCTGTCATTTACTTAACGGTCATCCTTTAGAAACGAAAATGAACAGACGGAGTGATTTTCCTCAACGAGTATTCTTCAGAAATGGGAATGACGGAATAAGCAAACGAATGTTCATTTCCTCCACGGACAAATCCTCATAAACGAAAATGAACTAATGGAGTTATTTTCAACAGTTGCTTCATCAGAGTTGGAAATGAAGGATTACACAACGGATATTCATTTCCCCAACGGATAAATCGTCAGGAACGAAAATGAACTAACAGAGTCATTTTCAACGGTTTCTTCATCAGAGTTGGAAATGAAGGATTACACAACGGATATTCATTTCCCCAACGGATAAATCGTCAGGAACGAAAATGAACTAACGGAGTCATTTTCAACGGTTGCTTCATCAGAGTTGGAAATGAAGGATTACACAACGGATATTCATTTCCCCAACGGATAAATCGTCAGAAACGAAAATGAACTAACGGAGTTATTTTCAACGGTTGCTTCATCAGAGTTGGAAATGAAGGATTACACAACGGATATTCATTTCCCCAACGGGTAAATCTTCAGAAACGAAAATGAACTAACGGAGTCATTTTCAACGGTTGCTTCCTCAGAGTTGGAAATGAAGGATTACACAACGGATATTCATTTCCCCAACGGGTAAATCTTCAGAAACGAAAATGAACTAACGGAGTCATTTTCAACGGTTGCTTCCTCAGAGTTGGAAATGAAGGATTACACAACGGATATTCATTTCCTCAACGGATAAATCTTCAGAAATGAAAATGAACTAATGGAGTCATTTTCAACGGTTGCTTCCTCAGAGTTGGAAATGAATAGGGTTAATTCTAGACACATGACAGAACTTGCTGTGATTTCTGTGCACTAAATTCCATAATTATGTATGCATCCATAATTACGTAATCCCTTGCACAGTCCGCACAGTTTGTTTTGTAATGTTTTGGAGAAGGATATCAAACTTGTGATGAGGGTGACTAGACTTCTATCGGGTCCTTTTAATTAGATCCACAGGGGATCTTCTTAGTTAGGCCACCAAGGAGTCCTTTCAGCTATATTGTCACATGATATCCCTAACCAGATTTTTGGATGAATCTGTTTAACTAGACCACTCAAGGGGTCTAATTATGAAGTAGTACTTTATAACCCAAGGGACTTAACTGTAACGTAGAAGTCCATTAAGGATTTTAAGTAATACCTTTGGGTATCCTACGATGAATCTCTTGTACAAGGATGTAGGATTCTACGAGGATTTGGATAACATAATTTGGATCACACAACAACACATAAGGGAACACATAAGCACAAAGTCACATAATTGTTTCACTTGATTATAATTTGTTATTAACTTGTTATTGATTGAATACGGATATGGAAACCAATCGACGGGTCTCAATGTTCACTGGAATCTATCTGAGAAGATAGAAAGATCTCCCAAAATTCGATTTTTGATTACAAGGAATTATCATATTCGAATTAAGGTATACAACAATTAAGGACTTACGGGAAATCCTTAGGTACCCTATTAAGGATTTATAGTGGTACTTTGGGTATTCGTCATGTGTTGTAACTTGCGCCTTGTATTTCGTTTTCCTTAGAAGAAACGGGTACTTAGGAATTTCGTGGAAGACGCAAGAGATCATAGAATGGGAGAATTTTGGGGGTAGTTTGTTCTTTAAGGAATACGGTTCCTTGATTGTCGATATTGTAAGGGGATATGTCGTTTATACATGCAACCACAGATAATACATTGCAATGTAAATAAAAGATTTATTTATAAACAATGGTAACAACTGTTTCTTGGACCTTGACAACAAAAGAAAATAATACATAAGACGTGATTATTTCTAAACGATGTTGTCTTCTAGTCAGTCAGATGCTCATCCTTGTGCTGGATTTGCATTAGCATGCTTTGGGAAATTTCTTCGGAAATGACCCATCTCGCCATAGTTGAAACAAGAGCCTGGCAGAAAACGACCTTGAGCAGGATTGTTGCCAGCTTGGTTTGGCGTAGCTGCAGTTGGGCAGACTCTTGCGGTGTGGCCTATAAGTCCACAAGTTTGGCATTTGCGGCACTGTACATTGGCGTGATGATGGAGGCTACATTGGTTGCACAAGGGTGCAGTTCCATTGTATGGTTTTCTAGCAGGGGGCTGAGCTGGTTGGTAGGGGACGGCTTGACCATTGTGAGCGGCCACGGCGAAGTTCTGAGAAGCCTTTCGCTTCTTTGACTTTTTAGAGGATTCAGTCTGTTCATCCATGGTCTTTGATTCCTCATTTGGGTTCGGTTCCCCGACCGGTTTCTTGTCACCTTTTCGGAAAAGTTTACCTTTCCTGATCTTTGATTCAGTCAAGGTTGCAGATAGCTCAATGGCCTGTCTAACTGTAGTAGGGTTGCTACCAGTCACAATGTCTTGTATTGAGTCAGGGAGGCCATCAATGTACTTTTCGATTGCTTTATCCAAAGGTGTAACCATATCCGGGCATAACAAACTTAACTCCTCATAACGATCCGTGTAGGCTCGATGCTCACGGCTAACTTGCTTAAGATCGTCGAACTCCGTTTCCAAGGCCCTGATCTCGTGACGAGGACAGAATTCCTTCATCATCAGAGCTCGAAGCTCTTGCCATGTTTGAGCCAGTGCCACATCGGCACCCCTATCTCTCATCACACCATTCCACCATGTCAAAGCTCGTTTCTCAAAGACGTTAGATGCGAATTCTAACTTTCGCTCGTTTGGACATTGAACATGTCTGAAGGTGTTCTCTAAACTCTCGAACCATTGTAGAAGTGCAGTCGCTCCTTGAGACCCAGAAAACTTTGATGGCTTAGCTGAGTTGAACGTCTTGAAGTTGCAGGGGGCATTATGGTTGTTGTTGGCTTGGTTCCATTGAGCAAAGAGGTTTGGGAATTGAGCAGCCATTTGCTGCGCAATGATCTCTGCCAGTTCGGCAGTTGCTATCTGGTTTTCGCGTCGAGGAGGCATTCTAAAAGAGAAACAAGAAAGAAAACAAATGAAATGGTATTGGGTAAGAATAGGATGTTACAATTACCGACCATAATCATGGTTGATGGTCATTTGTTTGAACCACGAAGCAAACAAACAACACCAAGGCTGAATCAAGGCAAATAGATCCTCACAGTGTATCGCGAAGACATGCTCGCCTATAAGTGGACACTCACCCCAAGAGTTCCCAGGTAAGAGTGACTGGTCCGATTATGTGGATTTGTACGAACACTCTAGCCTTAGACAAAAAACCCAGGGTACAGGCATTCACTCTTCCAGTTTGCACGTGTTCACACTATTTAGGACCCAAAACCTTGACGAGATTTTGAAAACCCAAAGGGGTTCAAAACCTTATAACAGAGGGTTCAAAACCTAGTAATCAATCATCCTAGAACAGATGATTAGTTTTCAAAGCGGTTTTGAAATTTATGTTCTTGTTGTGGTCGTCGCCTAAGGATAGGTGACGGTATTGTTTTATGACTAAACGCAAGTAAACTCGCGTTAGGGTCCTAGGAAGGTTATAGACTAGGTCAAAGCATTACTAATAACCTAATTCCCTATAACCATTGGCTCTGATACCAACTTTTCTGTCAAACCCCGACCACGTAGAACATACAAAACGTGACGGAAACATCGGGGAGTGTTGTAACAAAATCAATTGTTTCAAATCCATGGCAATTGAAGTTTCGTTTTATTAATCAAACATGAAAGTTTACATTGTTTTATACAAGAACCAAAGAGTACATAACATAATTTAACTAGTTCTTGTCTCGTTTTAAGTCACTAAGGCACAGGTCCGCCTAAGTATGTCTTGATAAGTCCTATGCATCATCTCCTGAAAACACATGTGAAAATAGGTACGTCAGCATAAAAATGCCTGTGAGATACATTGGTTTTGTGAAAACGGAATTCATGACTTATGTTTGAGAAAATGTTTAGTCATGAACCTTGTAATTTGCTTTGTCTTGTAAATCATTTGAAAAACGATAAGATCAGATGATATGTATAAATAAGAGAACACTGTATGGTTAAACGGATAACCATGTAAAATGTGTTTGTATAAGATAAGTCGTTTGTAAAACAATATCTCGTGAAAAGTGTGTTATTTGTATAAAATGTCAAATGTCTCAAATTGAAATGATTCAAATAACGCTACGATATGTAATACCATACAAACACTTATATATAGGAAGTACCAGCGGCGTATCCACCATGCTTGTATCATATTACACACGCCTCGTTACTTAAGCACTTACTCAAACCAAACCATCAAGATGAAATGTTTAATAATTGTAGAAATGTTCATGTATAGTCAAATGTCTATTGTCAAATGTAAATCATGTCAACAGATACAACTGGTTCACACGGTTCAATGGTTACGAACGGTTCATATAGTCAAAGGGTTTAGACGGTTCACATAGTCAAATGGTTACAACGGTTCAAAATGTAGTATAATGTGTTCATATGCTGGATGAGCATACATGATGCGAAAACATGGAAAGCATGAAAGTACTAAGTACGCACACAATGGGCATACATAGCATGAAATGTAATGAAATCATGTACTATAATGTACTAACAAACATAGCAGGTATATGATGTGAAAACATGGAAAGCATGAAAGTAACAAGTAGGCACATGTGTTTCACCCCAAAACAGTTTGGAAAACAGTAAAAGAGGGGTTCAATGTACTCACCTGAGATTGCTTTGTAGTTCTTGTATAACAACCAAATAATGCTAGAGATCACGGAATATCAAATGGTACCTAATAGGTAGCTATGTTAATATACCGGACCTAAATCGGAAGGATCGGATAGTATGCGGGTTCGTAAACCAAACGAGTATGGAGACTCGTGTAATATGGTTTAACAAAGCCTACATACTAAAATGAAACCTAACCTAAGTGCTTGCGACCCATTACGACCCTTTTAGGTAACTTATGCTACCTTAACGTGTCGTTCGCATAGAACGCGTTTGGAACGCTTAACATCGTGACCATAAGGTATAACCTCGGAAGGTTACAGCTATGGTCACCTAATATGTTTGGTCGGATCCTAATGATCGACCAAATGGTCGGGTTCGAAGGTATAAGCGATTGTTTAGATCGCTTACCTTACGACCCTATATAAGCACTATACTAAAAGTGACGAGCTAAGCATGTTAGAACATGCTTAACTAAGTTTAGAAAACAGGTTTGGCATCAAAACAAACGGTTTTGATGCTCACGAGTAGTTTGGTTACAAAATACGCAAGAATGTGCATTTTGGCCGAAACTACGACTCGTCACTGAGTCTAGATAACGTGGTAATCAGTAGGTATAGTCACTACGGACTATAACCATCGTGATCACGCTCACGTTATGAAGTTCTATTGAACTTCGTGTTGACCATAGGCTGGTCAACGCAGAAAGTCAAACAAAACGTTGACTTTCGGACTCGAAAAGCGAATAAAAGGACGAAAGAACACTTACGAAGGGTCCCTGAAAGCTAATCTCGATCCAGGAGCTCAGGTATGAAGCAAAGGCCTCAACTTAGAGCTTTAGATCAGATTTTGTGGGTTTTTAGCCAAAGGGGGGGGGTTATTTATAGGAAAAGTAAAGCCGTTAGGATCGTTTCTTGAATATCGTGCCACTATCCAAGCCGTACACTTGTCGCAAAGTTGTGGTGGCTCATAATGACCCTTAGCTCCTGAGATTGTGAAAGGGCATTGCCCTTTGGAGTGTTTGAAAGGCCAATCTTCAGCCAAAAAGCAAGTTTTTGCATCTGCAAGGGCCATGCGGCCCGCGTCAAGATATGCACAAAACTCAGGCGGGCCGCCTGGGCATGCCTGATCTGCACAATTTTTCAGAAATGGCAGTTTTTGTCCCTGTTGCATGTTTAAGCCATTTCCAACACTTCTAAGGCCCGTAAAGCCAACTTTAAGGCCCTAAAATGATGCCTAAACATTGTGGACATGAAACATGCTCAAAAATATGTCGGGTGTTGGTTCGTTTGGCCGTACGAACGCGATGTTCGCTTAATTACGACGGAATGCGCATAAGTGCGTAAAACGATCCAAATGACGCGACGAAGGGACTTTTCTCATGCCAAACACTAAGGCATAATATAAGGATGCTTACATAAATTTTTGGATGTCCGGATGTATTCAGAACGTAAATTATGCGCGAAAGTGCAAACTTGTGCACTTTTTGACACTTTTAGCCCCTGAATGATCCAAAAGTTTGTTTTAGCATACCAAACCCCTCAAAGCCTATTTCTAAGCTATGTAAAGGATATTTATGGTATGTTTAACTTATGGACATGTTCCGGAATGTTCGTTACAGTTCAAATTGGCATACTTTCGCAGTTTGTCAAGTTTAGTCCCTGTAAGCGAATTAACTTGTTTTTACCATACCAGAGCCTTCAAAACTTATTTCTAAGTTATGTAAAGGTTATTTAAGGTATGTTAAGTATATGATGGTGTTACGGAGTATTTGTCGCATTAAACTGAGTACGTTTACGCACCAGTTTGCGTATAATTCTCCAGAAAGCGTTGTAGAGTTTGAAATTGAACAAGAATTGATATGTGCAAAAGATACACATATTTATACAAGATCCCAAGTATGAAATACAATATTTCATTGGCTTGGTATTTGTTTGATGGTCGCAGTGACACAGGTGTCACAGAGAAATTGGCTCGAATCTACACTGATGAAATCATTTGTTGTCATGGTATCCCCATTGACATCATTTCTGATCGTGATGGTCGCTTTACGTCTCGTCTTTGGCAAACCTTTCAATCCACTATGGGTACTGTTCTTAACCTTAGCACCGCTTTCCATCCCCAGTCTGACGGACAAACCGAGCGTACTATCCAAACTTCAGAGGATATGCTTCGTTCATGCATAATCGATCTTGGTGGCAACTGGGATATGCACTTGCCTTTGATCGAATTCTCGTACAACAACAGTTATCACGCGAGTATTCAAATGGCACCATTTGAGGCATTGCATGGTCATAAGTGTCGTTCGCCTATTTGTTGGGACGAGATCGGAGAAGCTCAAATCACCGGTCCCGAGCTTATACAAGAGACAACGGACAAGATTTTATAGATTCGAGACAACTTGTTGAAAGCTAGGAGCCGACAAAAGAGTTACGCTGACAAGCGTCGCAAGCCTTTGGAATTCGAGATAGGTGACTTTGTACTTCTCAAGGTATCCCCTTGGAAGGGCGTAGTTCGTTTTGGTAAGAAAGGAAAACTCGCACCTCGCTACGTAGGTCCTTTCAAGATTCTTGAAAGGATTGGCAAGGTTGCGTATCGACTGGACCTACCTGAAGAACTCAACAACGTTCATCCTATCTTCCACGTTTCAAACTTGAAGAAGTGTCTAGCTGAAGAAAGGCTTCACGTTCCACTTGAAGATCTTCAAATCATCGAAACTTTACATTTCGCGGAGAAACCTGTTGAAATCATGGACCGAGGAGTCAAGCAATTGAGGCGCAGTCGAATTCCTATTGTCAAGGTTTGATGGGAAGGAAAACGTGGCGCTGAGTTTACTTGGGAACTCGAAAGTGATATGAAGACTAAGTATCCGCAATTGTTCGTTACATCTTCCTAAATTTCAAGACGAAATTTCCTAAAGGAGGAAGAACTGTAACACCCTGCTGTTTCATGCTTTTCGTTTTTAGAAAGTTCATCTTAAGAAGAAAAATGTAATGAAGATATTAGGTACTAAGAAATGGGTGACGATTTTCTGAATCCGTTTAGTGATATGTTTGCTTACACTTGAAGCTCAGAAGAGAATACATCAAGCAACACAAATGAAAATACTCCAACACCGAGTGCAAAGAAAACTATTGCCGATTCCTTGAGTGTTGATAGTGCATATGGCATATACAACAAACTTAATGGCAATCGAAGGAGGATATATTTCAATTCGATACAAAGAGGACGAACAATGTAATTTACCCCTCTTTTAAACAAAAGATATTTAGAGGGAGAAAAATGTAATTTCCTCTTCCCATAGATAAGCACCGTCATACATTCCTTTTTCTCTTCTTCAAATCACAACTTCTCATTAGGGTTTCAAATTCTCCGATCAAATCACGGCGTAACTAGGGCTCCACCTCTCTACAATCAACCATGTACAACGGAATCGGATTGCAAACCGCTCGCGGTTCCGGCACCAACGGCTACATACAGAGCAACAAGTTCTTCGTGAAGCCGAAAACCAACAGAGTTTCCACCGGAAACAACGGCGGTTACGAGGCTGGTCAGGGAATCGCCGGCGTTTCTAGAAAACCTAACAAAGATATCCTTGAGCACGATCGTAAGCGCCAGATCCAGCTTAAACTTGTTGTTTTGGAAGATAAGCTCGTAGATCAAGGATATACGGATGATGAGATTGCTGAAAAGTTGAGTGAAGCTCGTAGGACTTTGGAGGCTGCTATGGCGGCGGAGGATGCCGGTGGAGCTACTGCAGTGGTGATTAGTTCTGATCATAAGTATGTTTTGATTTTTGGGTTTATGCCGGTGAAGTGTTTTGTTGTGTGCTTGTGAAATATATGTGTGTTGTTACTTGTTAGTTGTTTTCCTGATGGATTTAGGTTTTAATTGCTGTAGTTAAAGAATTGGTGTTAGAACTTGCATGTGATAGGAACCGAATTATTTATCAAATGGTCCAAAGAAAATACATAGGAGCTTGAGAGAATTGATAGACTTTTGGAAGAGACTCACTGTATCATTTCATTCATAATCTCCAAATGAAATCCTAGGGGCCTTTAAGAGGTATACAAGATGTTCCTAGACACATGGAAAGTGGAAACATGACAAATAATACTAACTACCTATTTAATAAGAATTAAAAAATCATGGAAGAACATGGTGATTGCATGAGCTACGTGGGTGGGTGGTACGTATCAGCATATAAATTGTATATTCAGCAGGTATTAGTTGGTCGTTAAGCACAGTTTTGTATGTAAACCATAGTTGTTGAAGGCGCAAGGTGCGCTAAGGTGCGAAGGGTGCGCATTGGGTCTAGGAGCAAGTCGCTTTTAAACCAGGGCCTGAGATAAGCATACCATTTTTAGGGATTATAGACATGTTTTAGGCTTGTTCAGGGTTAGGTTAGGCTGGTTTTAGGCCATTTTTGGATGTTTCAGAGCAGTTTGGCCGGCATCTGGCCGGAACTCCGCCAGATTAGAGGATATAAGAATTGCTAACAAAGTATTTAACGTGTCTTCTAAGGATAATATGTATTAGGCTATTGTTCTGTTGTACGCTCGTGAAATGTGTGGGGTTGTTAGTTGTTTTTTGATGGAATTAGGTTATAATTGCACTAGCTAAAGATTGGTGTTAGGAATTTGCATATTTATCTCGTATATTTAGCAGATATAAGTTGGACTTTAAACACAGTTTTTGTGTCAATTGTATGGGAGTGCTATCTAAACACCAGTTTTGTGTCAGTCTAGATATGAACGTTATTTATATAAGAATTGCAAACAAAGTATCTAACGTGTCGTCTAAGGATAATATGTATTAGGTTATTGCTCTGTTGTACGCTCGTGAAATGTGTGGGGGTTGTTAGTTGTTTTTTTGTTGGAATTAGGTTTAATTACAATAGTACGTTAGAGGATAATTTATATAAGAATTGCAAACTAAGTATCTAACGTGTCGTCTAGGATAATATGTATGATTTCAGTTCTCATGTGCTTTTTCTCTTTCTGCTTGCTCTATTGTGTCATCTCACGTGGTCATGCCATGCTTCAATATGGTTATGATTCCAAACTGCTGGTTATATTAGGTGAACAGTTTTTTTTGTGAGATTTATTGCTGTTGGCATACTGTTAGTGATGATGGTGAATTGTTTATGGGTTAATGAGAAAATTCCTTTTTATTTTCTGAAATAAGTTTCTTTTTTCTGGAGCACATTGGTAGCAGATGTATATGTAATTATGTATATACTTGGCAAATGATTACTAATATATACATCATAATATTTTGGGAATTGAAATCTAGGTTAGGCAATTTTTTCTATGTTTTACGTTTAGACAATTGCATCTGTTTTTTTTTTTTTTTTTGAGTGGTTTGTAATCTATGATTTCTGCTGGTTCAGGGTTTCAGATACGCAGTCTCATCAAGTTGCAGCACGTAAACAGAAGCAAATGGAAACTTTAAAAAACGCTCTTGGAATAGTTCACGAAGAAGACATAAAGAAGGATGTACCTGCTTCTGATGATGAAAAAGCTGATCCTGTGGTTGATGGTAAACATGAAAAAGATACCAAAGTGGGTAAAGATGCGCTTGATGAACTTAAAAACTACAAGAAAAAAACAAGCAAAAGAAGAGTCGCTTCTTCAGATAGCGAGAGTGACAGTGATACCGGTACCGATAGTGATAGAAGTAGTGAAAGTGGCTCTGAATCTGACTCGGATGTTGATTTAAGAAAAAGTAGCCGAAAATCATCAAGAAAGCACAACGAAGGTAATAAAAGACATGAAAGTGACGATTCTGATTATGAAAAGAAACGTGTTGGAAATGTGAAAAAGAGATACGAGTCAGACACTGACAAGCGCCCTAACCTCAAAACTTTAAAGGGGAAGAAACCTCCATCCACCAGAAGCAGGCGGCATGATTCAGATGATGATGATGATGATTCGGATGAGGACAAGTATGAAAGAAAACAGAAGAGAATGGAAAGTAAAGTAGAAAAACGTATTTCCAGCTCAAACGTCTACGATAGAGGCATTAATGATAGGTGGGATGGAGGCAGTAGCAAGCATGACGTAACAAGTCCCGATTACAGAGAAACAAGACGTGAGAACGAGAGAGGCGGAAGAAGGAGACATGGTACTGACGATGAGGAATCTGATAAAGACGTACGTCAAAAGAAAGTGGAAGTTGAAAGGGGTGGAAGAAGAAAACACGATGTTGAGCGTGAAGAATATAGAAAAGACGTAAGATCTAGAAAGGATGTGAGAACAAGTGAAAAAAGGAGGCATGATGGCGATGACGAAGAATCCGATAAAGAAATACATCAAAAGAAAACGGAAGTTGAAAGGGGTGGAAGAAGGGGGCTTGGTGTTGACCGTGAGGAATATAAAAAAGACGTAAGATCCATCAAAGACATGAGCTCAGGTGAAAAGAGGAGGCATGATAGCGATGATGAAGAATCTGATAAAGATATGTATCGAAAGAAAGTAGAAGTTGAAAGGGTTGGAAGAAGGGGGCATGGTGTTGAACGTGAAGATGATAAAGAAGACTTAAGATTTAAAAAGGACATGAGAACAGGTGAAAAAAGGAGGCATGATAGCGATGATGAAGAATCTGATAAAGACGTACGTCAAAAGAAAGTGGAAGTTGAAAGGGGTGGAAGAAGGGTACTTGATGTTGACTGTGAAGAATATAGAAAAGACGTAAGATCTAAAGAGGACATCAGGACAGGTGAAAAAAGAAGGCATGATAGCGACGATGACATAAATGTCAGGCACAAAAAAGAGAGAGTTGATAGGAGTGATGATCATGAACGAATGATGAAGCCACTGGCTAGAAATGAACAGAAGCACCAACGTAAGACTAGTGATGACGAAGATGAAAAACCTTCACAAGGAAGAAAAGACACTGGGGATGAAGAACATCGTCGCGATAGAAAGCATAGAAGAAGCGAAGAAGATGACAGATACAAAAGGCACGAAAAAGATAGGGGAGAGCGTGGAAGCAGAGATGACAGTGAGAGGGATAGACACTTGAAGAGAAGCAGATATGATAGTGACAGGAGGTATGACGCTGGACGTTCAAGGCACTGATTCTACGACAATTGTAAGTTTGGTTCCTTCCACATTCCATATTTGAATAGTTTATATGCTCATCTTGTTTATTTGCTTATTTGTGCATGACATTTGGTTTTATATCTCACTTTAACCTTTGATTTTACTTTTCCTTTCTTCTTTTTGTACTTCTGTTTCATATGCCTGACTTTTTATACTGAATGTCATCTATTTTTCTAACTACAAGTGTTTAGGAATCATATCATAGTTATCAAAGGAGCTAAGTGCACTCAAGGTGCATAGGCCTCGCCTAGGGCCTAGGCGCAAAGCGCAAAAAAGCGAGGGCCCGAGAAAAAATAGCGCATAAAAAAAATTTAGAAGTATCTTGAAAGAAAAATAGTTTTGTACAAAATGTTCAGTGTAAAAGAAATTCTAGTATATGTAGTTTTGTACAAGCTATATAATAATATAATTTATCTTGTAAGAAAAATAGTTTTGTACAAGCTATGATAATAATAAAATTTATTCTAAAAGAAAAATAAATTTTAACATTTACATGGTGTCACTGTTGTGAAACAGTGCTCTTTCTGAACCAGTGAGCAGCTTCTGTAAAGCAACAATTTTTCACAGTCAAGGTTTAAAAGAACATAAACGAGTTTCGAGGCGTTTTCCCTTCGCCTCACGAGGCGTAAGCCTCGAGGCGAAACGCCGAGGCGGTATTAATAAATGAATATAAAATTATATATGTTATAAAAATAATAATACCAACTAATTTCGTCATCAGATTCATCAAAATCATCAAAAACACACTTAAAAAAGACATGAAATGCCTGAAATTGACACAAAAAGTCAAAAACAACTATCAAAATCCCCTGAGGGGCAGCCTTTCTTTGCGCCTCAGCCCCTCTGAGGCACATGTACAATAAAAACCCCATGAGGCGCGCCTCAGACTCGGCTTTTGGCCGTTTCGCCTCGAGGCTCACCTTGAGGCGCACGCCTCAAACGTTTTTCAAAACCATGTTCACAGTTTAAGATAAGATTTTGAACCAAGTTCCACATTTAAAAGTAAGCTATCTGCAAATTCAACATTTTCACCGCTGGTTTTCATTTTATCATCATCATCTTCTTTCTCTCTTCTTCAAGTTTCTGCTTCCTGGTGATACAAGTTCGCCGGAATCTGGTCGGAAAAGTCACCTGAAAGTTGTTTTCGGCCGGAATCTCACAGGAAAAACACCTTTGACGACACAAGGAGTTTTAGGTGCGCCTCGCTTCGCATAAAGCTATGATAGTGAGATATAATTTATTTGAAGTTCTTTTAAATCAGAACTGCAATTTCACATAAAGCATTACAAATGTAACAGAATCCATGACTGAACATGCATAGTGCAAGGATTGCAGAAGTCAAATGTGGACGATTACTTACAAGCTTTGATATTGATACTAATTTATTTGATTCTAGTTCCAGTTCTTTTGAAAGATTCATTTTATAAACCATTATAGCAAGTGGTAATTGTGACTCATGATACGTATTTGAGCATTAGGGACAATATAATTGTAAAAAGTGTGTTTGAACTGTAGTACTGGCAATACAGATCAAAATACATGTGTTATTTTGTAAGGAGTTGAGGAATCCTCTTGGAAAAGTGTAGTCAATTGGCATTTGAACTATAATTAGCTTTTTCAGTTAATTATATTAATTGTATATGTTTTCAGGTGATTCTCGCTGCTTGTGGTTCCAGCTATAGAGTCGGTAAGCTCAAATGATGGTTGCCCAGGTGTTATAAACCGTATGTGTTCTTCAGCACTCAAGGTTTGTGATCATTCGGTTTATGTTATATCTTTTAATTTGTAGTATTACTCTCTGTGCACTTGATGCATGTAATCAAATATGTTATGATGCACTTGGTTTGGAATATTTTTTTTGTATGAGATTCCATGTGTTTGTTTAAAAATGGTGATGATAGATGGTAGTTTGATTTTTATTGTGTATAATTTTATGAGTTGCGACATTCTAGCCATAGAGTCAGGACCCGGTCAATACCCTGTTAATCAATGAGATGTAAGTCACTGTTTGTGCTGGGCTGGTGGCTTTTAGTAGGTTATGGTAGGAATTAGATGCTTCTAACTGAACCACCAGTTGTGACATTCTCACTCGTTACGAGCTTGTTATATACACATCTTGATCATGTGTTATAGCTTGAAGTAAAGGTAAACTAGTTACTATGGTAAATAGTCACTTTATTAGGGAGGAGGGGGTGGTCATCACTTGCAAAAATTCCATCACTCACAAAATCCAATCAAATTACGTCATGTCATCAACCATTATTCCATCACTCACAACCGTTTTTAGTGGCAATGGTCATCACTCACAACACCCAACAATAAACACTCACACCCCCTCACATCCATTTATCACTCACAGCCCATCACGCGTGAAAACAATCACAGAAACATGCCCATCACTCGTGAACTTTTATGGTGGCGGTGGAAAAATTGATTCACACTCGTTGGGCCCGTCACGGAGAAAAATCAACTGCCCCCAGTCCCCTTGGTAATACCATTTATTTGACGAGAACTTTTGACTAAAAGATAAAAAACAAATGGCGACATTTCTTCACTGTTGGAGACTCGTCAGCGACCACACCAGTTTCAGGTTTAGTTAACTCTGTTTTGAAAACATTTATAAAAAGATTCATAACATCGGAACATAAATTGAAAGTTGAGTGATTTTTTCATACAAAAATGTTTAAATGGATGTAACAAGACGCTTGATCGTTGCGGTAATGGGTGGAGGCATGGAGCAAAAATGAACAAAAGTTGAATTGTTCATTTTCATTTCTCGTTTTTGAATTTAGTAAAAGGGCAAAAAATTAATCTTGCAGCTGCTTAACATAATTTTCTAACTAGTGGAATTATTATGCTGAAAATCATAAAAATGAACAGTAATGTTGTTTGGCCGATATAAATGTGTGCCAAGTATTAAAAAAAATGAAATGTAGAGAAAGAGGTCATGTCCAAAGAGTATGTTTGTAATCACAAAAGCAAATGTAAATATCTGTTTTATAAGCTTACTTGCGTATGAAGTATAGTTATTCTTTATTTAAGAGTAAATTACAAGTTTTGTCCTTTACGTTTGTCACACCCTCAAATTCTACATGCGGAGTACTATTGCGAGATGTGTGACTGACCAGGATTCAGCCACCAATCATATTGAACAATTAAAATAATAGCAATATAGTTCACCAAAACAATACGATTAGTGACCACTAAAGTTTAAGTCCAAAAGTTTTTAGGTTCCAAATCAGTAATTTAAGCAAATAGGGGAAACATAAGTAAAGTGGTTCAAACACAAGTTCATGATTATTAAAGACCCAACACGGGTAAATGGCGACCACTACACTTCCCCAAGCCGCAAGCTCCAAGGTCACTGAGTACCTGCAAAACATGCAGTAGGGTGTCAACATAAAGTTGGCGAGTTCACGAGTTTGTTCAATTTTAACTCCAAAAACTTGTTTTAGTTAAGTTACTCATTTATATCATGCCATGGGGAGCTACCCCATAAGTAAGCTACTAAACTGTGTTATACCGAATACTCTGCGACCTCTGTTTGTTTGCCCCACGTTGTCAATGTCTATCATCATTGACGGGTTTTGCCTGAGTCTATTAGTTCATGCACGTCCTCAAAAGGCACGAGTTGAGGTTAGTGAAACCTAAATAGCGCTATCAACTAATAACCCGTTCGCCCGACCCCGGTGACTAATCGGTATCGTAAGTAGGGACTTTCGTGATAAAGTTTCGTTTAGTACACTTGTTGCATCTAATATAAATAGTAATTAACTGAGCGTCCCACGCAAGGGGAGAAAAGTTTGTTTGTATCCCACAAAAGGAGATAGCGTTGTTTGTATCCCACACAAGGAGATAGCGTTGTTTGTTCCATTTCCCAACCACCGGAAACACATGCTTTTAGTAAAGGTTGTGAACTCACCTCGGTTTGCTCGGCAGACAGTTTACTTGGTTAGGTTTGCTGGTTAACCACGTCCTATTATGGTTACCAGTATAGGTCAGGTTTGGGTACAAATAATTCACGTATATCCTACACGTATCTAACACATAACATGCATGTCAAAAAAACATATAAAGTATTTGGGCCTAGTCTAACATATGAATAGTAAACAACAACAATAACATGTAGCCCACAAACATAGCATGATACAGAACCGTGTGGCCCAAATGATTAACAGCCCAATAACTGGGTCAGTCGAAACCATGTGGTCTCGACTCGAAAACAGAGGTTTCGAGTCGCAACCAGGAGGTCTCGAGTTGTGCATCTTCAGGTCGAAACCTTGAGGTCTCGAGTCAGGCTTTGAGTCGAAATCAGATGATCTAGAGTCGCAACCAACCCGGTCTCCAGTCCCCTGTTGTGTGTTGTCTGGTTTCGAGTTGTAACTAAGTGGTCTCAGGTCGAAACCATACGATCTCGACTCGTAACCACTGCTAGAATCCTTCTAGATCTTATCCATTCAGTACGAGCCAATCATATTTCATTAACATGTTTTACTATTCTGTAAAATTACCAAATCAGATCAAACATAACAAATTTCAAATTTTTTCATAATATTCAACCAGTTCATCATCAGGGTTTTCAGCATTTATCCAAAACAACCCTAAACATCTATCACTGTTTCATCCATAATCATCAATCAGGGACATATAACCTTTTTATCACATAAATCATTATAACACCATACTTGTAACATAACCTCATCTATACGGTTTCATAAAATCAGTCAAGATCCTCAGCACCATCTATTTCATACTCAAATTAGTTTTTATTAAATAAGCATAGCATTTATAAAGATCCAAGCTTTGTTACCTCAACATCCTAGATTCTATATTAACCTTAACATCAAGTAGTTTTCATCAATATACTAGCATATTGCACTAAGACAGTGATCGTGTAGCACAAAATTACTAACAAACATCATCTTTCAACATGTATCATTAACAAACATGAGGGTGGTCCACTAACCGGTTTGATTGAGAGCGAGTAGGTGTGGAGAAGTCAAGATGTAATGCTTCCAAATGGTGCCTCAATGGTGTCTTGAAGATTTGCCGTCGAGATCAAGGAGGAAGGAGAAGATGTAGTGAAATTTTTAGGGTTTCTTAGAGGGAGGAAATGGATGAGGTGAGAGAGAGAGAGGTGAGGGAATGTTTAGGGATTTGTGTGTGAAATGATTGATGTCCAAAACAAATGGAATGTCGGCTGAATACAAGGGTTTTATACCCACATGTCGCCGCATACCCTAATATTTCGAGTGGGCTTGATGGTTTGGGCCAAGTCACATGTGTGGGTGTAGCCCATTCATCCGCAATCAGGAGATCCCGAGTCGAGACCAGGTAGTCTCGAGTCAGAACCGTGTGGTTTCGGTTCACCACCTGTACACTCGTTTGCACTCATTTGATTAAGTATCTATATTACACATTACTACGTAATCACTGAAATACACATAATTCTCAATAATTAATCACAGATTTTCATTTAATAGCCTCACATAACTGTATTATACAATAAGGTTGTTCGGGAAAACCCAAAGTGTCACATTATCCCCAAGTTTTAAGAACTTTCGTCCCGAAAGTTAGAGCACAGCCACTGACAAGCTAGTTTGGTGAAATGTTTACGCGGGGTATCACATCAACCCCCTGTTAGTTTGGAATTTCGTCCCGAAATTCAGTTGTATCCTTAGTGCTGGAAGTATTGTTAGCAAACAACTGGGGATACCTGTGCATCATCTGGTCTTCCCATTCCCAGGTAAACCCTATATGTCACACCCCAACCGATGGCGGAAACATCGGGGTGCGAGCACTAAGCGTTCAGATTGCTTATGAGATTCCATAACACTGAATTGTTGCAATATAAATTAGATTGATTCAAACATTGTCTAATAGAATTCACAACCAAGCACAAAACCAAATACAATCATTAAAGTTGTTCAAGTCTCTAGATTAACTAGATGTAGTTTCTAGGCTTCATCCTAGCTTGTTCAAGAATCCTAGCATCTTGTCAGCCTACAAGATGTATTAAAATAAAGTCAGTACAAATATGTACCAACGAGTATACAAGTTTGAATAATAGCATAATAGATTTAGAAGTCTCATATCCATATGTAAATGTAACAAAATAGTTTCAGCCATGCTAGTGTTTGCAGTCCAACAAGTGATAGCCCAAGTATCCCGATGCTTTGTTGTTTTCCCAAGTCTCAAGGAAAACTTGAATCCTCCGAACAATACCCCTGAGAATAATGTGGGAGGTGCATCTCCTATAGCGCTACTATTGTTAAGGCGGAACTACACACCCTGGATTAAACATCCACATAGCACAAATAGAATACAAGAATCACAAGTTTCACATACACATAGGATAGGGTTTTAGTTTCCAAAAGTCTCAAGTATCATAGTTTTATCTGATGATCTTGCTAAATGCTGACCTACAACTGCTGCTCAAGTAAAGACCTGATGAAAGACTAAAGCCCTGCTGATTCAATCTACTGCTTTGAGTCAAGCACTGCTGATCCGGATAAGTGCTGCTGGGTTCACAACAGTGGAAGGTTGCAGCAGCTGATAAATAGTCTGTTTGTAATATAATGTAATAGCAGTAGTTAACATAGCAGTGTTTCTATAGATCAGAGGTTAGAGTTTGTTAGGAGGTTAGATGTCACTTTCATGGTGACGTCAGCTAAGATGCTCAGTAGTTTGCAAGTGCCTATAATAGATCAGTACTTTGTACTGTTCTATTAGCTCTTTTGCACCATCGTCTTCTTTGCATGAACAAACAACTGAGCTCTGGCTGAGGGGGAGTTTGCATTCATTCATCAATCATTGTAATCGTTGTTGAAATAAATTCAATCTTTCGATTCATTGTGTAAAGATGTTTGATCAAAGTATTACTCTCGTTTGATTGTATGCAAAGTTTGTTTTCATCTTAATTCCGCTGCACACTCATCCATTTTCACTTTAATTACAAACACAAAATAGAATCAGAAACAAACTCAGATCCAACAATTGGTATCAGAGCTTGGACAGTCAAATTTGATTTAACAATCATTTTGACGTAAATAGTTCAGCTCATAACAGTTGATACTGATCGTTTGTTCGTTTGTTGAAAACAGAGCAAGGATAATCACCATTAAAGTTGATTTCTCAGTATCTGTAAAACAACAAGAATGACGTCACAATCTCAGGATGATAAAAACAACATCGGCTCGCTTTTTAAACCACCTATGCTAAAAAGAAATGAGTACAACATCTGGCAGAGGAGGATGGGTCACATCCTCGCTCAACAAAGCACAGGTTGTTGGAGGTCTGTCGTCTTTGGTCCCCATGTTCCTACAGTGCCAAGCGCTGCAGATGCTAAAAAGAACGTTCCAAAACCAGTTGAAAATTATACCGAAACCGACTTTCAAAAAATCGAACTAGATGCTAAAGCATTTAGTATCATAGCATCAGCGCTGCCCAATGAAATATATGCTGGACTGTTACACTGTAACAGTGCCAAAGAGTTATGGGACGCGCTTAAGGAACAGTTTGGGGGAACCGAAGAAGTCATAGAAAACAATAGGGAAATCCTGAACCAACAGTATGAAACATTTTGTCATGTTAAAGGTGAATCACTGACGCAACAATTTGAGCGTTTCAGTTGTCTCACCAGTGAGCTGAGGCTTGTTAAAAGCACTTTTACAAACTCAACTCAAAATAGCAGGTTCCTCAGGTCACTGCCAGAAAAATGGGACACCATAGCTTTTGTCACCCGAAATTCACCTGAGTTCAAGAATCTGACCTTGACCCAACTCCACGGTCGACTCCTGACCTACGAAAGGGAGTTGAACCAGAAAAGGAAGTTACAAGAGTCAGGAAAAACCGTTGATGATTATACATTCGGTAACACTGCTCTTTTGGGTCAAGAAGAATCTGGGAGTAGTGGTAAGGATCAGGGTTATGATCACTTCATTGACATAACTGCTGGTGCAAATTTTAACAACCCCGATCCTTACTCTACAAGTTATGCATTCACTGCAAACGAAAACCAGATGTCAGACAATCTAAGCTTTGAACTAAATGATTTATAGCATTTTGATCCCACTGACTTAGAGGAAATGGACATTCTGCACCAACTGGCCTTGCTAAGTGTTAGAACTAGCAAATTTTATAAAAGAACAGGGCGGAAATTCCCAGGTTTGCATGGGAATCTAAGGGTTGGGTTGGATAAATCGAAAATCAAGTGCTACAAGTGTAACAGGTTGGGACATTTCGCTAGGGAGTGTAGGAGTCAAACTACTGGTCCCATAATCACCCATCCTAGCTCAAATCCCAGACCTCAAAATCAAGGCACTGTGCACTATGCCCAATATGCCCCAGCAGCTCAAGTGAACACTGCTCACTATGCTGCTGCCCCTGTGCCAGTGCACTATGTCCAAACCACTGTTCCACAGATCCAATATGTTCAAACCCCTGTCCCTCAGGCACAAGTGCAACCTGCACCTCAAACCACTGCTCTAGCAGCAGTACAACCAGATCAACAAAGTTTTTTCACTCAAGGGTTTGTTGACTGGAGCAGTATGCCTGTAGACCTTAGTGATGAAAATTTTGCACTCTATGCTTCCAATGTTTCTTCTCATGATGAATTTTGTTTGATGGCATTAGAGTCAATACAGGAGGGTGTTGAATCTGAAGAGGAACAGCTGGGTTTTGAAACAGTGGATGAGGTGACTGAAGCAGTGGTTACTGCTATGGCTAATGAAGTACTGTTGGGAGAAAGTTCAGGTACCCTGATTGAACCACTGACAGACCCATGGTCAGAAGAGAACAAGGAAGAAAAGAGAGAAGAAAAAGCAGGTGAGAAAGAAGAAAGAGCTGAAGATGAAGAAAATCCTCAATGTGATTGTGCAATGATGGCTGCTGCCAAGGTAACACCTCAAGTTCTTGAAAAACTGTGTTCTGACAATTGCATTATTGCTTTTGCTAACATCAAAGAGGTGAACGAAAACCTTCGGGATAAAATCTTAACTAACAAGTCAAATTTGAAAGATCTCTAAAAGAACTTAAAAACAAATTGACTGAAAAGGACAAAGAGATTAGCAGCTTGAAAGAAGAGCAGAGCATAACCAAAACCCAACTCCAAACTTCGGTAGAAAAATACCAAGTTTGCAAAAAGGAGTTAGAGTCCACCCAGATCACATGTGAGAGATGGGTGGAATCATGCAAAGGGTATGAGGTTATGCTTGAAAAACAAATAAAAAGCAATGTGAAATTCGGGGTTGGTTATAGAAAACATGATGATGAAAACACTGCTTTTGAAAAATCTGTTTCAACCACTGATGTAACCACTGAGTTCATCCCCACAAACAAGAATGGCCAAGAAGTGAAAATCACTGACAAACATGGTAACAAAATCACACTTGACAGACCAATGGGATCCTCTACTTTTGAGGAACTTGAAAATCATCAGTTTAAACCAAAATGGTCTGATGAGTGTGATATTCTTGAAAATTTCAAGCCAATGGACTTTACATCAACTGATGGTGTTAAAGCTCCAAAAGCTAAAGTCATACCTCTCAAAGACATCCCAACAGTGGTTAAAACCTCTGCTGCAAAGGAGTCTGAAAAGAGAAAGAAGAAAGAAAAAATTGATAACTTGTTTTGTGAATTCTGTGAGAAAAGGAATCATCTAACAAAAGATTGTTTCCACTTAAAGGCTTATGATATAAACAGAACAAGTGTCATAGTTCCAGCTGAGAGTTGCATTGTCTGTGGTAAAACAAACCACAAAACTCAAGCATGTGTGTATCTCAAAAACTTTGATGTGAAAAAGAATGAGTACCTTGCTAAAACATCCTTGAGTCCATCATCATCATCATCATCATCTGTCAAATTCACCAAGAAACAACCACTGTTTGTACCAGTTCAAACAGCTGTCACAAAACAGCTGAACCAAACATCTGTCAAAAGAGATGTTCAGGTTACTGATGCACCCCCTGCCAATCAGTTCAGAAAAGGCAAGGAAAAACAGTCTTACCAAAGGATTCCACACGTTTATGAGGTCTACAAAAAGCCCTCTAAACCTAAAGTGAATAGGCATCCTTTTGGTTATCAGCTGGTGATTGGTCAAGACCCTCAACAGTGGTTAGCAAGAAACAGTACTAAAACTGTCCAAACCCCTGACCTAACCACTGTCCATCACTCTGCATCCATACCAGACACTGCTGAATCCCCATCCAAAGCCCTGTTGGCTTTGGAGCCCTTAATGAACTAATCCTTTTACTTCATGTGCAGAGAGCTTCTGCATGCTTTGATAGTCTTTGGTATGTAGATAGTGGAGGCTCCAGGCACATGACAGGATGTAAAGCCCTCCTCAAAGACTTTAAAATCCATGGAGGGGGTGATATATCCTTTGGGAATAATAGTAAAGGGAAAGTTCTAGGGTCTGGTACAGTGCAATCTGGAAATGTAAAATTTGAAAATGTCAATCTAATAGACAATCTAAAATTCAACCTTCTGAGTGTATCACAAATGAGTGACAAAGGGTTTGGGTCATTCTTCACAAAAGATTGTGTAGGATTGTTGGACCAGAAATGGTCAAAAAGATTGAAGCAATAATCAAAACTGGTCACACTAAACTTGTTGCTCAAAGAAGTGGCAATGTTTATGTTGTTGACATGTCAGAAGAGTGTCCCAGAGCTGATGCCTGTCTGTTCTCAGCTGCCTCTAACAAAGAGACAGAACTTTGGCACAGAAGGCTGGGGCACACAAATCTTAAGACAATCAGTGAAATTTCAAAAAATGGTTTGGTGAGAGGCCTGCCACAAAAATTGTTTTCATGCACTGAACATTGCATTTCCTGTTTAAAAGGAAAACAACATAAAAGTTCTTACAAGTCCATTGAGGAGTCCAAAACAACCCAGTGTTTGCAAATGCTACACATGGATTTGTTTGGCCCAGTTCAAGTCATGAGCCTCAAAAAGAAAAAGATATTGTTTGGTTATTGTTGATGACTTTTCTAGGTTTACATGGACTTTCTTTTTACACTCCAAAGATGAGAGTGCAGGCATTTTGCAAGACTTTGTGACACAGGTTGAAAAGCAATTTGACCTTCCAGTGAAAAGCTTCAGGAGTGACAATGGCACAGAATTTATAAATAAGGAGTTGGATGCTTTCTGTGTGAAGAAAGCGATTGTAAGGCAGTACAGCATCCCTAGAACACCAGAGCAAAATGAGGTTGTTGAAAGAAAGAACAGAACTTTGATTGAGGCTGCTAGAACTATGCTTGCAGATTCAGGTTTGCCATTAACTTTCTGGGCAGAGGCAGTAAACACTGCTTGCTATGTCTAGAACAGAGTTTTAATAAACCCCAGGCACAAAAAGACTGCTTATGAAATTCTGTATAAAATCAAACCACTGATCTCATATTTTAAGGTGTTTGGCTGCCCATGCTTTATTTTAAATTTAAAAGATTCCATTTCAAAATTTGCAGCCAAAATTGATTGTGGTTATCATCTGGGATACTCAACCACTGCCAAGGCTTACAAAGTGTTCAATACACGGACCAAGGCAGTGGAGGAGACTTTGAATGTAAAGTTCAATGAACTTTCATCAATGAAAATCCCAGCAAATCCTGCAGATCTGTTTGATCTTGAAAATTTTACTTTTGAAAATATTGCTGTCAAGACTAACAGTGCAGGTCCATCAGAGGATACAACACCAGACTATGGGTATGAAATCATCATCCCTCAAAGGTCTGCCACAAAGGGAAAAACACCAACTGTTCAAAACAGTTGTCAAAGCTCAACCACTGCTACCTCAACAGTTGTTGACCAAAGTAGCCCATCCACCACTGCTTCCACATCCTCAAACACTGCTGACAAAAGTCCTCAAACAGTGGATAAAAGTCAGCAGTTGTCCACTTCATTACCTCCTATTCCACCACCTTTTAAAGCCACTGCTGGGTCATCAAAGTCACCAGCAGTGGTTAGCTCAGATGATACACATTTGCAGCCTTCACCAACAAATGCCATCATACCATACCAAGGAGATTTAATCTTCTTGAGATCTCATCCACCTGATCAAATCATTGGCAACATCAATGAAGGGGTGCTCACAAGAAGCCAAACCCAAAACATCTGTCTTTTTGCTGGTTTTCTATCACTCCATCAGCCAGTCAAGTATCAAGAGGCACTGAAAGACAACAGCTGGGTAGAAGCCATGCAAGAGGAGCTCCAACAGTTTAAAAGACAACAAGTATGGGAGCTTGTACCATTGCCAGAAGAGGTTAGTCCCATTGGCACAAAGTGGGTCTTCAAGAACAAAACTGATGAAAGGGGCATTGTTGTCAAGAATAAAGCCAGGCTTGTAGTTCAAGGTTACAGACAGGAAGAGGGGATTGATTATGATGAAACATTCGCCCCTGTTGCAAGATTGGAAGCCATTAGACTGTTCCTGGCCTTTGCTGTCAACCACAACATGAAGGTGTTTCAAATGGATATCAAAAGTGCTTTCCTCTATGGTACAATTCAAGAAGAGGTGTATGTATGTCAACCTCCAGGTTTTGAGGATCCATTTTATCCTGATCATGTCTACAAGCTGAACAAAGCCTTGTATGGCCTGAAACAAGCACCAAGGGCCTGGTATGAAACTCTTTCCAACTTCCTACTCTCAAATGGTTTCAAAAGAGGTACCATTGATAAAACACCGTTTCTTAAATGGAGAGGGAAGAATTTAATGATTGTCCAAATTCATGTGGATGACATTATTTTTGGAAGCACATGTAACTAAATGTGTGAAGAATTTAGAGAACTCATGACAGCTGAGTTTGAAATGAGTGCAATGGGTGAGCTGCAATGCTTTCTTGGTCTCCAAGTACAGCAAATGCAAAATGGAACTTTCATTCATCAAAGCAAATATGCTAAAGAACTTTTGACCAAATTTGATATGAATGATTGTAAACCATGCAGCACACCCATGGCAACAAATAAGCTGGTCATGTCTGATGAAAAGGATGAGCTGATTGACCAAACACTCTATAGAAGCATGATTGGGTCTTTATTGTACCTAACTGCATCTAGACCAGACATCATGTTTGCAACATGTGTCTGTGCAAGAAGTCAATCAGCTCCCAGAAAATCAAATCTCATTGCTGTAAAAAGGATCTTCAGATACATAAAAGGTGCTCCCACACTTGGTATCTGGTATCCAGCTAATGGGAATATCAAGCTTTCAGGTTTTTCAGACAGTGACTTTGCTGGATGTCACACCACAAGGAAGTCCACTTCAGGAGGGTGCCAGTTTCTAGGTGATTGCTTAGTTTCTTAGCAAAGCAAAAAGCAAGCAGCAGTTTCAACATCCACTGCTGAGGCTGAATACATTGCTGCTGCAAGCTGTACAGCCCAACTCCTGTGGCTTCAAAATCAGTTACTGGATTTTGGTATCACTGCCTTAAAAACACCACTCATGTTGGACAGTCAGGCAGCAGAAAATATCATCAAAATCCAGTTTCCCACTCTACCACCAAACACATCGACATCAGACATCACTTTGTGAGGGATTGCTATGAAAAAGGTTTGATTTCTCTGCATCATGTCCCAACTAAAGACCAACTGGCAGATGTGCTCACAAAAGCACTTGATACAGCCACTTTTGAAAGCTTGGTCTCTAGGATTGGGATGCTGAACATGGAATAACAAGCAACATCTTGTTTTTCTGTGAATAAAAGCAACAAAATATTTTCAGAAAATCAAAAATCCATCCTTAAAAATAGCTAAAAATGAAATTTTCATTAAAATCCTTAAAAGTCTGCCATAACCACTGATTGTTCAAAAGTCTGCTCTACTTCAAAAGTCTGTCCACTGCTGAAAGTCAACCCCTGTTCTCTCCTTCCTTTGATAAACTCTGTTGTTCAAAAGCAGTGTCATATCCACTGATATGCTATCCACTGATAGTGAAAATCATCCACTGCTTCCTTACCACTGCCTTCATCTCTCACTTTCATCAAAGTACTGTCCTTCACTTTCACCAGCGGTTGTCACGTGGGCAGTACATTGTGCTCAGACCTTTTGTAATGGCTGCCACGTCAGCATTCACTTTCTTCTCTATAAAATCCCCCACTCACCACCAAAACAGGGTTTTACTGTCGAATTGAATTCTTCAAAAATTCTCTTCTCAAAACAGTTTTTCATCTCATCCTTCACAAATTCCTTCGATCATTCTCTTCAAAAATGACAAAATCGAAGTCATCTGCAAAACCCACATCCAAATCAACATCGAAAACAGCCTCTCAAAAGGCAATCTCCACTGAAATCCCATATAAATCATCTCACAATCTCCTGGGTCTTCTCACAAAACCAGGAACCACCGATGTTTTCGATTCCACCATTAACATCATGGCAAAATCAAAGTACAAAACTTTGTTCACTGCCAATGCACCAATCTATTTGGATACCCAAAGGGAGTTCTGGAAGAATGCAACCCTTAAAAAACACGGCGACATTGCAACCACCATACACTCTTCTATAAAGGGAAAAGCTATCCAAATCACGCCACAATCCATCTCGGAGGTCTTTCAACTCGATGATCAAAAAGGTAAAACTTCTTTCACTAAAAACGAGTTACAAACTAACTTCATTGAAAGAGGGTATGAAGCCACAATGATGAAGAAACTTACCTTACAAAAAGGTTATTTTCCTTCTGCAACCAGATTTTTATTTCATACCCTCCTACTATGTGTTTCAAACAAGACCACTTCTATCAATGAGATCCCTTTAAAGATTCAAAATCTGGGGTATGCAATTCTTCAAGAAGAAAATTTTAACTACTCTCGGGAAATCTTTAAAGATTTGGTTAATAATGTTGAAACAAAGTCATTCTTACTGTTTCCAAGGTTTCTAAGTTACTATTTTGAAAAGAAATTCAGTAAGGATGATTTAGCTGTAATAAATCAAGGTGAGTCTACTCAAATAAACTGCTTAACAACTGAAACTTTTTCAAGGATGTTAGCACCTTGCAAAACACAAGCAGAGGTGCCTGAGCAGATTTTAGCAGCAACCACTGCTCCTCAGGTATCTGCTGCTGAGCCCACTGCTCTAGGTGATCAAAGCAGCAGACCAACTGTTTTGAAACCCACACCTACCAATCCCAAAAAGCCAAACAAAAAGAAAAATCAAAAACCCCCCAAACCAATCAAAACGACAACTCTGGAGGATGAGATACCAGAGTTACTGCCTGTGACAACACAAATGTCACAAGCAACCACTGCTGCTACTTCCTCACAGCAGTTGGTACAAATATCTCAACCCATAACCAAAACTCCTCCTGCTTCTTCACAAAAAGAACAGGTTGTACACAAAGGGCCACCACATTATGATGCTCTGGAAACACTCGTTTCCATCATCCACAGCCCAATGCCCGGGGCAAACTCTTTCTACACCCCACCTCACATCCACAATTCCACCAAAAACACAACTTTTGTTGGATGCAATCGATTTGAACCAGGCATTACTCAGTCCTTCTCAATCACCTGTTAATGAGAATATACCTCAACCACTGACTGAGCCTGATGTATCATTCCTTGCTAATCCACCAACACAACCTGAGGAGGTTACACCCCTTGAGTTACAAGTAACTCTTGGTGGTAATCCAAGTGAAGCAGCCACTACAACTGTTGAACCCACTAGTTTACAGTTGGACAGTGGTTACACCAATAAGACTTCCTTGGAGGCAATTCCTTTTATAGCACCTCTGCCAACCACCAGTGGATTTATTTATCCTACTGGCAACATCAAAAGGTTGTCAAGTGTTGAAGGAAGAAGACCCCAGTACCAAGACAAAGGGGCATCAGTGGTTAATGTTTGGAGTAAACTCCCTACCTCTACCACTGATACAACCACTGTTCGTGGGAAATTAGATGATCCCATTAAATTGGGTGATGATTTAAAATATCAGGATTTGACGGAACGAATTGAAAAGTTGGATACATCTGTTGCAGATCTTAAAAACATGCTACAGCAGGTGTTGAAAACTCAAAAGATGCAATCCACTGCTGTTCCACCTCAAGCACCTGCTCCACAACAGGCATCTGCTACAAATGAGCTCTGGAATCTATTTCAACCTTTTCTCCATCATCAAGCACAACTAGCAGATCAGCAACATGAAAAACATGTTCAACAGCAGAGAAATGCAATGGAGTCAAGGTTCAAAAACACTCAGGCTGATCTAAAGGCTCTCAAAACTCAGATCCTGCACACTACTGGCGCTGCTCCTCCACCAGTTCTCTTCATTGATCAACTTCCCCCAGATAATGCCAAAAGGGGGAGAAAATTCAGGAGTGGAAAAAGAAGGGAATAGAGGATGGTATCTACCTTGCACCAGAAAATGCAAATAGGACCAAACAGATCCCTCTGCCAGATGGAAGCAAGAAAATTGATGTGACCACAAATGCACTGGCAGAAGCAGTTGCAAGTGTAAAAAGAGATAGAGAGGCCAAAAGGAAAGCCAGGGTGGAGTATCCGGATCAGGGTACTTCAGGGTCAAAAGATAATGAAAATCTTGTTGATGAAAAGAAGAAGCCTACAAAAATAGTAAGGCTACCCAAATCCATTCCAACCAGACGTTCAAAGTCTGTTTCAAAACCACCACCTAAAACAGCTGTTGTAACTCCTGCTGTACCCACTACTGTTGGTACTTCAGTGATTTCAACATCTGCTCCCACTTCAACACACACCACTTCAACACACACTACATCCACTGCCTTACCACCATCACCACCAAAAACAAAATCACCTCCTGCCAAAAGTCAGAAGACAGCAGTTGTTACAACATCTGCTGTAAAGACAACAGTGGTTGGAACACCAGTTGTTTCAACAACTGTTTGTCAATCACAAATCACTGCCACTACATCCACCACCACTGTTCCATCCAAAACATCATCAGCCCCTCCTCAAACAAAGAAGAGAAGGCTAATTCTCAAAGATGATGACACTTCACCACCTCAAACATCTTCAAAACCTTTAGCTCTTGTCACAATACCAAAACCAGTTGCTCTCTCTTCAGTTCACATGCACAAGCCCTTACCTCTTGCAGGTGTTCAATTTCCTCTTGAACTAGAAGCTGTTAGAGAAGAAATAAAATCCTTTTACTATGAGGATGACCCTGTCAAAAGGAGGTTGCCATCAATAAAAGGATATCCCTGGCCTAAAAATGTTGATGAATATTTGAAGATCAAGGCCAAGCAAGCAGAGGATATCTCAAAGAGAAACACACAAGGGAAATCTGACAAAGAAATTTCTAGATACTATCAATATCTGCTCACACAAGTCAGCTCCCTAGAACGATTTGCAAAAAATGTCAGTCAACAAATTTCAGAGAGAGCAGCTGAAACTTTAAAGAAAGACTACATTGAAAGCATCATGGTAAGTACAAAGGAGAGAGATACATGTACAAAGAGTGGACTGTTCCTGAGCTTGAAAATGAAGCAGCAAGAATTCAAGACATGATAAAAAGGAAAGTCACTCACACTCCTCCTGACTGGGCATAGTTTAGAAAGAATGTACCTGACAAACAGGCAGAACTGAAAAGAATGAGAGAAGAACTGGTTGCTGCTGAATATGGAAACAAAAGACAAGTTGCTAGATGGAAAGAAGATGTGGTCAGGACCACCTACAAAAGGTTGGAGGAATTAAGAAAGAAAGACCCAAAAGTTCCTCAAAAGCCTGACTATCCTGAAGCAGAGGTTTCAAAAAGACCATCAAAGCTGCAAATCAGGAGAGCCACTGCTCCAACTGGTACTGCCATCTATAAAAGAAGGATACACAAACAGTTGGGAGCTGAAACCATCCAAGAGTTGATAAAAGGAGATGACCTTGTAAAAGAAGGCATAAAGAAAATAATCATAGAAACTCTTGGGTTGGGACAATCTGCAAATGCTGGTCAACCAGTGATGAATAAGCCATCCTCACCAAATACCTCTGCAAATAAACATGTCCCAAGAAACCCACCAGGCTCAAAAATACAAAAGTGGGAAACTGACAAACAGACCTGCGTATTGACTTTGCTCAGGTCTGGTGGAGAAGTGGAGAAAATATCAAGGGAACAAGCTCTTGGCCTGAGTCTTGAAGATTTGCAATATCTCCTTGATCTTCCACTTAGCAGGGATGATGAAGACACATATGCCCTTAACTTTGAACTATAGTTTAAAGGACAGATAAGGGAACTGTTGATGAGGCAATAAAAGTCCACAATAATGAAGAGTTTTGGCATTATCTGTTCCAGGGGGAGATTATTGGGATTGAACCCTATCAGAGGAACAGATAATTAAAGCCAAAACTGGATCAGAGCAGTGGATTCTAAATAAGCAGATGTCTTCATACAAATCTCTCCCCTTGAAAGTGATTACAATAACTGCTGACCTCCTATCTGATGATCTTGCTAAATGATGACCTACAACTGCTGCTCAAGTAAAGACCTGATGAAAGACTAAAGCCCTGCTGATTCAATCTACTGCTTTGAGTCAAGCACTGCTGATCCGGACAAGTGCTGCTGGGTTCACAACAGTGGAAGGTTGCAGCAGCTGATAAATAGTCTGTTAATAGCAGTAGTTAACATAGCAGTGTTTGTATAGATCAGAGGTTAGAGTTTGTTAGGAGGTTAGATGTCACTTTCATGGTGACGTCAGCTAAGATGCTCAGTAGTTTGCAAGTGCCTATAAATAGATCAGTACTTTGTACTGTTCTATTAGCTCTTTTGCACCATCGTCTTCTTTGTACAAACAAACAACTGAGCTCTGGCTGAGGGGGAGTTTGCATTCATTCATCAATCATTGTAATCGTTGTTGAAATAAATTCAATCTTTCGATTCATTGTGTAAAGATGTTTGATCAAAGTATTACTCTCGTTTCATTGTATGCAAAGTTTGTTTTCATCTTAATTCCGCTGCACACTCATCCATTTTCACTTTAATTACAAATACAAAATACAATCAGAAACAAACTCAGATCCAACACAAGTATCATAGTTTAATAGAATATATGTTGCATCCTAAAGTTCAAAACAAAATGGGATCGAGTATACTCATAGTGATTGCTTAACAGGTTAACTGTTATTGGATCAAAGGGAGTTATTTAGATTTAGCCTGATTAGATTACAACAGATACGTGTCGGACAAAATGACGAGATTCAAACCAAGTGTCGGATCAGTCATCTTGATCGGATGGCTGTTTGATCGGATGGCTATCCGATCGGATTGCCATTCGATTAGGATGACTATGGTGTGGGCGAACGGATGGCTATTCGATCGGATGGCTATCCGATCGGATTGCCATTCGATCCAAAGTTCTGAGTTTCCAAAGATTCAAAGTCTTAGAAGATTCCAAGTGTTGAAAGGTTCCAAAGATCCTTTGTTACTTTGATCGGATGGCTGTTCGATCGGATAGCTATCCGATCGGATTGCCATTCGACGATCAGAGGTTCAAGGCATCAAAATGTTTAGGGTTAAGAGGCAAGTGTCCCTTGATCGGATGGCTGTTCGATCAGGTTATCCTTGTTCCCGCTCCTAAACTTGTAAAGTCTCTAAGTTTCTGTTTAAACAGTGACTACATGGTACATATTGAGACAATGGTAAACACATCAGCATACAACCGATTTGATCGGGTGGGAATCACCCCAGTCCGTTCAGTCAGCTGTTCTTGACGGTTTTTATGTCGGAATCCATACTCCGGTCATCTTTTCCGGCAACAATCCACCTCCAGACCAACTTCAGACTAATCATCAAGTCTATAGTCCGTTTAGGTCTAGAGCTCACCGTTTTAAGTGAAAGTTTGAGAAAAATGAAGAAAACTATAAGTTTTAATCAAAAAGTCTAGATTTAGTTGAGATTTAGTGTAAATACACATGAAATTCCTTAGATCTGAGCTAGATCTTGACTAGAATGACATCACACAGCAATTTAGTACAACCGCCATGATGACATCACCTTCAAGAGCTCGAATCTCGGGGATTTCAAAGTGAGAAGTGAGTTTTCAAAGGAGAATCATGTGGAGAATGATGTGTAGATCAAAGATGTACAAAAATCTAGTGTAAAACGTACCGAAATCATCGAGAAATGGAAGAAAAAAGGAGTGTGTGCGTCTGGTCGAGTGAGGCTGTCACATCAGTGAGAATGATGATGTGATAGGCCTATTTATAGTATCAGAGTGAGTGAAGGTGGTGTGCAATGGATCGGATGGCAGCTCAGTCGAATGGCCATCCGATTGGTTGGTCATCCGATCGGATGGCTATCCGATCGGGTGGTCGTCCGATCAGATTGCCATTAGGTCAATCCCATCTTTTCCGTTTAACCGTCTTTTATTCGTTTTACGAGTTAGATTAAGTGTTGAGTATTACTGGGTAATAGTATAACTAGATTATAGCAATAACACAAAAGTTTCCATAGTTTCCATAGTTTCATAGTTTCATAGTTTCCGCCAGTGATAAGACTCCAGTCCCTCGTTCAACCAAGTCTCAAGTTTCACGAGCCTCAAGTGTCAAGCACCAAAGTATCGAGAGTCAAGAATCTAGCTTCCAAGTATCGAGAATCAAAGAACCAAGTCTCATAGAATCATAATATCATAGAATCATAGTATTGTAGAATCATAGTTTCGTAGAATTCAAGTATCAAAAATCATAGTCTCATAGCATAATAGACTCACAAAGTTTCAAGCATCAAAAGTGTCAAGTTTCATATATACAGGGGCTAAAAGTGACAAAAGGTAAAAGTCTAGGGACGCAGGCATTACAGTCTCCCCTCATTTAGGAGATTTCGTCCCCGAAATCTAGGAAGAAGACTGCTCGAAGAGCTGCAGATACTTGGTCTTCGTCTCACTTTTCAGTTCCCAAGTGAATTCGGCGCCACGCTTTCCTTCCCATCGAACCTTGACTATGGGAATTTTGTTGCGCCTCAATCGCTTGACGCCCTGATCCATGATTTCGACCGGTTTCTCCACAAAGTGTACAGCTTCGTTTATTTGCAAGTCTTCCAGGGGCACCTGTAATTCCTCGTCGGCTAGGCATTTACTTAGATTGGATACGTGGAACACTGGATGCACATTGTTTAGTTCCTGTGGCAGGTCGAGTCTGTACGCCACCTTGCCAATCCTTTCGAGTATCTTGAAAGGACCCACATAGCGAGGAGCGAGCTTTCCCTTCTTACCAAAGCGAACAACTCCCTTCCAGGGAGATACCTTGAGAAGAACTCGGTCACCAATGATCAAATTCCAGAGGCTTGCGCCTATTATCAGCATAGCTCTTTTGCCTGCTCCTAGCCTTGATCAAGTTATCATGGATCTGAAGAATCTTATCCGTTGTCTCTTGAATGATTTCTGGGCCAGTAAACTGCTTGTCACCAATCTCATGCCAGCTGAGAGGAGATCGGCACTTGCGGCCATACAAAGCTTCGAAATGAGCCATCTGAATACTGAAATGATAGTTGTTGTGTTAGGAAACTTTATTTGTAAGTATTGAAGAAAATCTCAATCAACTGGATCTATGAAGAAGATAACAGTCCTGAAGATCATAGCAAGAAGAAGAAGATCAGATAAGACAACTGAAATGCAAAGTATCCACTTCAAAGAATCACAAGTTGATCAAGAGTTGATTTGGATTATCAGAGAAGGTCATTTCTAATGGATCTGATGATATTTCTGATGAAATATCATTAGTTTCCGACGATTCTGATCATCAGACTTTCTGATGATTTGTTCACCAGAATTTCTGATGAAGTGGTTTATCAGAGATTTTGATGAAAGCCCCACTTGTCTAAAAATCACAACTCTATCCTGCCACCAATGACCGAAGCATGACATTATTGGTTATCATGATTACAAATGCAACTTGAACGATGGATTCAATGAATATGTCAAATTGCTACTTTACGCAGGACTTATTGCATGAATAAACAATTATTTATTCATGTCCACAGCCGTCTATAAATAGAAGGCTCGAGAGGCAGAAGATACTTGAGTTTGAAGCTTAGCATTCATATACAAACACCCAAACTCCACTGCTCTTCTCACCCACAGAAATCAAGATTCATTTGTATTAGATAATAATCTTACAATCACCTTGTTAAACTAATTTGTTTCAAAGTGATATAAACTTGATAATTCTGTAGGTCTTGTTTCTTGAAAGTCTGATTTCCATTTCCGCACATCTTTTTCACATATACTGAAATCACTTGCCATATTACGTAAAAAGAAGTTGTTAAGGCCATACTGGGTCCAACAATTGGTATCAGAGCAGATTGAATAAATTATTTTCAAACGATCAATCGCCCTTCTTCTTTTTTCTAACTATGGCCAGCTTTCAATCCTGGAATAATGCTTTCAATATTGGTTCTATGTCCAAACCTCCGACTCTGGTCAGAGAGGAAAACCCCCAATGGAAAATCTGGATGGTCAATTTCCTTAATGGTCATGACCGAGCTCTGTTTCAATCCATTGAAAGGGGTCCACATATACTAATGACTGATATACCAGCAGTTCCAGCAACTGACCAAACACTAGAAATCCCTGCCTCCCGTGCTCCCAAAAGTGAAATAAACTGGAGCACGGAAGACAAGGAGCTGGTAGCTGGGGATGAAAGAGAAAAATCACTCTTAATTATGGCCATCCCCAATGACATATTTTCATAAGTTGATGCTTGTGCATCAGCCAAGGAAATATGGGATCAGTTGGAAAATCTTTGTGAAAGAGGAGAAAGGATGAAAAGAAACAAGAGAACAAATACCGTCTCATCTTATGAAAGGTTTAAAAGTTTACCTAATGAAAAATTAAATAGCACATATCAAAGGTTCACAAAACTTTTAAACGAGCTAAAGAAATTTGGAATAACTAAATCAAATGATGAAAGAAACATAAAATTTCTTGATGCTTTGCCTAGAGAATGGAGAAGTCTCACAATGACTTTGTCCTCTAGGAAATATGAGTCTTCATGACTTATACAGCATCTTGATCCCCCAGAGAGGAAGAAATATTTGAAGAAACCATTCAAAGAGGGGGATCTTTAGCTCTTATCTCAAACCCACAAAGACAAACAATTTCCAATGATCCATGTAGGATCGTGTACGGACCCGAACGAGTCTATCAGAGGAGTTTTTATCAGTTTCAGAGGCGGAAACTAAGAAACTGACTTTGAAACAGCAAGCGATTCACTTTAAACACTATTCTGATTGATTTATAACAAATTACAAGCAAAAGGAACACCGGCAGCACCTCGGTATTCGAAATCCGAAAAGATATTTATGATCTCGCTTGAATACATATATATAGGGTTAGGGTTCCGCTTGGAAGTGACTAAGTGTGTTTCAAGCGAAATCTATTACATGTGATTTCGCTTGAAAGTGACACCTGTCATTTCAAGCGGAATCAGCCTCTTCAAGCGAAATCAGCTCCAAACTCAACCTAATCTCCTATTTTCTTGTACAACGTGCCCTGATCTAACCTATCTAGTCTAAGACTCGATACAAGACGAAGTCGACAGATGCATGCACTAACAGACTCCTCCTCAGATGTTGACGAGTCTTACTGTGTCGAGTCTTTTCATCTTCAGTCTTGATCAGTCTCTGGGCTTCACTTTCTCTATCAGCATCAACAGACTCCCCCTAACAATGTGCTGGCATTCCTTAAGTTCATCAGCATCATCTGCTTCAGGATCGTAATCTGGCTCTCATTCTTCATTCAGAAACTTCAGGTATCGGAACCTGGCTCTTCAAAAGATTGTTTCAAGATCATGACCTGGCTCTCATCCAGCTCAGGATATCTGCACAATCTCTACCTCAAAGTAAATTTCATGACAATTTAATATCAAAATATATGCACTAACTCAAACTCTCCCTCAAATCAAACAGAAAAATTTACCAATGAAAATCCTGATGAACCACTTGTAGATTTGATTAAAATTTATTTGTTTAAGAACAGACTCCCCCTCACAAAATGGTCATCATGTCTAGCACTTAGAATTTTGAAAATCAGCTCTCCAACACCAGTTGTCGAAAATCTTTTTGAATTTTTCAAACTTTATACTAAAACACGCTAAAAATCTTTTTGGATTTTATAATAAGAGAGATGCAGTAAAGAAATATATACAGACATTATTTTTGTGAGTTTGTGTAAGAGGATCATATCAGTTTATGAGACAAATCACCAATACCGTTAAGCTGCATTTCATTTTAAGTTCTAAACAATTTACCTAGACTGTCAGTATACTGGTCCACTTAAATTTTCACACAAAGTTCAACTGATCCGAGATACGATATTAATGTCTTAAGAACTTAAACTCATTCGCGTGTCCCACTACTTGAATATACTCCCGTATCCAGATCCCAATATTCAGTCTTATAAGTGAGTATACCTAGATGATATCTGTAAGGGGTTAAATGCGAAACCGTGAGAGCTCAGGTCAGAACTTCGGTTCAGCAGAGAGATGACAGCTCGACTTTTGGTGTGTCCCCTTTAGAGGATCTTTTTTACAACAACAATGATTATCAATTTTATTGTTTCATCATATTGCTGATGGTGAGCTTATATTTCAAAGCATTTTCAGAAAGTATTATACGAGGACTAGGTCAGAATTTCCATTCAACAGAAGTCCCGGGATAATACCCCAGATATCACCGAGTATAAAGACCTAGTATCTCAGAAAGAGGGACCTTTCAAACAAGATTTCGGGGGTTACCCATATATCCAAGAAGTTGTTCCCCACGATATAAGCAAGTTAGAAATTTAGGTTTATATCTCGTCACAAATTTACTAAATGTGCAAAAACCTACTGGCATATCATCAGTGAGATTGTTTATCACATTTTAACTTTCCAATTCTTTAGCATGTTGTGACAGTCCACTGATGTACTATCATTTCCTCTTTTTCACAACAAAACTCATTTTTGGATTTTATCATGTTTTTGGCTTTTTAAAATTTTTCTAATGTTTTTGGATTTTCTGAAATTTTTACTCCCCCTAAAATGCAAATACATTTTAAAGAAAGTTTAAAAAAAAACAAAAACTAAGCTCTTGACCCACTTAGAAACAAATTTTGAAAACAAACTATACAAGTAAAATGACAACCGATATCAAATTGCCTCAATTCGCCATTCACTTGGCATAAACAATCAGAACTCCCCCTTTCAACAAACTATTTTCTCATTAAGATTTCAAAACACTTAAGTTTGTTTTAATCAAAATGTTTTTTTTCCGGAAAATAAGTTTGTTTTTACCACATGTAGGGATTGGTTCATCATCTTGTTCACACAAACACTTATATGAAAATTACATCAAGTTCAAACTAATGACCTTGACGAATCACTTGTAAGATTCAACCTCTTACCACTTGTAAAAATATCCAAAACATTTATCCACTTGTAGGAATAAACATCTACACAAACCATTTTACCAATCAAGATGCCGATTCCTGCTTCACACTTACCAACCTGGAAGCTCCGGCATAGTCACACTAAACCTGTAAAATTTCAAAAATTTTAAAATTCTTTTCACAAAATCAATTTTATCAAGAAAGATGCCGATTCCTAATCCACGATTACAAACTTGGGATCTCCGGTATAGTCAGTTTTTTCAGTGAAAGAAAATGTCCACCCAAGCCTGACCAGCCTTGGGTGAAATCAACTCATCAGCAGTTGGGGTGTAAGTTGCTTTCTTTGTAGCATAAAAGTCTTTTATCAATTTAACCTCTCCATCGATCATCTTTCCAAAAATTTTTTTTACATTTCCATTAAAAGCCTTCTCAACATCAAATTCATCCTTTTCAGAATAAAATTGATTTGAGATCTCAATTTTACCAATTCTCTTTTTAAAATTTTCAGCCCGAAGTGGTGGAAAATTCTCATCATCCACATTCGGAACTGATTTTTCACTCTTTTTAACAACATGTGGCTCCTCTGATTTTGTGGAATCAGATTCATCGCCAGTTTTTACTTCAGATTTCTTAACAACCCACTTTTGGTTGTCAAGTTTCACACTTCTCCTGTAAAATCTCTTCAAACATTCACCAACTTCATATGTTGAATTTTTGAACACTCTAAATTTCTCAGTTGGTGGTTCAGTTTTATCAACAACAACTTCTTTCAGTTTTCCAGAAACTCCCTGTTTTGTGTTAGTTGCTTTAGGACAGTTCCATGCAATGTGACCAATTTCATTGCATCTAAAACAGGTTCTGTTTTCTTTTCTCTGAACTTCATTCTTCTTCTTCGCAGCAAGAAATTCTTAACTCAATTGTCTCCAGAATGAGCTCTTCTTTTCTTCCTCAGCAGATGGACCTGAAACAAATTTTGTACTTTTAGAACCTTTCTCATTATTATAGTTTTCTGGTGGAATAAAACCAAGACCTTTCTTTTTGAAATTACAGTTATGGTTTGGTTTCTTTTGAAATCCAAAACTAGAACTATAACCCTTTTTCTTGTTTAAACGTTGTGTAACTCTTGAAGTGTATTTTTTAGGTTTTTCAGAAAGATTTAAATCTTTTATTTCAGAAATATTAATTTCTGTCATTTTGAAAACCTTTTTGATCATTTCAAATCGAACACTTCTTATTGGAAACTCTTTATTAAAATATAATTTGTCAGAATCATTTAAAGTATATGCAACTTCAAATGTTTCTTCATTCAAATTAGATTTCGACAATAAAAATTCTTTACTATAAACCCGTTTTCCCGACGATTTTGAACTCTTTTCGGACGAACTCGAACTCCTGACTGACAAACATGAACTTTCGGACTCGGAATTTGACTCTGACTACTCATCGTTATCCAACACCTGATCAACCATTCTTTTTATTAATTCGGACTCATGATCTGTGTCGGACGCTGTGAACGTGACGTCAATGCTGTCTGGTAGTACATCGGTTAACTCGGACTCTAACTTTAAATTGCCTTTTTTACTTGTTCCTCGTTTGGTTTTCTAGGCGAGTACCCTTCCCAAATCGGAGGCGGACACTTGTTATAACAGACACTCTGTTTCTTACCAGTATCCTTTTTCTTCTTTGACTCCTTTTCTTCATCTTTAAACGTCTCAAAACCTGCAATAGTAGGATAAATTCTGTTAATTAAGTAATCAGAACTTGTATAACTTCTTAGTAAACGTCTGATTCTTTCATTTTCAACTTTTTCACCATCCAACTCTTGCTTCCATTTTGCACATTCTTCAATATAAAAATTTATCTCTTTCTGCTTCGACATCATTGTTGCGTTCACCATCTTCAAAGCATTTTCTCTTTCTGTATTTGTCTTTTGCAAACTGTTCACTATTCTGTTCAACACATGATATGATTCTTTCAAATTCTTAACTTCGAACAGTAACTTTTCTTTCAACTTTTCTGATTCACTAAACCTCTCATCTTTTTCTTCACATTGTTTGCATGATTCGGAACATGTAAGACAAGGTTTTGTGACTTCAACAATCTTTTCGACTTCCACAATCTTCTCAATCACCTTTTCTACTTCAACTATCTTCTCAACAATCTTGACTTCTTTCATTTCTTTTGCAGCTTTTCTCTCTTTGAGTTTCTTCAGTTTATCTGCAAAATAAAATTCAAAACTATCAGAAGATAAGTGAGTTTTTCCAACATTTATCTGCTCAAGCTCGTCATCATCATCACTACTATCTGTTGAACTATCTTCTGAAGAAACAGATTTTTCATCTTCATCAGATAACACAGCTATCCATTCCTTCATCAACTCTGGCTTTTGAACGATCTGAGCAATAAAAGCTTTAACATTTGGATCAGCTGGAATGTACTTGTCCCAGCTAAAACCTTCAGCCACTTTCTCATCATCCTGATCAATAATGCCATAATAAGCTTTCTTGTTTGCATCTTCGATCATTTTTCTATGAGCAGTTTGTGAATCCTTTTGTTGATGAGTGATTTGCTGATATATGGCTTTTCTATAAAGGATTCTTTACTCCACTAGTCTCCTGATTTTTGCACTCTCTTTTTAAGTGACCTTTCTCCCAGCATTTAAAACAAGTAACTTTAGATTTATCAAAACCTAAAGATGAAAGATGAGCATCCAAAAAGTCATTTCGTCCTGTAATCATTTTGAACTTTTTAGCTCTTCTCAGAACACTCGCTAAAGCCCATTTTATATCCATAAGCTCTAATTCTTCTGCATCAATCTGGTCGTAATCTTCTTTTGTTAGCATCGGATTGCCAATTTTTCCAGCAATCAATCCTTCGTAAGATTCCAACGCAGTAACCAGCAAAGCCATATGACTTTTCACAACTTCTTCCAAAAAATTTTGTCCATTTTGAAGATGTAAAGCCACATTGCACTGAATCATATGCCCACTACCAGCAGTTGCACTTTGAACACTTGGAGGATTAACATTTAAAAATCCGCTAGTGTTGACTGAACTTTGACTGACTGATCCAGATAAATTTCCTGCACTAAACGCGGTTTGGATCTTTGGACTTGTTTCAACTGTTTGAACATTTCCTTTGTAGTACAGTTTGATATCCTGTTGATGACTTGAGCTGTTCATTCTGGCAATTTTCTGCTGTTCAAGATCCTGTGCCTCAAGCTTTTCAATAAACTGGCCAATCGACAATCTGCTAATCTCTCCAGCATTCTTTAAGATCATGAGATAGGTACCCCATTCTTCCTATGGTAAAGTGTCAGCTAGCTTTTCAACCCATTCTGCTGGAGTTTTAGTGATTTTCAGCTGAGACATGGTACGCACAAGATGACAATATCTCTCAATTAGAGTCTTTGTAGTCTCACCAGGCATATTAGTAAACAATTCAAACTCCTTTTTCAGCAACGATGCTTTACTCCTGAGCATCTCGGTACTTCCCTCAAACTTCTTCTCAAGTGCTTCCCAGATCGAATACGCACTCCCATCATGTTGAAGCAAAACAAATATATCCTCTTTAACTGCTTGTTGTAAAAGGCTTATCATCATTTTCTCTCCTTTATAACTATCTCTTTCTTTGTCTGAAAATTCCGAGATGATTTTGTCAACATTCAACCTAGACTGTGGTCTAACATACTTGGTTTCAATACTTTCCCAAGCTCTTAGATGGTTTGCTTGAACCCAATTCTCAAAACGATTCTTCCATACATGGTACTCTTCCATTCCCATAAGTTTTGGGGGGTTTTTGCAAAGTTCCTGTTTCGTTTTCCATGTTCATATTCTTAGCAATGTCAGCCGGAGTAGTCGGGGTTGTAGCAAATGCATTGTAGAATTCAGAATCCATGTTTCGGCAACACGTTTTTCAAAAATATTACTTTTCAAGTGAAATATTAAGTTCAAGCGAAATAAGATCGTCCAAGCGAAATCACCGCACAACAATTTCAGGAAAGATAATCAGTTGGAGCGGAATCACCAGTAAAGTTTCAAGCGGAATCTGACTTAAACTAATACCCTGATTTCGCTTGAACTTTATCAAGCGGAATACCAAACTATTGTTTCAAGCGGAATACTCAACAACCAGTTTGAAGCGGAATCATGATTATTTGGAGCGGAAAATTAGATTTCGAGCGGAATCTCTCAAACTTTCAAGCGAAAAAATGCAATCTCGAGCGGAATCACAAAATACTCGTTCAAGTGGAATCACTTAATCCGTCGATTTTTATCACTTTTAATCCGTATTTTGCTGTGAAACTTTCAAGGGTTTGTTAATATGCACTTTTACACAAACTGTGAAAAATTGAATCGATTTTGACCGTGAAATCTTGTAAATCCTGAAAAGAAGGGGTAGAAACCAGAAATATCGAGCTGAATCGGAAAGAACTCCTCCTCCTGAGCTCTGATACCACTTGTAGGATCGTGTACGGACCCGAACGAGTCTATCAGAGGAGTTTTTATCAGTTTCAGAGGCGGAAACTAAGAAACTAACTTCGAAACAGCAAGCAATTCACTTTAAACACTGTTCTGATTGATTTATAACAAATTACAAGCAAAAGGAACACCGGCAGCACCTCGGTATTCGAAATCCGAAAAGATATTTATGATCTCGCTTGAACACATATATATAGGGTTAGGGTTCCGCTTGAAAGTGACTAAGTGTGTTTCAAGAGAAATCTTTTACATGTGATTTTGCTTGAAAGTGACACCTGTCATTTCAAGCGGAATCAGCCTCTTCAAGCGAAATCAGCTCCAAACTCAACCTAATCTCCTATTTTCTCATACAACGTGCCCTGATCTAACCTATCTAGTCTAAGACTCGATACAAGACGAAGTCGACAGATGCATGCACTAACAATCCACAACCATCAAACAGCCAGAGTCTTGAAACTTCTGATACATCATCAGATTTTTCAGCTTTTGCTGATGCAATAGCACTGCTTACCAAAACTTTTGAGCAGAGGTTGAGGGAAGGAGGCCAGAGATACCAGAGGAGTGATAGAGGGAGGATGGATGGTAGATCTAAAGAAGAAGTTAGATCTAAGGATAAAGGAAAGGCTGAGGTGGTGTGTTACAAGTGCAAGCAAAAAGGTCATTATGCATCTGAGTGCAAGACCAAGAAGCTGAAAGATGTTGCTTACTATGAAAAGAAGCTTGAGGAAGCTAAGAAGCAACAACAGCAAGTCAGCTTAATTGCTGGGACAGATACATGGCTATCTGATGACTCTTCTGATGAAGAAGAAGAAGAAATGGCTAATTTCTGTCTCATGGCACTTTCTGATGACATACCAAAGACTTCAGGACAACAGGTAAGTTTAGACAATCTTGATCTTAAACACAAGCTAAATGAGCTCATGTTAGATTTTTTAAACTTGCAAGTTAAACATCAATCAGACGGTAAAAAATCTGATGAGTTGCAGAGGACCTTGAATAAAATTATTCTTGAAAATCAACTACTTATAGACCAAAGTTTAGATCAAAGAGCTAAAATTCAGTTCTATGAAAATGAAAGAAGAGATCTTTACAAGAAAATCAATGATAAAGAAATTAATGTAAGAGGTTTTCAAGAAGCAAAAGAATTCATAAATTTCATAGAGTCCACTCCAAAGAACAAAGGATAGGGTTTGGGTTATGTAAGAACAAATAATAACAAACCCACTGTCTTTGTAAAAGCAACTCAACAAATTTCTGATAAATTTATATCAGAATCTGATTCTGAAACTTGCAAATCAACATGTTCTCAATACTCCTTTGATAAGCCAAATTGTGAACCAAAAAGAAGTGAATGCAATCAAGAGTTTGTAAAAACTCCAGAAGCAGTTCACTCATCTTTTCAAAATTATCCCTTCATTCCATCACTAGAAGGAACATCAGAGATTTCTGATGATTCTTGTATGTGTGTTGAAATACTGAATCTTGTTCAACACCATCTCCAAAAGAAAAAGAAAAATTTTGTTAATGGCTCAGCATATAACAGAAATTCTGATGAAAGGTCATTTAGAAGAAATAATAAGGCTAAAATATCATCAGAAAAAGTACCCAAGCATGCCTGGGTACCTAAAACCCTCTAACCATTTCATTTCAGGACCATCATGTGCAGCAGATCTGGTACTGCGACTCAGGAAGCTCCAAGCACATGACTGGGGATAGGAGCTTACTCAGCAACTTTGTCTCAAAGCTGGGTAAAATGGTGAAATTTGGAAATGAAATAAATGGAAGGATTGTAAGATAATTTGATCATTGAAGAAAGTAGCCTATGTTTAAAAGGCTTAAGGTGTGATCTGCTAAATCATGGTCAAAATTGTGATAGAGTTCTTTTTGATTTGCAACTTGTTTGAATAAAAAGAATCATAAGAAGAAAAAATGCATATCTGATAAAGCACCATAAATTCTGATAAATTATGAGAAAATCTGATACATTATCAGAAAATCTAACAAATCATCAGAAATTCTGGTGAACAAATCAGAAGACTTCTTGGAACAAAACAATTGAATAATCATTTGAACAAGTTCATACATTTCATCACCTTTATCTATAACTCAAATTGACAAATTCATAATCTGAAATTTTGCATATTCGTAATTTTCTTTTATTATCATTTTGTTGTTATTATTATTTTTTTTCTCTTTCTTTAGTCACTACAATTGAAAACGTCATTTGACAAAAGTTTTTATGGGGATTGTTAGTAGGTGTAGAGATTTTTCTTGTTCGTTAAATACACTGAAGTGACAACAGTAGGTAATCATGATAGATAACTGAAAAATAGCCGCCCAAATCATTTAATGAAGAGAGTTCTATCTGGGTTATTCTTTATGCCACCTGATAAAACAATTAAATAACCAAGATTGTGGTAGAGAAGATACAGTAGGTAGATACCATTTATGGCAGTTCTTAAATTTACTATATATGTTTACCACATTGAGCAAAGACTGTCACCTTCACTTAGAGATTCACCAGAAAACTTCCTCATCTTCTCCTACATACTTTCAAAAACACACACACAACATGCTTAAAATTAGAGCTGATCGTTTTCCACTTACTCAACATCCATACCACAACCTCAAGCTCAGAACTAGCTTTGAAGGTCCTCTCTGGGATGGGTGTCAAACGAGGGTAAACATGCTAATGGCAAGCAACATAGGATATGCTCTCACTGCCAACATAACGATATTCCCTGAAATCCTTCAAACCTTTTGGCAAAACGCAACTTTGTCAGAAAGTCAGGATAGAGAGAGAATATATATTGAAAGTGAGGTGCTCAATCAAAGAGTTCGAATAACTGAAAGTAACATCAGAATGGCTCTTCAACTGAATGATGACAACAATGTACTGATGTTCTCATACCCTGAGATTCAAGAAACATTGGAGCATATGGGGTACAATCCTGAAAATGATCCCAAAGCAATCAACAAAAATGGCTTCATCAAGCCATGGTAGTTTCTGATCACTCAACTAGGTGCATGCTTCTCAAAGAAAGCCATAAATCATCATGAAGCATCTAATAAGTTGTTAGAAATTTGCCGAGCTATCACATTAAACATTCCTTACAACTTCTCTTATTATTTAATGAGAGACTTTGCAAGCAACATGTGGTCAGGCAAGCCATTTTTGATGTATCCTCGTTTTCTGATGAAGATAATCACAAGCCAACTGGGCTTTGGTGGTATACCTGCTGGTTATCAAAGAGCAGAGTATCTTCAAAAGAATGCAAGCATCAGTTTACTCAGACCAACAAATAAAAATTCTGGTTTGGTAACTGAACTTTGGGTACTTCTTGAGATAGAACATGGAGATGGAATATATATTGATTAGAACTCTCCATGATTGGATCTTATGTGTGTAGATAGATTGTATGATAAATATATTTATATATTATGCTGCTTGTTTTGCTTTAAATTGATACTTGTGTTATTTTGCTAATAGGGAAATGGATATGATCATCAGAAATAAAAATTTTAACTCATAATTCTAATTTTCTGATAACCAAAAACAAAATCTGGTAAAACAATCTTTCTGTTAAAACAAGGAAATATCAGAAAAAGACCAAGAGACCAGGACGGTATCAGAAAAACCAATGTAAGTCTTCTAATTCTATCTCATTCCCTCTCATCTAAAAAAAGGGGGGGTACTCACTCAATACCAAAAGTGTTGAAGTGTTGCTTTAAAATCTGGTGAAAACTGTCACAAATTTAGGGGGAAAAACACATCAAATTCTGTTGACTTCTGTTGACTTTTATTGACCTTATCAAAAGGGGTCAAACAAAAGTCAGAACAAAGGAAATGCATACTTGTTCTTAGAAATTGTTGAATGTCTGATAATATGGAACTTTGACTTAAAAGGAAAGAAAGGATGAAGATGAAGAAAGTTAATTGGACCTCTTCAAAAGAGTAGGGTCCACAAAATGGAAAGGTGTCATACAACTGATAATTGTCTCCAATCTGAACTCAGATAAGTACTTCAGTGAAACTACAAATTAAAAGAACAAGTTGAAAGGGCACAACCACGATTACACGATTAATCATCATTAAAGTCTTGATACCCACGATCCAACAGTTATATCATGAACCAAAAACCGACATCCCATGATCAAACGATAATAAAGACAGTTAATGATCCTTTAACCGCCACTGCATGACACGTTCCATATCCTTTTAACTCCATAAACCCACAACTCTCTGCTAAAACCCGTCACTATATAACTCTCACTTAGCAGAAAAATTCAAAAATCACACCTTTCTCACAAATTCCAAACCAAAGCTAACTCAGTCCCTCACTCAAAAATCCCTAAATTCCAAACCCTAATTCACAAACTTCAAAAATGGCCGAAGTAAACCTCAACATCCCTATTGTTCAACACGATGTATCTTTCATTGAAGACAATGAATTTCTGCCAATGAAAGAAAACAATTTGCTGATGAATACAGAGCATTCAGAATATGATGTGAGATGTCAACTTCTGATAGAGTATCTCATGAGCTGTCCAATTTCAGGAACTCTAACAAAAGAGAGAGAAGTACCAGAAAAGCTGCTACAACAATTTGTTCACACCTTTGATGAAGTTGAAGAAAACCAAATCTCTGCTCATGTATGGGAAAATGTTTTTGTAACATTGACTCCTGCAAGGGTAAGAGAATGGCTAGAACTACCTATTCTTGATAACTATGTTGAAGCACCGAGCAGAAAAGAGCTATTGAGTTTTATCATTGGGCTTGGTTACAAAAACAAGAAGATTAACAAAATTGGTTCAATCAGAAGAAATGAAATGCCAGCTATATGGCAAGTGATGATGGAAGTATTAAACAAATGTCTCACCTCAAAAATCGGAGGAACTGATCAGATCAGATCAATCAAGTTATTTTAACAATCATGTATGGACTCATAACTGGGTTCAAAATTGATTATGGGTTAGAAATTTTCAACCTGATCAAGAGGTCAATCATCACCAAAAATGGAAAAATAACCTCACATCATATCCGAGGTTAATTTCTATTTTCATTTCTGAAACATTTGCTGCAAGAGAAATAGAAATTCCAATTTTGGAGAATCTGTGGAGATCAAACACAACGAAGGCCAGGAGTTCTAATCATGGATGGGAATCTGACAAAGATATCCCTGAATTACCAGAAAGCATGCTATGTTTCATTACACCAGATTCACAGTTCAGAATACAGCACGAGGCACTTCTAACCAAATCAGACTCCTCAACAGAAAGAGCCAGCAGAGAAGTTTTCAAATGCTCTTCATCACTAGAAGGAAACGAAGAACAAAAATAAAGATCATCAAAAGAGGCAGGAGGAGAAGGAATTCTGATGATTACCAACTCACCAGATGATGCTAAAAATGATCAAATTCATGAAGGAAGAATTCATCCAGATTTTGATATGCTACAAGAGACAGCACAAGAACATTATGCAGAATCACATATTGCTGGAAGAATTCATGAAGATGCTGGAGATCATTATGAAGAAGCTCAATTTGATGGCACTGAAATTGAAGCAATTGAAGTAATACATCATGATGAATCCCATATCGCTGGTACATCTCTCTCAAGAACTGTTTTAGTTGATACTCACTCAAAACAAACAAACTCAAAAAGTTCAGTAAATGTTTCTTACAACTTAGAACATGAAAAACTGATGTTAATAAAGAGGTTACTAGTGCTTTTAATCTCAACTCTGAATCAGAAAATGAGGAAGAGAATGAGGTCTCAACAGATAGAGATCAGGAAATTGATCAAGGAAATCTGGAAAAAGGTAATTTGTTTACCTTAAAAATTTATGGAGAATCCCATATTGATGTGATTCAAGGATATAAGGAAATCCAGGATGAGAGTATGTCACTCACCACTGGTGGAGATGATACTGGTAAACTTAAGGTTGCACCAAATTCTGGTAAAGCCAAAAGTGACCCTATCATTTCCAAAACAGCAGCAAATGTGTTTGCAACTGGAATGTTAGCAGGAACATCTGTTGTTCCATATATCCCTGAAAAACCCATGAATCAAGAAAATCTGGAAACTATGTTGGAAAATGTTTACAAAGTCTGCAAAAGAAATCCAGTGGAAGAAAAACTTGACATGTTGCTGTCAGAAATACAAGGTCAAAGGGCTGAAATGAAGACTTTGTCAGAATCAGTGGAAGCAATAAAGAAACAAACTAATAATAACACTGAAGCACTAAAGTCTTTTCAGAAGATGAAAGAAAAGGCACCAGAATCCTACATCTCTGCATCAGAAATCTAAACAATTCTCACAGAAATAGAAAAGATTAAAGCACAAGTTGCAAATGTGATGAAGTCAAGGCAGTCAAGTAGTGAAAACAGAGTTTTGGAAGAAGTTACCATTCTAAGGGCAAGTAATAACAGTATCACAAATGCCCTTGAGAAGCTGTCAAAAGAATGGGCTGCAAGTCAGATGAAAGCTCAAACTGAATTCAACAAAGTTCAGAAAAATATGGCCAGCAACTCAAAACTGGTAAGAGAAGCACAACAACTAATGGAGAAGATGCAATTCAATATTGCAAGATTAGCCAAAGTGGATCCTCAAGAACTCATGAAAGAAATTCCTGCTGAAAGCTCACATCAGGAAGCTCCAAAGTCAACTCCTCAACAATCATCAACCACACCAATTACCAAAGCTGATACCACAATGATGGGTCCACCTCCAAATATCCCAAAAGATGAAATGCTGAAAAGATTAGCAGCTGCAAAACCTCAAGCTATTACAAATTTAAAATTGCTAGCTGCTGTTCCAAATCCAACAGTATCTGATGACTCAGCAATAAGCAAATATATGAATATACAAACAATGAAGGAATGGGAACAAGAAGGTGATTCAGTGGCAAAGTCAAAGATTGTTAAGAGAAAAATCTTTGAAACCAAGTCTGTCATGGTTAAAGAAATTGCCAGAGATGTAATGACATTTCCTGAATACAATCTGGTAAGTTATTATTTGACAAAAGAAGATGAAATGCCAAGATCACTATCTCCTACCAGACTGGGTTTAAGAGAAGAAAGAATGAAAAAAGGGTCATATAGCATTCACAAGCATAATGAGAATCCGGTAAGGAGAATTTTAAAGGTGGATGAAGTGGAAGTTGCAACTGATGATATAGGAAGAACTTATGTATAAAATAGATACACACTTCAAAGAGAAAATGGGGATGAACAGAAGGTGACTGATGAAGAATTAGCTGACCAGTTGCATCCTTTGGACATTTTGTTCACGAAGGATCACTATGAAAAGGAAAAGAAAAATAACCAAGAGGTCAGAAGGGCATTAAATGGCATATCAAGGTTGGAATATTGCTATTTGAAAGAATGGCGTTTTCAGACTTTGATCTATGCATCAATTATGAACATGTGCACAACAAAAAGGTGTACTTTAGATCACCAAAGACAAAAGTTCCCTCAGAAATATTAGATGATGCAATATCTGGAGACATCATTATGCAGACAAGCAAAGATGGAAAACAAGAATATGGTGTAATCTTCAGAGACTATGATAATAACAAAGCTCTGTTCAGAAGTGTTGACATCTGTAAGTACTCAAATCAAACTCTGAGGTATATCTTGAAAACTATGAACAAAAGACAAGAACATCTTCAGAAGATAGAAAAGAACTTGGAGGGAAGTAGAAAAGAAATTGAGCAAATGATTGAAGAATGGATCCAAGCAAGAGAATGGTACAAAGACATGTATGTTAGCTGCAACAAGTATATCTCCTACAAAAGGAAGATAAAGAAAGGAGATGTGCATAAGAGAGTGAAGCTGAACTATAACTTGTTTATTTTTTTTCTTTTCTTCATCTTTTATGTAATTTGTTTTTCTAAAACTTTAGCAACTGGTTTAAATTTGCAAGTATTAAGTTTCCACTGTTTGGAAATTTTATATTCATGAGGTAGTTCATTTTCTTACAATACTTAGGGGGAAACTGTTAGGAAACTTTATTTGTAAGTATTGAAGAAAATCTCAATCAACTGGATCTATGAAGAAGATAACAGTCCTGAAGATCACAGCAAGAAGAAGAAGATCAGATAGGACAACTGAAATGCAAAGTATCCACTTCAAAGAATCACAAGTTGATCAAGAGTTGATTTGGATTATCAGAGAAGGTCATTTCTGATGGATCTGATGATATTTTTGATGAAATATCATCAGTTTCTGACGATTCTGATCATCAGACTTTCTGATGATTTGTTCACTGGAATTTCTGATGAAGTGGTTTATCAGAGATTCTGATGAAAGCCCCACTTGTCTAAAAATCACACCTCTATCATGCCACCAATGACCGAAGCATGACATTATTGGTTATCATGATTACAATTGCAACTTGAACGATGGATTCAATGAATGTGTCAAATTGCTACTTTACGCAGGACTTATTGCATGAATAAACAATTATTTATTCATGTCCACAGCCGTCTATAAATAGAAGGCTCGAGAGGCAGAAGATACTTGAGTTTGAAGCTTAGCATTCATATACAAACACCCAAACTCCACTGCTCTTCTCACCCACAGAAATCAAGATTCATTTGTATTAGATAATAATCTTACAATCACCTTGTTAAACTAATTTGTTTCAAAGTGATATAAACTTGATAATTCTGTAGGTCTTGTTTCTTGAAAGTTTGATTTCCATTTCCGCACATCTTTTTCACATATACTGAAATCACTTGCCATATTACATAAAAAGAAGTTGTTAAGGCCATACTGGGTCCAACATGTTGTTGTACGAGAACTCAATCAATGGTAAATGTACATCCTAGTTACCGCCAAAGTCGATGACACAAGAACGGAGCGTATCCTCTAGGGTCTGAATAGTACACTCGGTCTGTCCATCCGTTTGAGGATGAAAGGATGTGCTAAGAGTTATGCGAGAACCAATAGCGGATTGAAAGATTTGCCAAAGACGTGAAGTAAAACGACCATCACGGTCTGAGATTATGTCCAGAGGTATGCCATGACGACATATAGTCTCATCGGTATAGATTCGAGCAAGCTTCTCCACTTTATAATCTTCACGAATAAGGAGAAAGTGGGCGGATTTGGTCAAACGATCAACAATCACCCAGATACTATCGTGACCAAAAGGTGTACGGGGCAGTTTAGTAATAAAGTCCATAGCAATGCTATCCCATTTCCAAACGGGGATCTCGGGTTGTTCTAAGAGTCCAGAAGGACGCTGATGTTCGGCCTTAACCTTCGAGCAAGTAAGGCATTTAGAAACATATACAGCAATGTCCTTCTTCATACCAGGCCACCAATAAGTCATACGCAAATCTTGGTACATCTTATCGGCACTTGGATGAATAGAGTAACGAGATTTGTGAGCCTCATTCATAATGAGCTCACGAAGGTTATCACGGTCTGGCACCCAGATGCGATTAAGGTAGTATTGAAGACCATCAGATTTAGTTTCAAGCTGATTCAAGTTAGCGCCAAGGACTTCTACAGATAGACTACCTTCATTAGCTGACGAATACTGAGCTTCACGAATACAAGCATGCAGATCACTAGAGATACGAATAACCTTAAAATGAGTTTTACGACTAAGAGCGTCGGCCACTACATTCGCTTTGCCAGGATGATAGCGAATTTTGCAGCCGTAGTCATTAAGCAATTCTACCCAACGTCTCTGTCACATATTCAGTTCCTTTCGGTCAAAGATATGTTGAAGGCTCTTATGGTCGGTGAAAACCACACACTTTGTACCATACAGGTAGTGTCGCCAGATCTTTAACGCAAATACAACTGCACCAAGTTCCAGATAGTGAGTAGTGTAGTTTTTCTCATGTACCTTGAGTTGACGAGAAGCATAAGCAATAACCTTGTCCCGCTGCATGAGCACACAGCCCAAGCCACGGTTCGAGGCATCACAGTATACTACAAAATCGTCATTCCCATCGGGTAGAGTGAGAATAGGAGCGTTACACAAAAGGGTCTTAAGAGTCTGAAAAGATTCCTCTTGCTCGGGACCCCAAGCAAAAGGTTTCTCTTTTTGAGTCAACGAAGTGAGAGGTACAGCAATCTTAGAAAAGTCCGATGTAACACCCCGTGTATTCAATGTCAAAGTCAAAGTCAAGATTGACTTCTTTGACTGTAATTAGTTTATTTTTGTGATTTATTAGTTGTATTATGTGGAGTAAGTGTTATTAATCAAAGAAATTGAGGTAATCGAATGTTTATCGACGCGAAACGCTTTACGCCTATGAATAGTAGGAAGTAACAATTCGATAAAGTCAATCAATCAATAATCAAGCTAATCGAACCATCTTCGAACTCGAAACCCGAATTGTGCAAACTTTGGTGTTGTTATACATGTGTGTGTGCCTTATGTGTTACTTGTGCGTGCTTACCTTAAGTTATGTGTGGTGATCAATCAAATCGAAACTTGAAACTCAATCAAACTCAATCGAAATCGAATTATGATGAATGGTGGCGAAAAGATAGTGTGAAATATAGATGCTTGTATGTAGATATAGTGGTTGGGATTAAAAGTAATTTGAATAGGAAACTCTATCGTATTCGTATCGTCTTCAATCAAAAGCGAAATATCAGAAATCATCGCACCGAACGCTCAAAACAGGCTGTTGATCGATCAGGCTCCTAGCCGATCGAACAGCCCAGCCGATCGGACGGACTGTCCGATTGAGCAGGCTGTCCGATCGGGATGCCTGGCCGATCGGCCAACCCTTTCCTCTTTGGGAAGCCTATAAATAGCCCTGTCATTGTCATTCTTTCCACTTTTGGAAACTTTCTAACGGACCAGCTCGTGTTCTTCACTGTTTCTCAGATTTCTCTCAATCCCGGGAAGATTTCATCCTAAATCTTGTACTTTCTTGATCAATGCACGCTCCTACACCTTTCTATCTTTCAAATCTTGATTTCTAACCGTGATATCATCAAGATCTAAGTGTTCTAGGATGATGTCATCATGGTGTTCTTGAAGAACTTCATGTATTAGTCTCAATCCAACAAGAATCACTTGGATTTAGCCGATTTCCACATAAACAAACAAAGATCTATCCTAGATCTAAACATTTACACGGTGGAAAAGATTGAAAGATGGATTTTCCAACTTTCTTTCAACTCTTTTACACTCAATGCCTTCAAACCGGTAGAAACGGAGCTTGAACCCACTCACTAATCACTCTAGTAGTTGTGCGGTTCGAGATTCGGGATTCTATCTACAAGGTTCACCCATTTCGAGTTAAACTTTAAACTCCGTTCCGAACCGTTCACCGGCCAGACTTGGGTGATTCCTGTCCGAGCAGGGGAAACAAGTAAGAATGAAGGTTCCATGGTTCAGCTCGTTGTCAAAATACCTCAATATAACATCAAACAATCAACACAGCTAAGTGTTAGACGAACAGGCCGACCAGGTCAGGATACTGACCGGTCGAATAGGCTGTTCGAACGAACAGCCCAACCGATCGGATATGTCAACCGATCGACCAGGTCAGCCGATCGGCTAGCACATGGCCCCACACTTTAACAATTTCATGAAGTCTAGTGTTGAACGAAGTGTTGTTCGATCAAACTACGGTTTGATTTGAATTACTCTTCGGATCATGAGATACTATGCTTCAACACTTAATCGATTTTCAACTCGTTCGACGTATTAGAGTGCCACCCGATCGAACATGCCATTCGATCAGGTGACATCCTGCTGAGGACTTATTACTGAGGTACCTAACCAATCGGTTAAGCCGGCCGATCGAACGGCCCGTTCGATCGATCGACCTGAAAGGTAAGGACACTTCAATGTTCTCATATACTACAACGAAAACTTCAAAAGGACAAGCCATGTTACACAAACACATCCTACTCAAAGGAAGAAACAATCCACTCGAACAGCCCAACCAATCGAGCCTACCGGCCGACCGAACAGGCTGTCCGAACGGACTGTCAAACCGAACGAACAACCCGTCCGATCGAACCTACCGTCCGATCGACCAGGCTGTTCGACCCATCAACACTCGTATTCGTTTTACGCGTTGCTATCGTTATGCTATCGAACTATTCAGGCTAACCCTACTCTCAAGTGCTCCCTTCAATCCATCAATCACTGTGAGTATACTCGAACCCTTTTTGCTTTAGCACTTTTAGGTGTTACATACGTTACTTATATAGATCACAATCGAATACACTACTCAATTACTTTAAACGCTAACCATTTTGCATGTATTACGTGACTAAATGAATGCTTGTTGTTATGTTTACACGTGGAATGCTGTCTACCTGCCTTAACGACGATAGTACTATAGTTTGGACTCAGCACCCGTTCACACGGGGGTTGTTAAGGACCATTACTTGCATGGATTACGATGGTAATCATGTATTGCGAACTGCCTCGGGCAGTCAACTCGCAGTCATTGGTATCGATAGATCCATGTCATATAATTAACATGCTTCGTTTTCCTCTGTGTACGTGCTGGTTATGCGTAAACTATTTCGAACTCTATTATGCTATTATCAAACTTGTATGCTCACCTTTACATTATATGTTTTGACTTTATTTCAACGTATGTGACTGTGACAACCCGAGTTTTCAAGGTCTCTATTTGACTTAACTTAGTACTTTATTGTGTCTTTATGTTCATCTGATGTGCAAATACGTGTTGTTTTTATATACATGGTGTGTCTTATAAGTGTATGTTGATATATGACTTATATCAATTTATGTGTTGTATTAATTAAAGTAAATGGAACCTGTTGCCTAACAAATGAAATGTTCACACGAAAACACTAGAGCAGGCCAACGAAAAGCATATGGGCTTCGGCCCAGTGGTGATCGACTTGGATGTTTAGCTATTAATCTTCACACAAAACCTAATTAGCAAAACCCTAATCACTCTTCACCTCCTCTCGCTACCCTTTGAAACCCGACGGCAATCTTAAGATCCCGAAGTATCTCGCACCAACCGATTCATCGTTTCTCCTGTTTGGGTTAGTAAATCAAATATTGATAATTAATTGATTGAATTTATCATGAACTATTTGTTGTCATCATGTGTCAACTGTTATGTGATTATGGTTGTTAAGCCTACATGTTATTGCGAATCATGTGTACACATATGCGGGTTTGACGATGATATGATTTTTGCAATTGATTTAATTGATTAGTATGGTAGGAATCTTGGTAATCTGATGATGTGATTGATATTGTTTATTTCATGTCATAAGTTGGTCCAATGATCTCTTGAGGTGATTGACGATTTGTCGGCCATGATTATTAATAAGATTTTCATGCATTGTATGTAATGTTGAGATTAGATCTGATGATATAAGTATTGTCGGCTAGTGCATGTGATTTCTTCATCATAATTGACTAATGTTTAGATTGTATATGTCATGTGAATAAAGCTGCAGCCTACTACTACATATACTAGGTCAAACAATTAATTCATGTGGGGGGGGGCTTGACTTTTGTGGAATAATTCAATTAATCAATTTGTTGATTTGGACGGCACAACATGAACCAAGGGATCAAACTGTGCATGTTGTAATGATTGTTTAGGGTTATGGAAACTCATAATAACTAGTGATGATAATTGCGGCCCAATGAACATTTTTCTTATGTATGTGGTCCAATAACACTTGGGGGTGATTAAAATGTGTCGGCCACTATGCATTGAATTAAATGAGACTTATGGTGAATTTCTTATAAATTATTGGATAGAGTAGTGTGGAACGACCCATGTTGCGATCGGTCCAATGGCACACAACTTCCATTTATCTAAAGTCAAACATCATGTGGGTGGGTGAAGTGATAGATGCACAGGTTACTAGATGTGTTGTGTGAATAAGAAATTTCATGAACTTATGTGATTGGTAGTATTGGGCGGTCAATCATAGGTGAGATTAGGAAATTCCTTGTGATTTCCGATTGGCAGAGTTGGGCGGCCCAAGGGAGGGAATTAGTTATTTTATCGGCCCACTAATACATGTTATGCCAACTGAATTAATTAGGAGTTTATTTTGTTGCTGTTATGGTTTGACGAAACAAAAATTATACCGACGAATCACCAGTTGACGAAACCGAATTGGCGAAACAAAAGTGTTTCGCCAAGACCCATTGCGACTGAACAACTTTGGCGAAACAGAAGTGTTTCGTCGGAGTGGGGTCATGGCGAAACAGGGGGCATTTCGCCGATGGGTTAATCTGCACAGTGACTTGGTTAATTTCCGTTAGAAGTTAACTGGAATTATTAACAGTTGTTAGCTGATACGCATGACTTATATGATTCAGAATACGTGCTATGTGCTACTTGGTAATTATTTATGTGTTACTTTATACGATGGTATGTGCATGCATGAACTTCGGAAATATAAACTGATTATGTATACGTGCACTTTAGGACTTGATTGATTAACTGTGAGCACATACCCTAGCATACTGAGCAAACCAAGGTGAGTTCACACCCTTACTAAGGCATGGGATTCCCAAGGGCGTGGGAATGGGATTGATGGAATGAGATTGAATAGATTCGTACTTATACTGTTACTAGACTACCATACCATCGTCCTCGGTTGTGCAGGACACATACGTAAAACCTACGTATACTTGTGCTATTCACTGTCCTCAGGTTGCGAAGGACACTCACGTAAAACCTACGTGAACTTATACTCACTACTGCCTCGGTTGTGTCAGGCACTTATGTAAAACCTAAGTAAACCCCCACGTACCCCTATCCTCGGTTGTGAAGGATACTTACGTAAAACCTACGTAAACTTGTACGTATTACTGTTCTCGGGATATGTAGAACACATATGGTTACGAATAGTCTAGTGGTTATACAACATGGGAAGCCCCCACCAATAGAACGTACTATCGGCCCAGTAGAGCCACATGTTATAAACAAATATACTATTACGCAATTACTTTCTGTGAACTCGCTTAACTAGTTGTTGATCCTCTTTTACATGCCTTGCAGGTCGTTAGATACATGGAGCTAGCACAGGGAGGAGCTGGTCGTTGTGGGCTTGGATCGTGATTGTCTTGTTAAACACTTATGACATTTGATACATTATTATGATGGGTTTTATTTATACGCTTCTACTAAACAGTGATAACATACTTATGTTTTGGAACACCTTTCATATTGGTGATTGAATGGCATTTACTTTTACTTATTGATTACATGTTCAATATGATTGGTGGCTTGATCCTGGTCAGTCACTCTCCCAAGCGGTGATACTCCGCAGGTGGATTTGGGGGTGTGACAGATTGGTATCAGAGCCATTGGTTATAGAGAACTTGGTTTTAATATGGGAAAACGTTTTTATTAAAACCAGACTATAACCAGAACAGTGCTCTCAACGATCCACAACGACGCTTCGCTCCACGTGCAAGACTCAACGTCCTAGGTAATAAGGTTTATGTTTATTGCCTACATGCTAGAATTGCATAGAACTTTGCTCGTAGTATGCTTAGATTTCATTGCTCACTACTTGTTATTGCTTGAGAACACCTGTGTGCTTACACTCTTCTGTCATCGCACTATTCGCGAACCTTTCTCACCTATGTTGCCTTTGATGTGAAGATCAATGGCCGGATGTATTAACATGACTCAAGCCCAGTTGACGGCTCTTATCAATGAACAAGTTGCTGCGGCACTTGCAGCTGCAAACGCAGGAGGTCAACACGTTCAGCAACCTGTGTGTACCTTCAAGAACTTCATGGATTGTCGTCCTAGCACGTTCAGTGGCACGGAGGGAGCGGTTGGACTCCTCCACTGGTTTGAAAAGCTCGAGTCGGTGTTCGAGATGTGTGAATGCCCTGAGGCTCGCAGGGTGAAATATGCCACTGGTACTTTAGAGGGGATCGCTCTAACTTGGTGGAACGCACAAGTGCAGATCTTAGGGTTGGCAGCTGCTAACGCCACCCCTTGGAATGATTTCAAGGAACTGATCAAAAGGGAATACTGCACTCGGGAAGACATTCATAAGCTGGAAGATGAGCTTTACCATTTGAAAATGACTGGGTCAGAAATTGAAGCTTATACCAAAAGGTCAAATGAGCTGGTCGTGCTGTGTCCAACTATGGTGGACCCTCCAGTTAAGCGTATTGAGTTGTATATCAAAGGTTTGGCGCCAGAAATTCAGAGCCATGTAACATCGGCTAATCTTGACAACATTCAGGCTATTCAACGCCTTGCGCATCGCCTCACAGATCAGGCAGTGGATCAGAACAGGCTGCCTAAATGTATCAGCGCTACTACTACCGCTACCACTGCTACTACACTTGCTACTCCCAGTGACAACAAGAGAAAATGGGATGGGGATTCCAGCAAGGGATCAGCTTCAGTTCAGTCACAAGTTCAGCAGCGAAAGACTGACAGTTATCAGAGTCCCAGTCAGCACTCCTCAGGCAGCCACAGGCGGGGTGGATATCGAGGGAACCTCCCAAAGTGTAACAACTGCAACAGACACCACAGTGTCCAGTGTAACAAGGGTCGCTGTCAAAGATGCCTCAAGATGGGTCATGAGGCCAAAGATTGTAGAAGCCCTCGGCCTGCGAACCAGAATCAGCAGCAGCCACAAGCACAGCAGAATCAGCAACAGGGCAACAAGGGGTGTTTTCATTGTGGCGCAGAAGGGCACTTCAAAAGGCACTGTCCTCAGCTAAACAGGAACCAGAACAACAACAATAACAACAATCAGGGAAATGGCAACAACAACAACAACGGTGGGAACAACAACGACAATGAAGCAAGGGGTCGTGCATTTGTGTTGGGGCAGGGTGATGCCAGAAATGATCCCAACGTCGTTATGGGTAAGTTTCTTCTTGACGACTTTTATGTTACTGTATTGTTTGATTCGGGTGCGGATACAAGTTACGTGTCATTGAAAGTTAGCCAAATGTTAAAACGTACACCAACTCCCCTAAACACCAAACATGTCGTAGAGTTAGCAAACGGTAAAAGTCTAGAGGCCACACATATAGTTCAGGGTTGTAATCTTATCCTCGCTGGTCAGACTTTCTCCATCGATCTTATTCCTATAGTTCTGGGTAGTTTCGACATCGTCATCGGCATGGATTGGTTATCCAAGCAGCAGGCAGAGATCCTATGCAAGGAGAAGATCATTCGTATTCCTCGTTCGGGTAAGGAACCTCTCGAAGTTCAAGGCGACAAGAGTGGTGCTGTGGTTGGCATCATCTCTTTCTTGAAGGCTCAGAAATGTTTACAAAAGGGTCATACGGCTATCTTGGCACTAGTTACTGATGCAGCTTCAAAAGAGAAAAGAATAGAGGATATTCCAGTTGTACGCGAATTTCCTCAAGTGTTCCCTGAAGATTTACCTGGTCTACCGCCTCATCGTCAGGTCGAGTTTCAAGTCGAGCTACCTCCAGGAGCAGCACCTATAGCACGCGCACCGTATCGTTTAGCTCCAACTGAACTGGAAGAACTGTCTAAGCAACTACAAGAGCTCTTGGATAAGGGCTTCATTCGTCCAAGCTCTTCGCCTTGGGGAGCTCCAGTATTATTCGTGAAAAAGAAGGATGGCACTTTCAGAATGTGCATTGATTATCGCGAACTGAACAAGGTCACAGTGAAGAACCGTTATCCTCCTCCTCGTATTGACGACTTATTCGACCAGTTGCAAGGGTCGAGTTACTATGTGACAACTCGAGTTTCTAAGATTCCATCTTCGCACTATTACACGTTAATTGTTGAAATTGTTTGTTGACACGACTTGCTTGTTTCGCGACTGCATTCATTTGTAACATGTTAAATCATATTGTGATTGTTATGTTATATAGGGTGTGTGTATGTGTTATTAGTGATGTGTTTGTTATGTGCGAAAAATTATTAAATGGAACCTCTAGCCGAAATCAACCATGTTCCCCTATCCGAAAACACACCATGAGAACAACGAAAAACAAATGGGCTTCGGCCTAGTAGTGATCGATTTTGATATTTAGTTATTAACATTCACGCAAAAAATTATCTAGCAAAAGCCCTAATTACCTATCATACTCTCTCTCTCGTTCACTTTTGAAACGCGACGGCAGTTTGAGCACTCGAGTCCCATACATCGATCAAAGTACTGTCTTTTCCGTAGGTTTCCGTAGGTAAGTAATCGATCATTTATAATTACTTGAAGTAAACCACTTGATTATTTGACTACATGAATTATCGGTTAGTGTGTGTTGATGGTAAGCATGTGATTAAATCGAATTGTATGTAATATTAGGTCCAATGTTTGCTTTCAAGTAATCACGTGATATGTTTGGTAATTAGAAATTGAATTGTTGATGCCGATTATGTGAGTGGGCGGCACAGACAAATTATTGTCGATAGTCATTGTTAATTTGGTCCAATCAAAATGGGTCATTTATGACAAAATTCTTGTAACATTGATTTAGAAACAGTTGCCATAATAATTGGTCCAATAGACATGTTGAAGAGATAACAAATGTCGGCCACCATATGCAAATTGTTCTTTGAATATTAGTGTTCATATATATATGTGTGCATGTAATCGGACCTTTATATGGTCCAATTATCCTATTACATTCAATACTTGATGTCATATCATCACATGAAAAGCTTTAAGTATATTGTGGTGTGTCACTTTATTTGAGCTTATTGGTTATTGTGATTATTTTGGTCCAATAGAAACATGAAAACACTATATATTTGTCGGCCAATTGTGGGTAGTATTAATGAGCATCATCATTGACTTTGGTGGCAAGCATAAGCTGACAAACGAATATGCATATGTTCATATGATTTGCTTTTATTTATTGGCTAGTGGGGATTAAGGGTATCTAGTCCGAACTCTTTAACAACCATGAGGGTCCGAGTTTCTTTGAATATGCACTTGAATCCGACTTTTATGAGGTGTGCAAGGGTCCGACCTTTAAACCTTACATGGTCCGAGTTTCTGTATTGATTTGCCTAGTCCGACTTTTTGGACAAGGAACAAGGTAGTCCGAGTTTTTAAGTAAAGAAGCCCCCCCCCCCCCTTGTCCGAGTTTTGAAGGGAGTAAAACCCTAGAGTCCGAAGTTCTTATCTTGGAAGGTTGTCCGACCTTCTGCATGTACTGTTATGTCTGATTTTGTGATTTAAAACCTAGGGTTACCCTGATAGTATGACTGAAAGTTCTAATTTCACAATATGTTATATGATGTCCGACTTTTGATGATACAAGACTTTAAATTAAGATGCATAGACTGAATTCCATATGTTGTGTATGTTCTGTATATGACTGTATGCTATTGAATGGAATTGCATGATCTTGTATGTGTGAACAATCTCGTCATATCATTCTGTACACCACCATCACACGGATTACAACTGTTGTTAAAGATACGAAAACCCTAATTGAATGAAATCACTTATCTTGGATTTATGTGCAATGTACCTTAGGTAGTGAGTAACGGACTTAAACATTAATTAAACCTAGAAGCAATAGCATACAGAGCAAACCAAGGTGAGTTCACACTCTTACTAAGGCATGGGATTCCCAAGGGCTTGGGAATGGGATTGAAGGAATGAGATTGAATAGATTCGTACATACACTGTTACTAGACTACCATACCATCGTCCTCGGTTGTGCAGGACACATACGTAAAACCTACGTATACTTGTACTAATCACTGTCCTCAGGTTGCGAAGGACACTCACGTAAAACCTACGTGAACTTATACTCACTACTGCCTCGGTTGTGTCAGGCACTTACGTAAAACCTACGTAAACCCCCGCGTACCCCTATCCTCGGTTGTGAAGGATACTTACGTAAAACCTACGTAAACTTGTACGTATTACTGTTCTCGGGATATGTAGAACACTTATGGTTATGAATAGTCTAGTGGTTATACAATATGGGAAGCCCCCACCAATAGAACGTACTATCGGCCCAGTAGAGCCACATGATACAAATGAACTTACTATTTCGCATTTACTTTCTGTGAACTCGCTCAACTAGTTGTTGATCCTCTGTTACATGCCTTGCAGGTCGTTAGATACATGGAGCTTGCACAGGGAGGAGCTGGTCGTTGTGGGCTTGGATCGTGATTGTTTCGTTAAACACTTATGACATTTCATACTTATTTATGTTGGGTTTTATTTATACGCTTCCGCTAAACAGTGATAACATACTTGTGTTTTGAACACCTTTCATATTGGTGATTGAATGGCATTTACTTTTACTTATTAATTACATGTTCAATATGATTGGTGGCTTGATCCTGGTCAGTCACGCTCCCAAGCGGTGATACTCCGCAGGTGGATTTTGGGGGTGTGACATACTACTCCAAGATTGATCTAAGGTCTGGTTATCATCAGCTGAGAGTCCGGGATGAGGACGTTTCCAAGACAGCATTCAGAACTTGCTACGGTCACTACGAGTTTCTAGTCATGCCATTTGGGCTGACGAACGCGCCTGCAGTTTTCATGGATCTTATGAACAGGGTGTGCAAACCCTATCTTGACAAGTTCGTCATTGTCTTCATCGACGACATTCTGATCTACTCCAAGAGTCAGAAGGAGCATGAGCAGCACTTACGTCTTATCCTGGAACTTCTTCGAAAGGAACAATTGTACGCCAAGTTTTCAAAATGCGACTTCTGGCTTCGTGAAGTCCACTTCTTAGGCCATGTGGTGAACAGGGATGGGATTCATGTCGATCCATCCAAGGTAGATTCGATCAGGAACTGGCCTGCACCGCGTACACCAACAGAGATACGCCAATTCTTGGGTTTGGCGGGTTACTACAGACGATTCATTAAAGACTTTTCGAAGATCGCACAGCCGCTTACTATGCTGACACAGAAAGGTGTTACCTACCGTTGGGGAGATTCCCAGGAAACCGCTTTTCAGTACTTAAAGGATAGGCTTTGCAGCGCACCTATTCTCCCATTGCCAGAGGGCACGGACGATTTTGTGGTCTATTGTGACGCATCGATACAGGGGCTTGGTTGTGTATTGATGCAGCGTGATAAAGTTATTGCCTATGCTTCTCGTCAACTCAAAGTTCATGAACGGAACTACACGACGCATGATTTAGAGCTGGGAGCTGTTGTTTTTGCGCTTAAGATATGGCGACACTACTTGTACGGTACCAAGTGCACTATTTACACCGATCACAGGAGTCTCGAGCATATCTTCAAGCAGAAAGAATTGAATATGCGTCAACGACGATGGGTCGAGTTACTTAATGATTACGAATGCGCCATCAAGTACCATCCAGGCAAAGCCAATGTTGTGGCTGACGCTCTCAGTCGAAAAGACACCTTACTTAGGCGTGTACGAGCTTTGCAGCTCACTATTCAGTCTGATCTTCCTGCACAAATACGGGATGCTCAGGTGGAAGTGTTGAAACCAGAAAATGTAAAGGCTGAAGCTTTACGTGGTTCGAGGCAACGATTAGAACAGAAGGAAGACGACGCCTACTATGTAACAGGACGTATTTGGGTTCCACTATATGGCGGTTTACGAGAACTTGTGATGGATGAAGCTCATAAGTCTCGCTACTCGGTACATCCAGGGTCGGATAAAATGTATCACGACATCAGAACTACATATTGGTGGCCTAGCATGAAGGCCCACATAGCAACTTACGTCGGCAAATGTTTGACGTGTGCAAAAGTCAAAGTGGAGTATCAGAAACCAGCGGGCCTACTTCAGCAGCCCAAGATACCGCAATGGAAATGGGAAGAAATTTCCATGGATTTTGTTACAGGCCTACTCAGATCCCAGCGTGGGAATGATACTATATGGGTGATCGTGGATCGACTCACCAAGTCTGCACACTTCCTGGCTATTAAGGAAACGGATAAGTTCTCCACTCTCGCAGACGTTTATCCGACTTTTATGAGGTGTGCAAGGGTCCGACCTTTAAACCTTACATGGTCCGAGTTTCTGTATTGATTTGCCTAGTCCGACTTTTTGGACAAGGAACAAGGTAGTCCGAGTTTTTAAGTAAAGAAGCCCCCCCCCCCCCCTTGTCCGAGTTTTGAAGGGAGTAAAACCCTAGAGTCCGAAGTTCTTATCTTGGAAGGTTGTCCGACCTTCTGCATGTACTGTTATGTCTGATTTTGTGATTTAAAACCTAGGGTTACCCTGATAGTATGACTGAAAGTTCTAATTTCACAATATGTTATATGATGTCCGACTTTTGATGATACAAGACTTTAAATTAAGATGCATAGACTGAATTCCATATGTTGTGTATGTTCTGTATATGACTGTATGCTATTGAATGGAATTGCATGATCTTGTATGTGTGAACAATCTCGTCATATCATTCTGTACACCACCATCACACGGATTACAACTGTTGTTAAAGATACGAAAACCCTAATTGAATGAAATCACTTATCTTGGATTTATGTGCAATGTACCTTAGGTAGTGAGTAACGGACTTAAACATTAATTAAACCTAGAAGCAATAGCATACAGAGCAAACCAAGGTGAGTTCACACTCTTACTAAGGCATGGGATTCCCAAGGGCTTGGGAATGGGATTGAAGGAATGAGATTGAATAGATTCGTACATACACTGTTACTAGACTACCATACCATCGTCCTCGGTTGTGCAGGACACATACGTAAAACCTACGTATACTTGTACTAATCACTGTCCTCAGGTTGCGAAGGACACTCACGTAAAACCTACGTGAACTTATACTCACTACTGCCTCGGTTGTGTCAGGCACTTACGTAAAACCTACGTAAACCCCCGCGTACCCCTATCCTCGGTTGTGAAGGATACTTACGTAAAACCTACGTAAACTTGTACGTATTACTGTTCTCGGGATATGTAGAACACTTATGGTTATGAATAGTCTAGTGGTTATACAATATGGGAAGCCCCCACCAATAGAACGTACTATCGGCCCAGTAGAGCCACATGATACAAATGAACTTACTATTTCGCATTTACTTTCTGTGAACTCGCTCAACTAGTTGTTGATCCTCTGTTACATGCCTTGCAGGTCGTTAGATACATGGAGCTTGCACAGGGAGGAGCTGGTCGTTGTGGGCTTGGATCGTGATTGTTTCGTTAAACACTTATGACATTTCATACTTATTTATGTTGGGTTTTATTTATACGCTTCCGCTAAACAGTGATAACATACTTGTGTTTTGAACACCTTTCATATTGGTGATTGAATGGCATTTACTTTTACTTATTAATTACATGTTCAATATGATTGGTGGCTTGATCCTGGTCAGTCACGCTCCCAAGCGGTGATACTCCGCAGGTGGATTTTGGGGGTGTGACATACTACTCCAAGATTGATCTAAGGTCTGGTTATCATCAGCTGAGAGTCCGGGATGAGGACGTTTCCAAGACAGCATTCAGAACTTGCTACGGTCACTACGAGTTTCTAGTCATGCCATTTGGGCTGACGAACGCGCCTGCAGTTTTCATGGATCTTATGAACAGGGTGTGCAAACCCTATCTTGACAAGTTCGTCATTGTCTTCATCGACGACATTCTGATCTACTCCAAGAGTCAGAAGGAGCATGAGCAGCACTTACGTCTTATCCTGGAACTTCTTCGAAAGGAACAATTGTACGCCAAGTTTTCAAAATGCGACTTCTGGCTTCGTGAAGTCCACTTCTTAGGCCATGTGGTGAACAGGGATGGGATTCATGTCGATCCATCCAAGGTAGATTCGATCAGGAACTGGCCTGCACCGCGTACACCAACAGAGATACGCCAATTCTTGGGTTTGGCGGGTTACTACAGACGATTCATTAAAGACTTTTCGAAGATCGCACAGCCGCTTACTATGCTGACACAGAAAGGTGTTACCTACCGTTGGGGAGATTCCCAGGAAACCGCTTTTCAGTACTTAAAGGATAGGCTTTGCAGCGCACCTATTCTCCCATTGCCAGAGGGCACGGACGATTTTGTGGTCTATTGTGACGCATCGATACAGGGGCTTGGTTGTGTATTGATGCAGCGTGATAAAGTTATTGCCTATGCTTCTCGTCAACTCAAAGTTCATGAACGGAACTACACGACGCATGATTTAGAGCTGGGAGCTGTTGTTTTTGCGCTTAAGATATGGCGACACTACTTGTACGGTACCAAGTGCACTATTTACACCGATCACAGGAGTCTCGAGCATATCTTCAAGCAGAAAGAATTGAATATGCGTCAACGACGATGGGTCGAGTTACTTAATGATTACGAATGCGCCATCAAGTACCATCCAGGCAAAGCCAATGTTGTGGCTGACGCTCTCAGTCGAAAAGACACCTTACTTAGGCGTGTACGAGCTTTGCAGCTCACTATTCAGTCTGATCTTCCTGCACAAATACGAGATGCTCAGGTGGAAGTGTTGAAACCAGAAAATGTAAAGGCTGAAGCTTTACGTGGTTCGAGGCAACGATTAGAACAGAAGGAAGACGACGCCTACTATGTAACAGGACGTATTTGGGTTCCACTATATGGCGGTTTACGAGAACTTGTGATGGATGAAGCTCATAAGTCTCGCTACTCGGTACATCCAGGGTCGGATAAAATGTATCACGACATCAGAACTACATATTGGTGGCCTAGCATGAAGGCCCACATAGCAACTTACGTCGGCAAATGTTTGACGTGTGCAGAAGTCAAAGTGGAGTATCAGAAACCAGCAGGCCTACTTCAGCAGCCCAAGATACCGCAATGGAAATGGGAAGAAATTTCCATGGATTTTGTTACAGGCCTACTCAGATCCCAGCGTGGGAATGATACTATATGGGTGATCGTGGATCGACTCACCAAGTCTGCACACTTCCTGGCTATTAAGGAAACGGATAAGTTCTCCACTCTCGCAGACGTTTATCTTAAAGAAGTTGTTTCGAGGCACGGGGTGCCCACCTCCATCATTTCGGATCGGGATGCACGATTCACGTCAGAGCTATGGCAAGCGATGCACAAATCTTTTGGCTCACGATTAGACATGAGCACAACATATCATCCTCAGACGGATGGGCAGTCTGAGCGCACGATTCAAACCCTAGAAGACATGCTTCGGGCGTGTGTTATCGATTTCGGCAATAGCTGGGAAAAGCATCTCCCGTTAGTGGAGTTTTCGTACAATAACAGTTACCACACCAGCATACAAGCCGCTCCATTCGAGGCATTGTACGGACGTAAATTCCGGTCACCTCTCTGTTGGGCAGAGGTGGGGGATAGTCAGATCACGGGTCCAGAGCTTATAGTGGACACCACGGAAAGGATTGCACAAATACGACAACGCATGCCGGCAGCACGCGACCGTCAGAAAGCCTACGCGAACAAGCGTAGGAAGCCATTGGAATTTCAGGTCGGGGACCGAGTCTTACTTAAAGTCTCACCATGGAAGGGTGTGGTTCGTTTTGGCAAACGGGGCAAACTCAATCCGCGGTATGTTGGACCATTCGAAATCACTGAAAGAATAGGCAAGGTAGCCTACAGACTAAACCTACCAGCTGAACTCGGTGCAGTTCACAACGTATTCCACGTGTCGAATCTGAAGAAGTGCCTGTCAGATGAGACCCTCATAGTTCCTTTTAAGGAACTCACTATCGACGAGCGGTTGCAGTTTGTCGAGGAGCCAGTTGAAATCACGGACCGGGATGTTAAGGTCCTCAAAAGCAAGAGAATCCCTCTTGTTCGAGTTCGTTGGAACTCCCGTCGTGGCCCAGAGTACACCTGGGAACGCGAAGACCAGATGACAGAAAAGTATCTCCAGTTATTCGAAACCAATGCAACCACTACTGAGGCTGAAGCTACTACTACTGAATTTCGGGACGAAATTCCAAATCAACGGGGGGATGATGTGACACCCCAGGAAAACCGGTGAACGATACAACTTACCTAGCTTCCCCAGTAAATGCATGCCAAATTTCGGGACGAAATTTCTTTTAAGTTGGGGATAATGTGACAACCCGAGTTTTCAAGGTCTCTATTTGACTTAACTTAGTACTTTATTGTGTCTTTATGTTCATCTGATGTGCAAATACGTGTTGTTTATATATACATGGTGTGTCTTATAAGTGTATGTTGATATATGACTTATATCAATTTATGTGTTGTATTAATTAAAGTAAATGGAACCTGTTGCCTAACAAATGAAATGTTCACACGAAAACACTAGAGCAAGCCAACGAAAAGCATATGGGCTTCGGCCCAGTGGTGATCGACTTGGATGTTTAGCTATTAATCTTCACACAAAACCTAATTAGCAAAACCCTAATCACTCTTCACCTCCTCTCGCTACCCTTTGAAACCCGACGGCAATCTTAAGATCCCGAAGTATCTCGCACCAACCGATTCATCGTTTCTCCTGTTTGGGTTAGTAAATCAAATATTGATAATTAATTGATTGAATTTATCATGAACTGTTTGTTGTCATCATGTGTCAACTGTTATGTGATTATGGTTGTTAAGGCTACATGTTATTGCGAATCATGTGTACACATATGCGGGTTTGACAATGATATGATTTTTGCAATTGATTTAATTGATTAGTATGGTAGGAATCTTGGTAATCTGATGATGTGATTGATATTGTTTATTTCATGTCATAAGTTGGTCCAATGATCTCTTGAGGTGATTGACGATTTGTCGGCCATGATTATTAATAAGATTTTCATGCATTGTAGTAATGTTGAGATTAGATCTGATGATATAAGTATTGTCGGATAGTGCATGTGATTTCTTCATCATAATTGACTAATGTTTAGATTGTATATGTCATGTGAATAAAGCTGCAGCCTACTACTACATATACTAGGTCAAACAATTAATTCATGTGGGGGGGGGCTTGACTTTTGTGGAATAATTCAATTAATCAATTTGTTGATTTGGACGGCACAACATGAACCAAGGGATCAAACTGTGCATGTTGTAATGATTGTTTAGGGTTATGGAAACTCATAATAACTAGTGATGATAATTGCGGCCCAATGAACATTTTTCTTATGTATGTGGTCCAATAACACTTGGGGATGATTAAAATGTGTCGGCCACTATGCATTGAATTAAATGAGACTTATGGTGAATTTCTTATAAATTATTGGATGGAGTAGTGTGGAACGACCCATGTTGCGATCGGTCCAATGGCACACAACTTCCATTTATCTAAAGTCAAACATCATGTGGGTGGGTGAAGTGATAGATGCACATGTTACTAGATGTGTTGTATGAATAAGAAATTTCATGAACTTATGTGATTGGTAGTATTGGGCGGTCAATCATAGGTGAGAGTAGGAAATTCCTTGTGATTTCCGATTGGCAGAGTTGGGCGGCCCAAGGGAGGGAATTGGTTATTTTATCGGCCCACTAATACATGTTATGCCAACTGAATTAATTAGGAGTTTATTTTGTTGCTGTTATGGTTTGACGAAACAAAAATTATACCGACGAATCACCAGTTGACGAAACCGAATTGGCGAAACAAAAGTGTTTCACCAAGACCCATTGCGACTGAACAACTTTGGCGAAACAGAAGTGTTTCGTCGGAGTGGGGTCACGGCGAAACAGGGGGCGTTTCGCCGATGGGTTAATCTGCACAGTGACTTGGTTAATTTCCGTTAGAAGTTAACTGGAATTATTAACAGTTGTTAGCTGATACGCATGACTTATATGATTCAGAATACGTGCTATGTGCTACTTGGTAATTATTTATGTGTTACTTTATACGATGGTATGTGCATGCATGAACTTCGGAAATATAAACTGATTATGTATACGTGCACTTTAGGACTTGATTGATTAACTGTGAGCACATACCCTAGCATACCGAGCAAACCAAGGTGAGTTCACACCCTTACTAAGGCATGGGATTCCCAAGGGCGTGGGAATGGGATTGACGGAATGAGATTGAATAGATTCGTAGTTATACTGTTACTAGACTACCATACCATCGTCCTCGGTTGTGCAGGACACATACGTAAAACCTACGTATACTTGTGCTATTCACTGTCCTCAGGTTGCGAAGGACACTCACGTAAAACCTACGTGAACTTATACTCACTACTGCCTCGGTTGTGTCAGGCACTTACGTAAAACCTACGTAAACCCCCACGTACCCCTATTCTCGGTTGTGAAGGATACTTACGTAAAACCTACGTAAACTTGTACGTATTACTGTTCTCGGGATATGTAGAACACATATGGTTACGAATAGTCTAGGTTATACAACATGGGAAGCCCCCACCAATAGAACGTACTATCGGCCCAGTAGAGCCACATGTTATAAACAAATATACTATTACGCAATTACTTTCTGTGTACTCGCTTAACTAGTTGTTGATCCTCTGTTACATGCCTTGCAGGTCGTTAGATACATGGAGCTTGCACAGGGAGGAGCTGGTCGTTGTGGGCTTGGATCGTGATTGTCTTGTTAAACACTTATGACATTTGATACATTATTATGATGGGTTTTATTTATACGCTTCCGCTAAACAGTGATAACATACTTATGCTTTGGAACAACTTTCATATTGGTGATTGAATGGCATTTACTTTTACTTATTGATTACATGTTCAATATGATTGGTGGCTTGATCCTGGTCAGTCACGCTCCCAAGCGGTGATACTCCGCAGGTGGATTTGGGGGTGTGACAGTGACAGGCAATTAGGATGCTTATCTGCTAGGAAGGCGAGCTTAGAATAAGCTTCTAGAGCATAGTTGTCTGTAGATCTTGCAGATCGAGTCTCTAGAAGCATTTGGACAATTTTTATATTTAAATCTGAGTTGTCGGAACATAATATTTGACTTGATGTTATCTGTAATAATTTGTTTGCTATTTAAGGTACGGTATGGGACGTATTATATAAATTGAATAGTAATGATAGTTGTTATGGAAACTTCTGGACAATGTGTTTCGCTCAGTGCCATGCCCCGATGATTCCGCCATCGGTTGGGGTGTGACAGATTGGTATCAGAGCCATAACTATAGGGAATTAGGCTTGACACGACCTAGTCCGGGTCGCTGTCTTAGAAACCTAGACTATAGTTAGGAACCAACAGACCAAGCCTATGTGCTATGTTCTATTGTTCTTCTCTAACACTGCACTCGAATTATCAATTTATCAGCGATTTCTTCATTATTTTTCAATAACGAAAGAGGTGAATTATACCAAATCAGGAGTGAAATCCATATTTTGATGAATAATCTCCTCAATTATACTAACAAAACAAGGAAGAGGTTGCTAAGCCAGGGGAGAAACCCAAACCTTGGCAACTTATTCCAACTTTTACTCATCTCACCAAAGCCTCGACGGACTCCAACGACCTGAACTCACGAGTATGACCTAGGGAATACGTGTTGAATGCCCAAGAATCGAGGCGGAAGCACGATCCCGAAAGTCGAAATGTGACGACAAGTCTATTGAGAATAGTCGAATCGCTTTGGGTAGTCGATGTCTAGTAGCCGCAAGCGATCCAATTCCCGATTTTTTTTTGTGTTTTTGAGTCGGCAGTTGTCACTCTAACGAATCGTCGATTTTATGCGTTTTATGTGTAATTACCTGTTTATGTGTTTAAATTTTTGGAGAATTTTTCAATTTTTGCTATCACTTCGATCGGCACACACGACTCGCATTGCCATTCTATCTCAAGACACTAACAAGTCGCTGCAATTTTAGACGATATTATGCTATGATATGCGATTATACTAAACTACTCGACATGCTATACGACTATACGATGCTACTCGATATGCTAATCGCGACCAACACATACGAATGACACGCAAACTTGAATGATAGGTTTCTGTATTCTGACTGCCTCTGTGATTAAATAGGAATGTGCTTCTATGTTTATGTGTGTCTTTGCTCTACGTGCTTATGTGCTTCTGTAACTACATGAATCTGTGACTATGTGTTTATGAGATACATGTTTCGACGTGTTCCTGAGCTTTAGTAAGTAGTAGACGTGTGAGGTGAGATTCGATTTTGATGTATCTGAGACCTACGACGATGTCTGTTGTAGACCATGTCGTCATCCGGACACCGAACCCCGCTTACCCGCCAAGAAAAGAGAGACAGACGTCTTGCTTCTATCATCGCCAAGCAAGTGGCAAAAGCTGTGAGCGATGTCTATGAAAACGTCAGCAAATCCTCTGAGGAGTCGAGAACCGAAGCTCCTAAAGATGCTAACAAGACTGTTTTTAGCTTCAAATAGTTCAAGGCATGCGGACCAAAAGAATTCACCGGAGAAGATGGCCCAACGGCTATGTTTCAATGGTTCAATTCTATCGAAGTCACTCTACGCCAAAGCGGCTGTCCTGCAAATCTCCGTACCCTAAATGCGACCGGCGTTTTCCAGTCCCGAGCTCTAGACTGGTGGACGGCTGAACGAAACAAACGCGAGAATGATGCAGCTTATGAGCTGACTTGGGAAGAGTTGAAAGCCATCATGATGGACGAATTCTGCCCTCCCCATGAACGCCAAGCTGGAGGACGAGTTTTGGAACATCAAGCAGAAGGACGGAGACAACGCTGCCTTGACCGCTCGTTTCAAGCAGCTTAGCATAATCTGTCCCGATCAAGTCAAGACGTCAGACATGGCCATCAAGAAGTACATTCGAGCTCTATCTGATTGTGTTGCCGATTTCGTTCACGCCACCAAGACATCATCGATTGAGGAAACTTATCTGCTTACCGCCGAGATCAATGACAAGCGAGTAAAATCTGGAGTTTGGGATAAGCCCTCCAAGTCTTTGCATCAAGCTACTACTGCACCAACCGCCGGCACCACCTCTGCTCAACCATCCAAGTCATCGCGCCGAAGGAAGAAGCACAACAACAGCAGCTCCAGCAACAAGAACTGTGCTGTCACAGCCACTGCTGCTCCCCTGCAAGCCGTACCGGCTTAGCAACAGTCTCACCATCGACCAGCACCAGTTACCCAAGCGGGCTATTATCGACGATTTATCGAAGGATTCTCTAAAATCGCTGTGCCGCTTACCGCCCTTACTCATAAAGAAAAGCCTTTTGTTTGGGGAACTGAACAAGAGTCTGCCTTTCAAACCCTCAAGCATATGCTTTGCAATGCTCCTGTTCTCACGTTGCCCGACGGAAACAACGATTTCATTATCTATTGTGATGCTTCCAACCTTGGTCTTGGTTGCGTTCTCATGCAGCGGGACAAGGTTATAGCTTACGCATCTCGTCAGCTCAAAATCCACGAGAAGAACTATACAACCCATGATCTCGAGCTAGGCACAGTTGTTTTTGCATTGAAGATTTGGCGACACTACCTGTTTGGAACCAAGTGTACGATCTTCACCGATCACAGGAGTTTACAACACATCTTTAATCAGAAAGAACTTAACATGCATCAACGCCCATGGGTAGAACTTCTTAACGATTACGACTGTGAGATTCGTTATCACCCAGGCAAGGCAAATGTTGTTGCCGACGCGCTCAGCAGACGAAGTTATTTGCTCAGTATTCACAATACTCAAACCCAACATGACCTCGAAACCCTCATCCGAGAAGCCCAACATGCTTGCTTTAATGAATGCACCTTGAAGATGGAGAGAATTTATCACGATGGAGCTCAGCTTGTAAGCAAATCAAATGGGATCTTCTACTATCTAGATCGAATCTGGATCCCTAAGCGGACCGAATTGCGAAAGATTCTAATGGATGAAGCCCACAAATCCCAATATTCTATTCATCCCGCTGCCAATAAAATGTACCAGGACCTTCGCTACAAGTACTGGTGGCCGGGCATGAAACGGGATATCGCTCTCTATGTTGGAAGTTGCCTGACTTGTGCGAGAGTTAAGGCTGAACATCAACGACCCTCTGGCTTGCTCGAACAACCGCCAATTCCGATATGGAAGTGGGAGAGTATAGCTATGGATTTCATAACCAAACTTCCGCACACGCCATCAGGTCACGACAGTATTTGGGTTATAGTTGATCGTTTGACCAAATCAGCCCACTTTTTGCCAATACGGGAAGACTACAAGGTAGAAAGATTAGCCCGAATCTACACCGACGAGATCATTTGTAATCATGGTACGCCTCGTGACATCATCTCTGACCGTGATGCTCGGTTTACATCGCGATTGTGGGACATGTTTCAAGCAGCGCTCGGTACGTCGCTTAACCTAAGTACCGCATTCCATCCCCAAACCGACGGACATACTAAAAGAACGATCCGTACTCTTGAAGACATGCTCCATGTGTGTGTCATAGACTTCGGTGGTAGTTGGAACAAATACATGCCGCTAGTCGAATTCTCGTACAACAACAGCTATCATGCCAGCATACAAATGGCACCGTTTGAGGCCCTATATGGAAGAAGATGTCGATCGCCTATTGTATGGCACGAGATCGGTCACTCGCAATTAACCGGTCCTGAGCTTTTACAAGAAACGACTGACAAAATACTTCAGATTCAAGACAACTTGGTGAAAGCTCGAGATAGACAGAAAAGTTACGCCGATAGAAGACGCAAGCCCCTTGAATTTGACGTTGGCGACTACGTACTCCTAAAGGTATCACCTTGGAAGGGTGTAGTCAGATTTGGCAAGAAAGGGAAACTAGCGACTCGATATGTTGGACCTTTTAAGATTCTGGAAAGGATCGGAAAAGTCGCCTACAGACTCGAACTACCAGAGGAACTTAGTAACGTCCACCCGACTTTCCATGTGTCGAACCTCCGAAAGTGTCTAGCTGACCATGATCTGATTGTACCTCTTGATGACCTTCAAGTCAACGAAACGCTACACTTCGTGGAGAAGCCTGTCGAAATCATGGACCGCCAAACCAAGCAACTCAGGCGCTCGCGCATACCTATCGTGAAAGTTCGATGGGAAGGCAAACGAGGCGCCGAGTTCACTTAGGAACTCGAAAGCGACATGAAGGCAAAGTATCCGCAGTTGTTCAGGTGAGAGCCTAGAGAGATAAAGTAGCAAAAGGTGATCCACGGTGCTGTGCAGCTTTCAGCCTAATTTTGGGATGAAATTCCCTAAACAAGGGGAGGCTGTAACACCCCGTGTTTTCAATGTCAAAGTCAAAGTCAAAGTCAAAGTCAAGATTGACTTCTTTGACTGTAATTAGTTTATTTTTGTGATTTATTAGTTGTATTATGTGGAGTAAGTGTTATTAATCAAAGAAATCGAGGTAATCGAATGTTTATCGATGCGAAATGCTTTACGCCTGTGAATAGTAGGAAGTAACAATGCGATAAAGTCAATCAATCAATAATCAAGCTAATCGAACCATCTTCGAACTCGAAACCCGAATTGTGCAAACTTTGGTGTTGTTATACGTGTGTGTGTGCCTTATGTGTTACTTGTGCATGCTTACCTTATGTTATGTGTGGTGATCAATCAAATCGAAACTCGAAACTCAATCGAACTCAATCGAAATCGAATTATGATGAATGGTGGCGAAAAGATAGTGTGAAATATAGATGCTTGTATGTAGATATAGTGGTTGGAATTAAAAGTAAGTTGAATAGGAAACTCTATCGTATTCGTATCGTCTTCAATCAAAATCGAAATATCAGAAATCGTCGCACCGAACGCTCAAAACAGGCTGTTGATCGATCAGGCTCCTAGCCGATCGAACAGCCCAGCCGATCGGATGGACTGTCCGATCAAGCAGGCTGTCCAATCGGGATGCCTGGCCGATCGGCCAGCTCTTTCCTCTTTGGGGAGCCTATAAATAGCCCTGTCATTGTCATTCTTTCCACTTTTGGAAAATCTCTGACCGACCAGCTCGTGTTCTTCACTATTTCTCAGATATCTCTCAATCCCGGTAAGATTTCATCCTAAATCTTGTACTTTCTTGATCAATGCACGCTCCTACACCTTTCTATCTTTCAAATCTTGATTTCTAACCGTGAAATCATCAAGATCTAAGTGTTCTGGGATGATGTCATCATGGTGTTCTTGAAGAACTTCATGTTTTGGCCTCAATCCACCAAGATCACTTGGATCTAGCCGATTTCCACATAAACAAACAAAGATCTATCCTAGATCTAAACATTTACACGGTGGAAAAGATTGAAAGATGGATTTTCCAACTTTCTTTCAACTCTTTTACACTCAATGCCTTCAAACTGGTAGAAACGGAGCTTGAACCCACTCACTAATCACTCTAGTAGTTGTGCGGTTCGAGATTCGGGATTCTATCTACAAGGTTCACCGATTTCGGGTTAAACTTTAAACTCCGTTCCGAACCGTTCACCGGCCGGACTTGGGTGATTCCTGTCGGAGCAGGGGAAACAAGTAAGAACGAAGGTTCCATGGTTCAGCTCGTTGTCAAAATACCTCGATATAACGTCAAACAATCAGCACAACCAAGTGTTAGACGAACAGGCTGACAAGGTCAGGATGCTGACCGATCGAACAGGCTGTTCGAACGAACAGCCCAACCGATCGGACATGTCAACCGATTGACCAGGTCAGCCGATCGGCTAGCACATGGCCCCACACTTTAACAATTTCATGAAGTCTAGTGTTGAACGAAGTGCTGTTCGATCGAACTACGGTTTGATTTGAATTACTCTTCGGATCATGAGATATTATGCTTCAACACTTAATCGATTTTCAACTCGTTCGACGTATTGGAGTGCCACCCGATCGAACATGCCGTCCAATCAGGTGACATCCTGCTGAGGACTTATTACTGAGGTACCTAACCGATCGGTTAAGCCGGCCGATCGAACGGCCCGTTCGATCGATCGACCTGAAAGGTAAGGACACTTCAATGTTCTCAAATACTACAACGAAAACTTCAAAAGGACAAGCCATCATACACAAACACATCCTACTCAAAGGAAGAAACAATCCACTCAAACAGCCTAACCGATCGAGCCTACCGGCCGACCGAACAGGCTGTCCGAACGGACTGTCAAACCGAACAAACAACCCGTCCGATCGAACCTACCGTCCGATCAACCAGGCTGTTCGACCCATCAACACTCGTATTCGTTTTACGCGTTGCTTATCGTTATGCTATCGAACTATTCAGGCTAACCCTACTCTCAAGTGCTCCCTTCAATCCATCAATCACTGTGAGTATACTCGAACCCTTTTTTGCTTTAGCACTTTTGGGTGTTACATACGTTACTTATCTAAAACACAATCAAATACACTACTCAATTACTTTAAACGCTAACCGTTCTGCATGTATTACGTGACTAAATGAATGCTTGTTGTTATGTTTACACGTGGAATGCTGTCTACCTGCCTTAACGACGATAGTACTATAGTTTGGACTCAGCACCAGTTCACACGGGGGTTGTTAAGGACCATTACTTGCATGGATTACGGTGGTATCATGTATTGCGAACTGCCTCGGGTAGTCAACCCGTAGTCATTGGTATCGATAGATCCATGTCGATAATTAACATGCTTCGTTTTTCTTTGTGTACGTGCTGGTTATGCGTAAACTATTTCGAACTCTATTATGCTATTATCAAACTTGTATGCTTACCTTTACATTATATGTATTGACTTTAATTCAACGTATGTGACAGGCAATTAGGATGCTTATCTGCTAGGAAGGCGAGCTTAGAATAAGCGTCTAGAGCATAGTTGTCTGTAGATCTTGCAGATTGAGTCTCTAGAAGCATTTGGACAATTTTTATATTTAAATCTGAGTTGTCGGAACAGAATATTTGACTTGATGTTATCTGTAATAATTTGTTTGCTATTTAAGGTACGGTATGGGACGTATTATATAAATTGAATAGTAATGATAGTTGTTATGGAAACTTATGGACACTCTGTTTCGCTCAGTGCCATGCCCTGATGATTCCGCCATCGGTTGGGGTGTGACATCCGAGATGAATCGACGGTAATAACCCGCCAATCCTAGAAATGAACGAATCTCAGATGCAGACTTGGGCGTACTCCAATTCTTCACTGCTTCGATTTTAGACAGGTCAACATGAATACCTTGCTTACTAACGACATGACCAAGAAATTGCACTTCATCAATCCAAAACTCACACTTAGAAAATTTAGCATACAGACGTTCACCACGTAAGAGTTCAAGCATTAAGCGTAAATGACAAGCATGATTAGCCTTAGACTTAGAATAAATGAGAATATCATCAATAAAGACTATCATAAAACGATCCAAATAGGGTTTACACACACGATTCATGAGATCCATGAACACAGCGAGTGCGTTGGTCAATCCAAAAGGCATGACCATGAACTCGTAGTGCCCATATCGAGTACGAAAAGCGGTTTTGGGTACATCATCTTCGAGCACACGAAGCTGATGATAACCAGAACGGAGATCGATTTTCGAGAAACAGGACGCGCCTTGTAGTTGGTCAAATGGATCATCAATATGAGGAAGAGGATAACGATTCTTAACGGTAAGCTTATTAAGTTCACGGTAGTCGATACACATACGAAACGAACCATCTTTCTTCTTGACGAATAGCACGGGAGCACCCCACGGAGAGGTACTTGGGCGAATGAATCCCTTGTCGAGTAGTTCTTATCGTTAGCTAGATAATTCTTGCATCTCGGAAGGTGCAATATGATATGGAGCCTTGGCGACAGGAGTCGCACCAGGTATGAGATCAATACGAAAATCAACGGATCTAGGAGGAAGAAGACCAGGAAGATCTTCAGGGAAGACATCAGGGAAATCACACACTACTGGAACATCGCTTATGTTCTTCCCCTTGCTCTTTTGTTCCACCACGTGGGCCAAAAACGCAAGGTTCTGTTTACGTAAGCATATGTTCGCTTGAGTGCATGACATCAACTTCAGTCCTTTCGAAGGTCGGTCTCCATAGACATGCAAAATATCACCGGACGGCAGAGGTAAACAAACAAACTTCTCGTGACAGGCAATCTCGGCATGATTCTTGCGCAACCAATCCATACCGATAATGACATCAAAACTACCCAACTGCATGGGTACTAGATCAATAGTAAACACGTGGTCGTTAAGAGTCAAGGAACAACTACAGAGAATAGAATCAACAAGAAGAGACTTCCCATCGGCAACTTCCACTGAGAACGACTTAGGTAACATAGAGCGTGCACAGTTTAACAAAGATTCAAATTCCATGGACATGAAACTTCTATCGGCACCAGTATCAAATAGAATCGAATCATAAAGGTTATTCACGAGAAACGTAACATTAACGACGTCATTGTCGTTACGAGCCTGGTTAGCATTAAGATTGGACGAGTGGCTGGCTGTTGGTCCTGGTTCAGCTGAGGACACTGGTTACGAAGATGAGTAGTATCTCCACACTTGTAGCATGCACGAACAGCATTGACGGGCCTTGGATTTTGCTGAGGAGCTGGAAGAGCTGGTATGGCTGCCTGAGTTGGGGCTTGCTGAGCTGGTTGAGCAGGGTTAGCTTGACGACAGTAAGGAGTCGTGTGACCATAGCGATTGCAGTTGGTGCACAAACGACACGCAGAGTTAGCAGGATGATGAAAATTGCAAGTTGTACACTTAGGGTAAGACCCAGAGTACTGCTTCTTGACTTCACGTGCAGCAGGGTTTTGAACAGCAGGGCCAGGAGCAGGTTTAGCAGTAGGGTTCGCAGCAGGAACAATAGCACTGCATCCTGAACCCTGAGACTTTCGCCTCTTGTTCTTGCTGCCACTTGGCTGCTGAGTAACCTAATGTGCAGACTTGGAAGGAGCAGAGTTAGCAAACTGCTTATCACGAACGCGGTTGTTGTTAAGACTAGCTGCAAGACGGTAGACTTCCTCATTAGTGTCAAGTTGAGCTGCTTCAATAGAATCACGCATAGCAGGAGGTAAACCATTGATGTACTTGGTTATCATTCGCTTAGGAGTAGAAACCAAGTGACGAATGATCAAACTGAGCTGCTTGAAACGGGTAGTATAAGCCAGATTATCATCACCAATCTGCTTCAAGTGCCAAAACTCTTCTTCAAGTTTCAACTGCTCATGGGGAGGGCAGAACTCAAGCATCATTAGTTCTCGCACCTCAGCCCATGGAAGAGCATAGGCTTCTTCATTTGAACGGATGTTTCTCTCATTAGACCACCACTCCAACGCTCTGCCTTGAAACATTCCAGTCGCACTCCTAGTCTTTAAGTGATCTGGGCACTCGCTGTTAATGAAGGTAACTTCGATGCTGTCGAACCCCTCGAGCATAGCAGTCACCCCATCACTGCCCGTGAAAGGCTTAGGGTTGCAAGAGATGAAATGTTTGTAGCTGAACTTTGTAGGCTTTAGCTTTTTGGCTTTCAAGTCCACAGAGGATGGAGGAGTGTTTGATCCTTAGATCTCAGAGACGATCTTTGGCATGACTCGAGCAAATCTGGTCGGCCATGAAGGACATCATCTTCTTCTAAGACTTTTCCTTGGATCTCTTTAGAGTGTCGGATAGCTTACGAGAAGACATCTAAGATCCAACAAGAGGATCGTATAAGTCTAGATTCATAAAGCCTCACAATATAGATTCACACACGATAGATTAAGACTCCAAATTCAAGAAGATTCATATAGATTAAGATTCAAGTTTCACATAGATTTCAATAGACTTAACACCACAACCTACGACCTTCGCATGGCACGTGGAACGAAGTTTGGCAATATGTCAGAAACGCTTATATATAGGAAGTACCAGTAGCGTATCCACCACGCTTCGGGCACATCGCTTCCACCTTGTACTCGGTGTCATGTTACGTGTCGCAATACACACTCATCATCATCATCATAGATTCACATAGATCCCAATAGATTCACATAGATTTCAATTGATTCAATAGTTTCACATAAATTCTCATAGATTAGTGTTAACAATCCACAAACAATGAAATCCCGCATGGCACGTGCTACGAAAATTCGGCAACATGACGGAAGCACTTATATATAGGAAGTACCAGCAGCGTATCCACCATGCTTCAATCATGCCACGTCCATCTCGTCATCGGTGTCATACTTCGTTAACCACAACATTAGAATTACAACATAGACTGACCAAATAGATTCAACAACATAGATTAACCAAATAGATTCATCAACATAGATTAACCAAATAGATTCATCAACCTCAACCCGAGCCTACAAAACTACGAACTTCACTTAGCGCATGGTAAAAAAGGTTCGGTAACATGCCAGAAACACTTATGTATAGGAAGTACCAGCTGCGTATCCACCATGTTTCAGACATGCCACGTCCGCCTCATCTTCGGCACTAGGCTACGTTTCATATTTTGTTTCTCAACAACACATACATAGATTACACATAGATTACGTTAGTTGTACACATAGATTACTCATAGTTCTCACATAGAATCCAAGTAGTATCATAGTCGATCAAGATTCCCACATAGGCTATCATGATAGTGTGTGTGTATATATATATATATATATATATATATATATATATAGGGTGGTGAGGTTCTAGAGTGAACACTACTGTATTTGCGAACTGAGTGAACAAATCCTGGCCATTGATCTACACATGTGTATGGCCAGGATCTCATCATCAAATCGTAAAATACACTAGTGTATTTCAACATCAAATCCTGGCCATTGATCTACACACGTGTATGGCCAGGATTAGTTCACTCAGTTCGCAAGCTACACTAGTGTTCACTCTTGAACCTAATCCTATATATATATATATATATATATATAGTGAAAGTGTAATGTACAATATGTCTTAGCGTATTAGCGTACAAGATTTGAAGTTCGCACGTTATAAACTTCATAACTAAAAACTCGCATGTTGAAAGATGAAAAAGTCGCATGTTGAAATATGAAAAAATAGCATGTTGTAAGATGAAAAAATAGCATGTTGTAAAATGAGAAAATAGCATGTTATAAAAAAATCGCATGGTGAAAATGAAGTTCGCATGTTGTAACTCAATCTCGTACGTTAACACAAATTGTACGTTAACCACCCCCTATATATATATATATATATATATATATATATATATATAGAAACGGGATCAGGAGAAAACGGCAAAAAGTGTGAGAACGGTGAGAACGCATCCTTGCCGAACACGTGGCGTGGGGCTTGATCAGGGACCGAGGGGTTTTTTTGTCTTTTTAGTATTCTTCTCCTTTCATGGTTTTCGCGTTTGAGAAGCTTCTTTATTTTTTGCGTGCAAGATAATTTTGGCGTTTTGTAGATTTATTAATTATTTGGCGTTTATTGTTTTTTTTCTCAGATTTCTTCTCTTTGAGGTAATTCTTTTTGTGTCACATAGTTAATATTTTTGGCGTTATGGCTTTTTCCATGTTTTTTTGGCGTTTTGTATCTTTTTGTTAATAATTCATTACCATAGATTAATATCTCAAAAAATTACAATAAGTAGAAAATCACTACAAGAAAATGAAGCTAGGGTAACCCCTAAAAAATGTTGCATTAAGTGTTGAAAAAGTTGCATTAGGCCTAATGCAACTTTTTGTTGGGGGCTACATTAGAAGCAGTTGCATTAGATCTAATGCAACTTTTTTAGGGCCTAATGCAACTTTTTTCTTAAGTGTTGCTTTTAGTATACAAATGCAACTTTTTTTCTATGCAACTTTTATAACACTCAAATGCAACTTTTTATACACGTAAATGCAACCTTCAATATGGTTTAGTTACAAAAATGTAACCTTTTTTAGAGTTAATGCAACTATTATTTTCTTTTTAATAGGAAAAATGCAACCTTTTTTACACTAAATGCAACATTTTTTTACAAATTTTAGTTACAACAAATGCAACTTTTTATACCCAAATGCAACTTTGTACTATAGATTTTATTGCTATTATTCGATATACATTGAATCGCAATTACACTAGAACAAATAATGACAAATATCATTGATAGAGAAATAGTGTACTTTAACGTACTTGTTCAAACTTAAATAACAAAGTGGTCAACACAAAGTTTCAATACAATAATAAAAAGAAACTGAAACATTCTACTCATCTCGATCTCCAACAGGCAGTCGTTTCATAACTTTCTGCATCATAGCTTCCAAGTTTTGTCGTTGGTTGTCAATGTCTTTTTGCATAGCTTCCAGCTCAGCCTTTTTTCTTTCATGATCTTCTTCAATCTCTTTACGCATTTCCAACAACTGGTTTTTCTCAACTTCAACGTTTGCTTTAAATGATTCCATCAGCCCTTCCGGAATCATGTATGATGTGCAAGCACCATCTACCTTTTTCACTAATGTATTTGTAACGCCTCTACCATAAAGCCGACGATATCCATAGTTTTCTTTATTCATTACAACCAAAAAAGGATCTACCGTAGCATTGTCATCCTCTGTAGGCTTGTAGTTCTTCATTTGTTCCTTCAATATTATAAAAAAAAATATTAGAACATAAACATAAAACTAAAGGCTAAAATATGTTAAACAAATATGTCACATATATACAAATTATTAAACAAGTAATACATACAAGAGCTTAAACTAAAGAAACAGAATTCTAGAACTCTAGACTATGGGATTGTTATTTTCATCGGAATCATATTAGTCTTATGTATACGAACACACATGAAACATTGAGGATTACATAAGATTAAAAGTAGAAAGGACTTACAATTTTTCTTGCCGTGTCATCATATGTATCAACATATACACGTCCTTCCGTCCTCTTACGCGTGCGTTCAAACAATTGGGTTAAGGTTGGTAACTCTTGGTTTGGGTCATCATTTTTCTATATTCATAATAACATAAACGTCAATAAAGAAATATGTTAAACAACATAAAAAGTTAAATCACAAGCAAAACAAAAATATAATATCATCTCCTCGCGAATCCTAGCAAAACTTTTTGGACCGGCTGTGTGCATATTTTTTTGACACATGCGGGATTCCTTGGCTCGTAAACAGCGTTTCTGTACACACATTAATATATACAAATCAACTAGTAGACAACTCTAGATAGCAAATACTATTAATGAAAAATTATCAAAAAAATTACCGCCACATCTTCATTACTCCATAAACGTAACAATTGTGAGAAATCAGCCTCTGGAATATCTTTAGGCCGATTCTTCCACCTTGTTTTGTTGTCCTTAAATTGATAGAAGTATTTTTTCTTAAACCGACATTTGTGTACCTTATATAATTCTCCAATACTCTTTAAAACCCACTTCTTAGCAGCATCAGGCACATCTTTTCCTTTTAAAAGGCTATCATTTAGTTAAAAATGAAAATCAAACAAATAAATGAATCAATAATAAAAAAACCTTACCAAAACATACTCCCATATCTTTTCTTTATGTGGTACCTTTTGCCATGAACTATAGATCAATGGTGCATAACTATGATTACGAGCTATTGTACCCAAAAATCGAGAGAACTCTCCAGCCACATCCTTCCCCTCTCTTATCGGACCAATGGGTTGCCCAAAATCATTACATATAATGGCCTCGCGCTCGTCAAACTTTCGCATGTGCACAGTATGCAACATTGTTGGTCCTCTTTTAGTGGTTTTAGAAATTCCTGTATACAAGTAGTAATTACAAATATACATCTATATATGTATATAGACACACACACATACATATATATAGTTAAATCAAACCTATTACCTTTTCTAACTCAGGGTGGTGTTGTTCAATTTCGAGGCGATGTACATCATCCTCTTCTTCCAAATCCTCACTGATATCATCTGTTTCTATATCATTTTCGTTATTTGCAATTGTCGTATCTTCCATGTCTTCATACTCTTTGTCTTGATCAGCTTCATCTTGTAAATCTTGTAATTTGGAATAACATACAATTAATATATAGGATAACAAAAATATTAAAACAACAAACACACATATACTTAAATCACGCAAACAAAAGTACCTTGAGATCTCATAATATCCCCTCAACTTCGTCAGTTTCCAAACAATCTAGTTTCATATTTAAACCATTAACATGTCAAAGCATAAATAAGTTAAAATAAAGAGTAGTTTTAATTAAATAAATTTTAAGATCAACAATATAATACCTCGAAACATCCCATCATCCTCGTAATCATCCTCATCAACAAGAAGCGATCATCCCTTTGATCTCCCTTTAATACAATTAGGTGTTGCCTTTTTGTTATTCACTACCTCCCTTTGCGTTCTTGAGATTAGGTCACCCATGGTGATTGTTGACCTACGTTGATTCTATTTCGTGGCATTTAAATCCAATGGAAACTCTTTAGAGGCCTTTGAAGCGGTCACTCGATTCTTCCTTGTTAAATTAGCAATTCTATTCATGGATAGTGGTGCAATATATTGAGGAGGACGTTGCTATAACAAATATCATGTTCATTAGAACACATATGTTTACAAAATAAAAAAAATAAAACTTCATAATCTAATTACCTTTTTGGATACTTTAACACTTTTATGAACTTCTTGGTGATCTTCCTCACTATCATCACCATTATCAGGAATATAGTCTACATCCCTCACATTATTGTATGGTGGTTTCACTTTCTTTTTCTTCATTTGACTATCTACCAACGAATTTGCAATCCTTTTCAATCCCAAAGCTTCTAGTTTCTTATTGTTTTCTTCAACTCTTAATAGCTTATCTCTCTCATAATCAGTGATTTGTCTTTGTGCACTTTGATTTTGCCTACTTTTGTTTGCCATTATACCTGTAAATCTGATCTAATCTGTTCACCACTGTTTGTATTTTTAATATTAGTTATAAGTATAATCATTAGAAAACTATGTATTTCAACCATCATTTTGATTGATGCCTGTATATTACAATCTAATATATAAAATATATGAATTACCAGTACCACAAATAATGTTGGTTCTTTTAGGAAACTAGTAAGAAAGCATGAAGTCTATGAAAAAACCTTATATGATGACAAAAACTAACAGTTAGCATAGTGATTGTAAGTTTTCTTTGATGCTTTCTGCGTATCTTCAAGATCAACAGAACTCAAAGAACAAACAACATTGGGGGTATAATTTGGGCAAGAAAAAATGGTACCTTTTCAACAATCAATAGCATGAACAGAACAAATTACTGCAGCAAGACAGATTAACAACTTCAATTTCAATTTCGCACTTCGATTTAACTGAAAAACAATACAGCATAACATAATTCGTTTATCGATTTTAAAGACAAGAACAAGTTTAATTTTGGCTTTCTTTCACTTTACTACCTTTCAAAGTTCGAATAAAGAATAGGCAGGCATACTAGAATCATATATCTCCTACTTCTATACCAATCCAATATTTACCTCTACCTAATTTTATATTACGGTATGCAACAATATCCAACAAAATCTCAACAAAGTACCATAGAATCGTATATCAGAAAGCGAAAGCGAAATCAAACCTCAATCTGTACTCTGCTGTAGCGAAATCAAACCTCAATCGTATATCAGAAAGTGAAATCTCCTGCTGTAGTATTGAGTGTGGAGAGGGAAAAATAAAAATTTTAAAGGGAATTGCCGCTAATCTTTGGTCTATTATCAGTTTAAGATCAAGAGAGGGAAACTAAAAATTTAATTTGCAGAATTGGCACTGATCAAATTTTATTTTAAATGGGATTGTTCAAGAATTAAGAAGGGGGGCGGTTTGAGGGGAGGATTAAGGATATGCGATAGGGGAAAGAAATAGAGGTTGTTACACTAATTTACCATTTTGTGTATTACATTCAAAGAAACCTTGTGTGTGGGGCTTATTTTGTAATTTACTTATAATTATAACATTTTGAAAAATCATGCTTTAAATAGTGATATGTGTTTGAGAACATAATATATAAATTTAATTATTCTTGTTATTGCTATCCACGGGCAAAACAGTATTTTTGGTTCCCTGTGCAGTTATCACTCTCTGCTCCTACAAGATCAAGCTTATATGTATAGTATAATAGTTTAATCTTAAAAAATGAAATAACAATAAATCACATGTACACGAAAACGTGGATGAAGTTTTGTATTAGTGCTTTCCCATTGTGTTTATAGAGGATGCAATTTTGTTTAAAGGGTTCGATTTTAGTGTTACACAAGTCCGGTGTGTATTGCAGACAATATAAGTGAAGTTAAATCGATCGGGTTCCTTTGCTTTAAAAGTAGGACGAGGTTTATAGATTTAACATGGGAAACCTGGTGTAATTTTGTAATTATGTTGTTTGTTGTGGTCGGCCCGGTTTGAGTCGGCTGGGGTTTTTAATGAAATTTACTAGATTTAACATGGGAAACCTGGATTTTTTTGTACTACGTTTTTTTTTGCTGAATTTTTTCGTGCTATATTTTTTTGTACTTGACTTTTTTTTTTTTTGCTATATTTTTTGTACTATAATTTTTGTGCTATATTTTTTGTACTAGATCTTTTGTGCTATATTTTTTTGTACTAGATTTTTTTTGTTTTATTTTTAAAAAACAAAAGGGGTGCCACATTTCATTTTCACTCATATTTATAAGGACCAAAATGCCCTCCATTCCTACTTTTTAGGAGTGTCACATGTCATCATCACAATCCTTCTTAGGCTACTTAGACCATGCGTAGTGGTTTTATCAATAATGCCCCCACCATGGGGCGTTTTCTGCTATGTGGCAGTCCAATCAGCATGGGGGCATTACTGGGCGTTATTGTAAAAGTGGTGTAGTGGGAATAATGCCCAATAACGCCCATTCCAATCATTAAACAATTATTTTTTTATAGAGAAAAGGATAAAAAATAAGAAAATGAAACTACCAGTTGGACCACTCCTATTGGCCAGTCAACATCATCCTCATGCAATTTGTTTTAGGTGCAACGTTATTTTAAAAACGCCGGATGCAATTTTGTCAACGAACAAGCCGGAAAACGCCCGGGTGTAATGGGATGGGGGCGTGTTCGGGCGTTTTTTTTGAAATTTTTTTCAAACAAACGCCCCATTACGGGCGGTCTTATGCAAAATCCACTTTTTAGTGGATCCTTCCCCTATATATACAATCACACACCTATATATATACACACATACATATAGGGCCAGGATCATTTCAGAACCATAAATATTTACATGACTCGCAGAACTCCTAATAAACAATCTTTTTATTTATATAATTAGGGCCGTTCAAACCGCTCGACGCTCGCTCGGAATATTTACTGCTCGGAGAATGCTCGCTTGATTTGTGGCTCGGTTTTATATGAGCCGCTCGGTTCGGTTTGTAAACGAGCCAAGCAAGAGCAAAGGTTCGCTCAGTTCGGCTCGGCTCGTGACCATCGACTTTGTCGGGGTTGATTTTCAATATAAGCTTCATGCTCACTGCAACATTATTTAGATAAATATGTCATGAATTTAAATAACAACAGTGAAATATCATTTGAAGGAAATAATAAGGCTATGAAATAGTTACTTACGTGATATAATCATTAACTTGTGCACAGTCAGAATTGAATAAGGCATAACGATGTGCTTGTTCCATTAAATGAGCATCTAAAGTGAAAACTTTGCCTTGTCTTCGTGTTTTACCTCCCAAAGGATGACCACCATTCACGAATACTGGTTCAATCAATTCGTTTTCTTCTTCCAAATCATCATTATCTACTGCATGCGTATTAGGACTTGCATGAACTCCATGCATATAATGTGAGCAAAAAGTTAAGCATTCTTCAATCAAATACCCTTCTGCTATGGATCCCTCTGGGTGGCTCTTGTTCCGCACATACGACTTCAACTTACACAAGTATCTTTCCATAAAAAACATCCATCGATATTGAACAGGTCCACCAAGCGTAACTTCATTAACTAAGTGAATAGGTAAATGCACCATTATGTCAAAAAACGCTGGCAAGAATATTTTCTCCAATTCACACAACGTTTCTGTAATTTCTAATTGTAATTTATCAAGGTCCTTAGGCTTAATTACCTTGCTACACAAGCTTCGAAAAAAGACACCCAACCTAATCAATGGGATAGCAACATGCTTTGGTAATGATTTTCTGACAGCAACTTGAAGCAAGTAATGTAAAAAGATATGAGCATCATGGCTTTTGTAACCCGAAAATTTCTTTTCTGAAGAATGAACACAACGAGAAATATTAAACGCACACCCATAAGGTAATTTTGTTTCTTTTAGAACACGGCAAAAGTTAACTTTCTCCTTTGATGACAATGAAAAACATGCGTTCTTCATGATAACATGCTTACCGTCATCAGAAAGCACCGGTTGAAGCCTTTCTTTGATGCCAAGGTCTAAAATGTCAAATCGAGCGTTTGGGTGATCTTTTGACTTCCCACTAATATCCAACAAAGTCCCTATCACGTTATCACATATATTTTTTTCAATGTGCATCACATCAAGATTATGTCGACATTTATTATCTTGCCAGTATGGCAAGTCAAAAAATATTGACCTTTTCTTCCATGGGCAAGTGCTATCATTTTTCTTCTTTTGTTTCTTTCCGAATAGATTTTCAAAACTAGACAACTCACTCAAAGCTTGAACACCTGATAGAGGTTTTGGAGGAAGCCTCTCCTCAACCTTCCCACTGAAAGCACTCTTGTTACGTCGCCATGGGTGTTGAGCATCTAAAAATCTACGATTGATCCATATAACATGTTTTTCTGCTATGCTCCAAGTAAAGTGAGCTAGTCTCGTGACTACAACATGGGCAAGCAAATTTTCCCTTTGTTTTCCACCCCGATAACATTGAGTAACCTGCAAATTCACTAATTGTCCACATTAAGGCTACATACATTTTAAAGGTCTTATCTTTAGCTTTATCATATGTCACCAACCCATTAACCCACAGATCTTTAAGCTCCTCAACTAAAGGTTGTAAATAAATATCTATGTTATTACCTGGAGATTCGGGTCCAGGAATTAACAAAGACAACATAAAGTAGGGTTGTGCATGGGTCGGTTTGGGTCGGTTTTGACCAAAAACCATAACCATAACCGCGATGTCGGTTATTGGATAACCATAACCATAACCGATCGGTTATGGTGGTTATGGTTATTCGGTTTTGATGGTTATAGCGGGTCGGTTATGGGTGGTTAACCGTGTATTTAGCTTAGCTAAAAATAGCTTAATTTTTTTAACATTGAATAAATTGTTATTGCATATTTGTATATATCAGTATATTACATAGTATTAAAAAAATATATATAATCTATAATATTAATACCAGTTATTATTATCGAATATTCGAAAGTGATATGATACATTCCATAAATTCAAATTAACATTTAACCAAAACCACAAAATGATATGAAAAACCCATAGGTACTAAAAATCTTTAGTAAAAACATTAAATATTAAAAATATGGTGAAAAGTCCTAAATCCTACAAAGATTTATTACATGTCGGTTCGGTTCGGTTATGGTGGGTATGGAAAAAATGCTAACCATAACCGACCCGCTACTTTCGGTTTTCAAAAAAACTATTAACCGACCCACCGGTTTTTTATCTGCTTCGGTTTTTTCGGTTCGGTTTTTTCGGTTAATTCGGTTATGGTTCGGTTAATTCAGTTTTTTGCACACCCCTAACATAAAGTATCCCGGTTTCAGTGACATCCAAGGAGGCAAATTGTAGTTAACCAAAACCACAGGCCAAGTGCTATGAGCAATGCTCATTGTTCCAAATGGATTAAGTCCATCACTTGACAACCCTAGCCTCACATTTCTAGTTTCTTTTGCAAAATGAGGATGCAAAGAATCAAAATCCTTCCAACTTTGCCCATCTGCTGGATGTCGTAAATTTCCATCTTTAGGACGTCCTTCATCATGCCATGTCATATGTTTAGCTATTTCTGAACACATGAAAAGTCTTTGTAGCCTCGGTTTTAAAGGAAAATGCCACACTACTTTAGCCGGAACTTTTGAAGATGTCTGAGAATGTTCACTATCATGTTCGTTATGGTGTTTCTCGTTCAGTTGTTTCCACTTAGAGGTGTGGCAAATGTGGCACACTTCAGTATGTTCATATTCTTTCCAGTAAAGCATACAATCATTTGGACATGCAGGAATCTTCTTATAATCAAGCCCCAAATCCTTTATGACTTTTTTAGCTTGAGTAAAACTAGGTGGAAGTTTTGCCTCCGGAATCATCTCTTGTAAAAGTTGTAGAAGATCATCAAAGGCCACATTACTAAGCCCATGAAGGGTCTTGAACAGAAGAAGTCTGACGATGAAAGATAGCTTCGAAAAACTTTTGCACCCAGGGAACAATTCTTGCTTTCCATCTTCTACCAACTTATAGAACTTCTTGGCGTCTTCATTTAAACCCTCTTGTACCGTACGTGTTTCTTCTGCAATATCTCTAAACCGGTCATGTAATAACTCATCTAAATTGTCATGCATACTCTCCCCATTATCATTTATGCCAGTAGTAGATCTTGTGTGGGGGGGGTTTTCTCCATGAAAAACCCACACATAGTAGTCTTCTACAAATCCATGTCCTTTTAAATGATCAAATACTTCATATCTTCGATACCAATAACGGTTTTTACATCGTTTGCAGGGACAACAGATCTGATATCCTTTTATCGCCTTAGCAAATGAAGCATTAAGGAATTCAATAACCCCGGCTTCAAATTCAGGTAATCGTCTTGGTAAATACATCCAATCTCTAACGCTTCCCATGTATCTCGTATCCTAAAGTTAATAGAAACAATGAGGTTTAAACACTGGTACACCTATCAAATGCGTTACTATAAAGATCAAACATCATAATATATATGCATGATAGATTAGAATGGCCACTTATGGAACCTTAGATCAATTTGATCCATGATAAGTTGAAATAAATAAAGCAGATAATTAAGAGGCCATCATTCACGTGCTATATAAAAAAGATTATTAGAATTTAGAAGTGTTAATCCAAACAATACTTTACTGATTAAAAATTTTAAAATCAAGAGAAAATTACAAGTTTTGTCCTTATGTTTATACCATTTTGCAGACGGTGTCCTTTATCGCAAAACTTTGCAAGTTTTGTGTTTTATGTTTCAAAATCTTGCACGTTTTAACTTTAAGCTAAACCAAGTTAGATTTTCTAGTTAATTCAGGTCATGTGCCTTGCACATGAGGGCATTTTAGTCTTTTTATCACATTTATTTAATATTATTTAAAAAAATAAAACAAAACCTTGCACACACACTCTCTAAACTCATCTCTCACACGCACCTCAAACCTTCTCTCTAAAGTTAACACTATCTCTAGCGTTTAGTGGTGGGGATTTGAGGCGGATAGATTCCAGCAACGTAAGATGACCGACAACGGCGACTTCTATTGGTGGTTGAGCTGGTGTTTGTTGGCCGGAAAAATGCAGATTGGTAGACGGTACAAGATGCATGCGTTAACCATACCAGAAATGTAACAACCGTAACTAACAAACTTGCTTTCATAGAAATCACTTTCATCATTAACCAAATCAAACTGAAAATTAAATTCAAACCAGAATTAACCGAATCAACTGTAACAGACCGATCATCATTAACAATTTCACCTTCAGTCAACTGGCTAGAAGAATTCAGCGAATTCATATAGTTTCTTTGTTAAACAGCGAATTCTAATTAGTTTCTTTACTTAATAGCGAATTCATATCAATTTATTTCTTTAAGAGCGAATACATATCAGTTTCTTTAACTAACAACAAATTCATATCAGTTTCTTTCTTTAACCGTTTATCTTTCAAATTCAACAAAAACTTATAACCTTTCTTCGGAGAAGCATGAAGCTTAGTATCCGCTAAAACATCGGAACTGTTTTTGAAACAGAATTCTTTCGAACTCTGTCGCCGGCGACAGAGGCCGGCGGAGAACGGAACTGATTGCGGATCCGGTATATTTGAAACTGATATGTTATTGCTGCTGGTGTTGTTGAGATCATGCACTGATGAAACTGAAGTGGAGTTTTGGTAGTTTGAAGAACAATCTGCCTTTTTCCAGCGAACAAACACCAACTCAACCATCAAAGAACTCACCATCGGAAGCCGCCGTTGTCGACTACGTTAAAGACATTCTGGATCTTAGCATCCCAGGGCAACTTACACTTACATTTCTCTATCTCGACTATGTTAACCGACGAAAATCACCGCTCAAAAAACAGCTCATTCATTGCAACTATATAACCACTGCACATATGAACTATGTTAATCCAGCACCAGATCATCTAATCAATCAACACAAGCTACAATTCATTCATCTCCAATCAATCGTTTTACCATAACACTCACGCAGATAACAACACATTCAATTGAAGGGAAAACAACAAGAACAATTAAACAAATCGAATGCAAAACCCTAGAATTAACAAAACCTAAAATCATTGCGTAAAAACAACACGATTCTTCTGTAGAAACAACATATCGAATCAAATCAACAAAATTATGCATCACGAACCTTGATTTGTGATAAAAGAAGATGAAATTCTGCGATATTGTTTATGTAATTTGCTTTGTTGAGTTGAAACCTCCACACCTGCATTTGGTTAATCAGGGAATGAACATCGGTCATGGCTGCTGGTTAACGAATACCTATAAAAAACCGGGAATTATTTTTTAATTAACATTAACGCAAGATAAGTAATTTTCTTTCAACAACCATTCGTGTTAGGATTTCAACATAGCTGGTAAGCAAGTGTGTTTTTATGTAGAAGGTCTACAGTTCGACCCCCACCGGTTTCCTTTTTATTAATTTTTACCTAGGATGTTATAAATATAGTACCCTTTCATTTAATTAAAATTAAATTAAAGCATGGCATTTTTAATTTTTTAGAAGCAATCACTTTTTTCTTTCATTTAATTCTAAAAGATAAAATTTATATTATTAGAAGTTCAATTTTCTATAATTCTATTATAGAAAGAGATATGATATGTTAATTAAAGTAATAATAAATAACAAAAATATGACTGAACCGAACCGCAACTAAAATGCTAACAAAATTTCGGTTCAATCACGCCAATAGTTCTAAAACTTGAATTTACAAATAAATGAGCTTCTGAGTCGGTGTTTATGATGTAGGTTTCTGTTTCTTCATAGCGCGACAGGCTCTAACCGCACAAGCATGGTCTCGTTCAAAGGGTTAGTTGCTCCCATGATTAAAAACGCTTTTTTCATAAGTTTGTATTATGCTAATTAGCTAGTATTGAATTAATTAACTTATATAATTGTTTATTTTTGTCACATATATCAATACACTAATAATAAAAAGTTAATATTTTTTCTTAAAATTCGTATCTTTTGGTCTAATAGGTAATTACGTTATGACACGGCATCATGTACATTTGGATTCAATCTTTTTAAAATAATAGTTGCTTTTAACCTTTAAAAATGTAACTTTTTAAAATAAGAGTTACATTTAACTATTAACAGTGCAACCTTTATAAAAAAGTTGCAAATTTTTCATAAAATTTGTAACCTTTTAAGAAAAAGGTTGCATTTTTTAGTAACTTTGCAACTTTTAGTTATAAAGGTTACAAATTTAATATGCTATTGTAACTTTATAATATAAAGGTTGCATTAGATCTTCTAATGCAACCTTTATATTCAACGTAGTTACATTAGAGGCAAATGTAACTCATTTGAAAAATGTTACTTCTAAAAAGTTACAATAGGCCTATTTTCTAGTAGTGAATCAAAATAATCTAATAGTCTTCCGTAGGTGGGATTACATCGGAGATGTACCCATCGCTTTGTTCTCAACTTTCTTCAGATTCTTCATCATCAAATTTCATTTTTGCGTATAACGCCATTAGCTCGTCTCTTCTTTGCTGTAGCCTATTCAAGAATATTACTGAATCCTTGGATTTTGGATCGTTTGAAGGTGTTAAATCACAGAGTTGTTCAATGATAGATAGCAACCCTGTCTTCAACATTTCTTCCATTGGTCTTGAATATTGCACCCCGTTTTCATAAGTTACTTCAAGTGTTCCTTCTTCCTCATGCAATACCCAACTCCTAAGTTTTGGTATTTGTGTATCTTCAATATCATCATCATCATCATCATCATCATCATCATCATCATCTTCGTTATCTTCTACTGGAAACTTTCTCACCAGTCTTCTTATTACAGTTCTTGTTCTTTCACAATCGTTGTCTCTTGGAACCCCAAGGGCCAGGAATCCTTTTGAATATTTTCATTCATTCCCATCATAGCTTTTATTGTTCTTACCTTAACCCTTCTCCTGTCAGCGAACTTTATGATGAATCTTTTTTCTTTCCTTAAAAACCTTCATGCAATAACCTTAGCCATTTTTTAAATTTTTTGGCGTTTTGGAGAATACGTCGCGTTTTAGTTTTTTTGGCGTGTTTGAACTTGGGTTCTGATGATCTTCTTTTATATTGACTTTTTTTCCCGCGTATGTCAGGTAATTATGGCTTTTTGAAAAAGATAAATAAATTTAATATAATAAATGTTAGTAATTATGTTTTCCGTCGTTTCATTTTACTGTTTTTTGCAGTTTACCGTATTTTTTATAATATTAGTTGTTCAAATTAATTTTAGTATAGTTTGGTAGTTTATTTGGGGGCTTTTGTATGACATTATGGCGTTTTACACGTATTTGCTAATTTTGGCGTTTTATTATATTTTTTCTTATAGCATTAATATTATTTTGTTGTTTATTAACTGACATTACAAAACAAACAGTAGTCAAAGAAAATTAAAAAAAAAAGTAAAAAAAAAAAAAACAAAGTAGAAGCAATTTATTATTTTAAATTTTCAGTGTCATCAGTCTCTTTTTTCTTTTGAAACTACAAGAAATATGACAAATAAATGGCGTTTTGGGTTTGGCGTTATTTATTTTCTTTGTTCATGTGTTGAATTGTCTTTGTTGATGTTTGAGCCATAGAGCGACCCCCTGCGGGTGGATGCTATCTGCGACTGGTATAGGTCTCTTCTTATCATCCAAACCTTCTTCAGGAACAAAGATGACAGTATGACATATGGGTGTCATCAGTCCCTCTTTTTTCAATTTTGTCCATCTCATGCAGCAAAATCCTTTTCTTCACTCGCGTAAAAAATCATTAAAGGAAGCTTCATGCAGAACTTTACTGAGGATAAAAGAAAAAGATGTTTTTGCTGTCGTTGTATTTTTTGGCGTTTTACATTGAGTTGTAAATTTTTTAGCAACCACTGTGTGTTTTTTTTTGTGTGTGATAAACGGAAGGTGGTAATGCGTTTCTATTTATAGAATTTTTTTGGCGCGTAGGTTAGGCGGGATGTTATTTTTATAACACAAAATGTAAATAACATTTATTCGGATGTAAAGTTTGGCGTTATATATCATGGCGTTTTCTATGTTATGGCGTTTTTGTAACCAGAGAGTTTAAATAAAAACACAGAAAAAAAGCACCCAGTGATAAATTTGGCGTTTTGTATTTTTTTGGCGTTTTATTTTCAATGGCGTTTTATGTTAGGAATAGTTTTTTACTTTTTTACCCTTTAATGACGCACGTTCACGTAATAAAATTGGTGTTATTTACTAAAATGCCACCGCGCCAATGTAGTCCATAGATTGTTTTGATCGGACGATGCATAAGCGTTCTCTCCGTTCTCACACTTTTGAGCGTTTTCTCTAAATCCTGACCCTATATATATATATATATATATATATATAGAAAAAGTGTAACGTACAATAGGGCTTATCGTACGATACGTACGCGATCATCCCAGCCGTACGATCTGGTGCGAATTCAATCTTCGCATGTTATAAAAAGGCAAATGAAATCGCATGGCTTGAAAATGCAATGAAATCGCATGTTTTGAAATCTCATCCAAATGAAATCGCATGTGAAAAAATGGCTAGCATGGGGTAATGTGAAAAATGGCATGGGGTGTGTAGATGGACAAACTCGCATGTGGAAGATTAAATATCGCATGTGAAAAAAGGCTAGCATGGAGTAATGTGAAAAAATGGCATGGGGTGTGTAGATGGACAAAATCGCATGTGGAAGATTGAATAACACATGTGAAAAATGGCTAACATGGGGTAATGTGAAAAATGGCATGGGGTTTGTAAATGGACAAAATCGCATGTGGAAGATTGAATTCGCACCAGATCGTACGGCTGGGATGATCGCGTACGTATCGTACGATAAGCCCTACTGTACGTTAGCTGATCTCTCTCTCTCTCTCTCTCTCTATATATATATATATATATATATATATATATATATATGTGTGTGTGTGTGTGTGTGTGTGTGTGTGTGTGTATAGGGAAAGGCTACAGAGAAAATCCACTTAAGTTGTGTAAACTCAATAAACCTTTGTAAAAAACCCATGTAACATTTTTATTTTTTTCTAAAAAAGAATAGGAAATGTAATATACATATATTTAAACATTTTTATTAAAGAAAAACAAAAAAACACTGAGTAGTTTTTTTAAATGTTAAAAATTTCATCTTACATAATATATATGTCCAAAAAAATGTAACACGCAAATTTTGAACATTTTTTTAAAAAAAACTAGTAGGCGTTTTTTCAATTTTTTCATAAAAATATTCAAGTAAATTTATGTTGCATTCCCTATTTTTTTTTAGAAAAAAAAATGTTACCTAAAGTTTATTTGGGTTTCTCAACTCACATTGGTTTTCGATTTATCTTTCACCTATATATATAGGGTCAGGATTTAGAGAAAACGGTGGAAAGTGTGAGAACGGTGAGAACGCTTATTGATCGTCCGATCAAAACAATCTGTGGACTAGATTGGCGCGGTGGCATTTTCGTAAATAACATCAATTTTATTACGTGGATGCGCTTCATTAAGGTAAAAAAGGTAAAACATCATTTCTCACATAAACACCATTGAATAATAAAAGGCCAAATAAATAAAAAAACGCTGATTTTATCACTGCGTACTTTTTTCTATGTTTTTATTTAAACTCTCTGCTACAAAAGCGCCACAAAATATGAAATTCCATAATATATAACGCCAAACCTTACATCCGGATAAATGTTAATTACATTTTTTGTTATAAAAATAATAGCCAGCCTAAACTACGCGCCAAAAAAAATCTATAAATAGAAACGTCTCACCACCTTCCGTTTATCACACCAAAAAAACACACAAAAAACACAGTGCTTCCTAAAAAAATACAACTCAATGTAAAACGCCAAAATATACAACGATGGCAAACATCTTTTCTTTGATACTCAATAATGTTCTGCATGAAGTTTCGCTTAATGATTTGTTACGTGAGTGTACTAAGATTTTGCTGCATGAGATGGACAAAATTCAAAAAAGAGGGACTGATGACACCCATATGTCATTCTGTCATCTTTTTTTTTCTTGAAGAAGGTTTGGATGAGTAGAAGATACCTATACCAGTGTAAATGCTACTTTGGCCTCGATGATTATAATGAAGACGACGATCAGATAGCATCCACCCACAAAGGGTTGATCTATATCTCCAACATCCACAAAGACACTTCAACACATGAACAAAGAAAATAAACCACGCCAAACCCAAAACGCCATTTATTTGTCACAGTTCTTGTAGTTTCAAAAGAAAAAAAGAGACTGATGACACTGAAGATTTAAATCATAAATTGCTTCTATTTTGTTTTATTTTTCTTTATCTCTTGTTTGTTTTGTAATTTCAGTTAATAAACAACAAAAGCACATTAATACTATAATGAAATATATAATAAAACGCTAAAATGAGCAAATTCTTGTAAAATGCCATGATGCCATAAAAACGTCCCCAAAAAACTACCAAACTATAATAAAATTACTTTGAACTATTATTATAAAAAAAATGTGAAACAATGTGCAAAGAATATAAAACAAAAAAAGTTCAATCGTTGTCTAACCACCATTAGAAAACAAAACGCCATAATTACAGCCATCAAAATTAGATGTGTTACACCATAAAAACAGTTGAGTCTGAAAACAAAACACGGTAACTGCAAAAAACAGTAAAATGAAACGACGGAAAACATAATTACTAACATTTATTATATTAAAAGCAAAATACTTGGGAAATTAAATTTATTTATCTTTTTCAAAACGCCATAATTACCTGTCATGCGTGGGAAAAAAAGTCAATATAAAAGAAGACCATCAGATCACAAGCTCAAACACGCCAAAAAAATTGACTAAAACGCCACATATTGTACAAAACGCCAAAAACTTTGAAAATGGCTAAGGTTATTGCATGGAGGTTTGAAAGGAAAGAGAAACGATTCATCATAAAGTTCTCTGATAGGAGAAGGGTAAAGGTAAGGACAATCAAAGCCATGCTTGGAATAAATGAAGGGGTTCAGAAGGATATCCTGGCCCTTGGGGTTCCAATGGCCAACGATTGTGAAAGAACCAAAACTGTAATAAAAAGACTGAAGAGAAAATTTCCGGCAGAAGATGATGAAGATGATGATGATATTGATTATACTCTTATACCAAAACTTAGCAGTTGGGTGATGCATGAGGAAGAAGGAACGCTTGAAGTGATTTATAAAAACGGGGTGCAATATCCATTTCCAATGGAAGAAATGTTGAAGATAGGGTTGCTATCTATCATTGAACAACTCTGTGATTTAGCACCTTCAAACGATCCAAAATCCAAGGATACAATGATAATCAAGAATAGGCTGCAGCAAAGAAGAGACGAGCTAATGGCGTTAAACGCAAATCTAAAATTTGATGATGATGAATCTGAAGAAAGTGATGAACAAAGCGATGGGTACATCTCTGATGTAATCCCACCTACGGAAGACTATTAGTTTATTTTGATTTCGTATTATTGTAATTTTATAGAATATTAATCTATGGTAATCAATTATTAACAAAAAGATACAAAACGCCAAAAATTGACACGGAAAAAGCCATAACGCCAAAAAATAACTATGTGACACAAAAAGAATTAATTCAACGAGAAGAAATCTGAGAAAAACAGTAAAACGCCAAGTAATTAATAATTCAAGATAACGCCAAAATTATCTTGCACACAAAAAATAAAGCAGCATGTCAAACGCGAAAATCGGGAAAGGAGAAGAATACTAAAAAGACAAAAAACCCCTCGGACCCTGATCATGCCCCGCGCCACGTGTTGGGCCAGGATGCGTTCTCACCGTTCTCACACTTTTTGCCGTTTTCTCCTGAACCCGTTTCGCGTTCAAATGAGAAGAAAAATTTTGTAAGAATAAAAAAAATAAGTTTTAAACCAATAGAAATGCTCCATTTACTTCATTTAATATGTGTATTTAATGTTATTAATAAGGGCATATAGGTAAATTTCTAATTGTAATTAATTAGCTAAGTAATTAAAATTGTAACTCACTTTTAAATATTCTCTTTCAAGATAAAATAATTTAGGATGAAGGACAATTTTCGACATGTGTAGGATAAATTTTAGTATGTGTAGGATAAATTCTTAAATGTGTATGATAAATCTAAATATGCATAGGGTAATTTTCGGTAAGTGTAAGATACATGTAGGATAAATTTTGAAATGTGTAGGATAAAATGTTTTTTGCTTTATTAATTAGAGATAACATAATTAATGGGGGAGTTATAAACTATTTAATGTTTTACCATTATGCCCTTTCTTCTTTTTCTTCTCACATTAAATTTCTTCTCAAATGAACTTTCCCCTATATATATATATATATATAGGTAAAGAGTATGGTACAAATCTCCTTATCGTACATTGTGTACGCGCTACCCTCAGCCATACACGTGTCCTGATTCAATTTAATTAAATAAAGGTATATCAGACATTCTATTCGAACATCTGAGGGCTAATCACGGAATTCCATCAACTAGGAAGCAGATATGGAGTTCGTTTCGTAACCGTCCATTTAATTATTGTGCGTATCAATTCGATTTGTAGTGTTTTTGATTGATTCCTGACCGAACCCCGATTTCCGAAAATGTTGGATTCGTCATTTAGGATTCGTCAATAGGTTTATTAGGTTGAGTTCTGGGTTTTATTTGATTTGAAGCTTTTTTCATTTAATTAGATTGTAAATGAGGGTTGAAGATGAGTTTTTCTGGTTTTATTTGTTGGGTTTACCATATCGTATGTGTTGTTTGATATATCGCATGTGGTGTTTTAACATAGTCCAGGTAGTTAAGAATGGTTCATTTGTATAATTTCGCATGTTTTAAGTTAGACATTTCACACATAATGAAGTTTAATATTTAATTTCGCATGTTTAAGTTCGAGATTTCGCAAACCTGAAAGTATTTATCAAATATAGCTATTTATTTCGCACGCTTTAATAATAATTATTTTTATTTTCGCACAATGTGTTTCATAATTCAGTTCAATAATTGAAATCAAATAATTCAGTTCAATAATTGATTTCAATAATTCATATCAATAATTTTTCTTTTATTATATATTTTATATTTTTATCACTATTTCAAACATCCTATTAAAAATGGCAGATCTACCAACATCCTCTTCTTCTGAACCAAGTATCAAGCAGGCTTTGAGGAAAAGGATTCAGCAACAAATTCAAGAGGATCGATCATGTCAAGAGATGTTGGAGGCCAACATTTCTCGTGTAACAGAAAACATGAAGAGAAGACAAGAAATTCTGAACTTGCTATCTCAGATGCAAGTGAGTAGTCTTAAAGAAATTGCTGTTATGTTTATGGTGGATTTGGGCAAGAGGGATGAGAAACAGTTGAAAGAGTTGGCCGATGCAATAATTGTCTTAAGATGCTCGATGAAGATGAAAATGGAGTTTCTTTCATCTTTTGAATAAACTTTTGTTTATTTTGGTGCTTTGTTTTAATAAAATATCCAAGTTTTGCATGTTTCAATAAATTCGCATGTTGTGTTATGGAATGGACTTCTATTTCGCATGTTCATAGTCACATATTTATTGCAAATTTTAATAATTCAATGTCAAACATGCGATTTTAAACATAATATATACGAAATAAAAAACACAAATGCGAAATTAAAAACACTAATATATGCGAAATTAAAAACACTAACAAGTTTAAATATTTAACATAAATCTATCATCAAACAAGTTTACTTTGGCTTTCCAAAATATCTACTCATCCTCTTTGGGATTATCTTATCCAAATCTTTCATATACCTTTCTTTGTCTGGCCTTTTATCGAAAGCATTTGCCTTTTAAATTATTAGTTGACGATGCATATTGTGTTCGGATAGAATGATTTTAATGAGATATATGTGCCTTAGGAGATGAAGTTGTGAATTCTGTCTGTTGTTTACTTCATCTTCTTTCACAAATCCAGTCACCCATGGTATTTTGTCTTCTTTGTATGTTTCCATGTGATGCATCGTAAACACTCCACAGTCTACGCCGTTATTCTTCGTCCTCCAATCCATCTCTTTTCTTTCTATAACTGAGTTTGCAAGTTCTTTTATAGCCGGTGTTGGTTTTAAAGCCTTTTGTAGGTATAAAACCAATACCCTTCTCTGTAACATAGCAACATTGTGTTAGTAGCTTTACATAAAATATAACATGTATATGAAAAAGTTTTTGTATTACCAGTGTGTCTAGAAGCCCCTTGTATCTATCCTTGAACTCTTGTTTAGCTGCTGAATTGTCAATCAGCTTAATTTTGCCGGATTTCAAGTGGAAGCACAAGACATAGAAGTGGTCACCTTGAAGTACCGGAATAAACACCAGGTCAACCGAATCAAGTTTTTTTGCCTCATATCTCAGTAATATGTCTTCAAAATTTGAGGAAAATATGTTCAGTCGTTGGTTGTCTGTGTATTTCTCCTCGTCGTAAAAGATATCCGGTTGTATGTTATGTAATTAGAATCAAAGTTATGCAAACAATGGATTTTTTTCACATGCGAATAGTATATATTCCACATGTGAAATTACAACAGTATGAGAAATGTTGTTTCACAAGAAAACTTTCTTCTATACTACATGCGATTTAGATATAAATAGGATGCGAAATCATTGAATATGCATTTACTGTTATAATTTCAAATGCCAAAATGTATATGAAAACATACCATCATTGTGCTAAACAAGAAGAGTCTGTATGGTGATGATTTTCTATCCCTCTTCTTCTCTTCAAGGTTTAGAACATCCACAAATGCATCTATTCCGTTCGATGCTACGTACTGACCCTTGTAGAAGCTTTCAAATATAGCTTTGAATGTGGCAACCTCAGTTTTTTATCGGTAAAATTCTTCTATGCCAGCCATAAAATAAATAATTAATATTTGTTGTGTGTATATATTTTAGATGTTTGTTAGTTGATATAACTATTTTACTTACTCTATGCCTGCAAATGTAGCAAATGTATATCGGATCACACTCAATTCTTGATTCAAGAGTGCTTCGTGCATGTTTACCACTCTGTTGCAGTAAGGGGAACAAAATTTGTCTCCAAGCTCTGCATATCTTTTCTCAGCTCGAATTTTGGCTGCTTCTATTGTCTTATAAAGCAGTTCATTTAACCCCTTTGGTAGAACTTGTTGTGGAACTTGCTTTGGCTTTGAGTTTTTTGCCCCTAGTTGGTTTTTTCCTTTATTTTCTTCCAGGCTGGGTCCAAGGCTCAAAAGCAACTCAACTGACTGCAATTCCTCAGCCGTTACCTAAGGGCATTCAACTTCCGGTTCCTTCTCAAATTCGATTCTCGAATCGGGTTGTTGAGGATCTTTTTGTGTAGTTTCTCCTAAAGAAACTGCTTCCACTTCTGGCACTTTTTCTTGAACTTTTTGTTGAATGTTTTGTGTAGATTCTGCCAAGTTCACTGTTTCTTCGATAACAGTTTCGTTTTCACCACTTTCTGCAGGCCAGAGTAAGTTAATAAATACAATAATTTGTGCTTTTTAATTTTTTTCCTAATATAAAGTGTTTTTTTTACCTTTGGTAGGTGGTTTGTAAGCGTATACACCCGTTTCCACAGTTTGAATGTTTGCAATAAGGGTGTCTGTGACTCCTCCATCATCTTTATTTGTCAGTGCTTCATCATCTGTCTGTAGTACACCTATAGATACAAATTATTTAATTTTAATACATTAGAATCAAAATCGCAGGGTATACATGACATCGCATGCGAAATCAAATTTGAAGTGTTTTGAAAGAAATCGCATGTGTTTTTTAGGTTTCGCGTGTGCATAAAAAAAATAATGATTTTTTACATAATTTCTCATGTGTTAATAGTGAGTTCGCATGTTTTACCTTCTGATGCCATTTGTACCAAACATTGGATATTACTTTTTGAGCTTCTTCATCCTGTCTACCTTCTTCGTTTGTAGTAACTTCATGATGAACTTCAGAAGCTGGATTTTCAGGCTCTTGATGAACAGGAGAGGGTGCAGTTTCATGCTCTTGAACCGAATCAGGCGGCATACAAATGGGATTATTCCGAAGCGTCTCATCCCACTGCTTATAGGCCTCCATAATCTCCGGATCCCCAAAACACTTAGTTCTTGCTTCTGAAACTAAGTTGTTCATCCCTTGAACATCTTGAACCATTTTAATGTACTTTTTGACATTTCCTTTCATTTTTTTCAACAGGTTCTGTAATATTTTTCGAGTTAAGATACTGAAGGGGTATGGTCCCAAAATCCCGCGCAAGCCTTCCTCCATGTCGCGCGACAGACCATACTCCTTAGTCAATTATACTTCAAATCCCAACCTCGCGCGGGTTGAGCATCATCAGCCAACGACGCGCAGGTCCAAACGAAACAAACTAATATAACTTAGCACCCAGAAGTCGAGCCTATAAGCATCCATACCTTGCGCAAGCCAGTTCCACGTGAAACATGGGCCGCGCAAGGACGCAGCGTAAAGACATCTTGGAGTACACAGGGTACAAGTGTCAGATGGAAAGAGCCAATCCATATCCTCCAGGCTCTGTTCAATCGTGCTTCGCAATCGTCTGACATGCAGGAGACAAAAAGTACTCAAGGACGCCAACGTGGCACCAATCACGGAGCAGAGACACCTGCCCCACGATCTCCACTAACTGATTGATGACAGAGACCGACAACAGCGACACGTAGCTCCTCTCATGGTGCGCCAGCACCGTGAAACGTCTAGAAGACACTAACGGTCGACACCGGTGAGACAAAAAGCATATCCACCCTGTTGTCGTCTCACGGCCCAAGGCCCATCAGCCCACATCCTCTACACCACTTCGGCTATAAATAGAGCACTTCCTTCACAGGTTAAGGGATCATATTCTCTCTACTCTCTCACTCTTTACTCACTTTAATCTCCTCGAGATAGTTACTTATTCTCACGCTGGAGTCTGGTTAAGAGGGAAACCCCCACATTCCCCTCTTAACGAGCTAACGGTGTTTTGTTTTGCAGGTTAATTAGTCATTAAGGAGCTCAGGAAACCAAAGAAGATTAACCATTATGGTAGAAACATAAACCAAACTAATTATCCCTAAGATTAGTTCCGTGTTTCTTCAGATACTATTAATTGAAATGTTAAATATAAATGGATTAAGTGAAATTAATATTTTTTTGCGCTTACCTTTTTGTTTGTTCTTGAAGCCTATAGTTCTCGTTCGTGGGCTGTGTCGTAGAATACGGATGGTGAAAGTTGAAAAGGAGTGTTGCAATAATCCATCATTTTCTGTGTCTGTGTTCCAACTCCCATCTCAAGGTTCAACTGAGACATTTCATGGATTTTAAAACTGAAATCCATGAAATCATCAATGTTCTCGTTATCTTTTGGCTCTTCCCCGGTTTCTTTTTGTACTGCACGTGCAGTCCTTCTTTTGTAGCTTATTGTGGTGTCAACCAGTGGTCGTAGTGTATAATCCTCCGTTGAAGGACCCTCTCTTCTTCATTTTCTTCTTCATTTTCTTCTTCTTCTTCTTCTTCTTCACTCTCACTTGATATCCATAGAGGTCCGTTATCCGAAATATGCTCTTCGACTTTATTAATCTCCAAAGATGTGATATAACGAATAATTGGTATTTCCATGACTTTCTCAAACAGTTTAAGCTTCTTGTTGTACTCATGCGTGTATAGAAGTTGTATAAAACGCAAGATCATTTAATTATATGACAAAATAAACTAGTATTTTAAATATGTTATGAAATGTATTAATGCATTCCGTAAGAAAGGCAACAGGTCCCACGAACTGTATTTTATAGTTCTTCCAGCCCGCTCGTGTATGTCGCAAAGTGTCAAGTACAAATGAGCACCAATCTAGATTCTGTATTTCCTCAACAGCCTCTACACCAAGCAAACATCTATCATTTGCAGTTGTTGCCTTTGTAATCTCCGAAAAGAAGGTCATCCAGTACACTAGGAAATTTAATCTAAACAGGCTCCCCCCATCTCTTTGATTTTCCATTGTGTTTGCAATTAAGCCATGGGTAATCCTTGTGTTTTCCCCCCCACTGGCTGATGAATGTATCCCTCACAGCATTTCCTGGTTCTTTACTCTTTTCAATTTTTTCTTGCTTTTTAACTTTTCTCTTATTGGCTATTATTTCAACCTGCTTTGTCCCCTTTGGTATTCCAAATACCTCATAGACTGTGTCTGATGTTATCTTTATTTGTAGTTTTCCTACGTTTAGCGTATCGAATTTCTCGTCAAAGTTTCTAGCTAGCCAACTAGCCAATCGTGTCGAAATATGGTTGATATTGATATCTAGAATAGCTCCAAATCCCATATTCCTCACCTCTTCAACCTGTTTTTTTGAAATTTATTCCCAGTATCCATGTATGAGTTAGGTTGGCATCTCAGCAGTATTGCTTTGTTGCTGTATTTGAAGAATTCCCTATGTTCTGTTTTAGGTGGTTCCACCTTTTTTGAATGTTTTTTTGTTTGTATCTTAGACTTCCTGTCATCTTTTTTCTTGTTTGGGAGTGGCTCAACGAAGTCATCCTCTCCAGAACTTTCTTCAACTATTCTTCTTTTTCTATTTTTGTTAACTTTTATCAGTGTTGATATTGGGCCTTCAAAGTCATCATCAGAATCTATTTCTACAAAATCGCATGCTATCAGTCAAAAACCTTTATAAAATCGCATTTATCAGTTAATCATGTACACTAAGCATTAAGTGATAAAATCGCATGAATGAGTATCAATTCGCATGTCTTAGTTAAGCATTACCAAAAACTACCCAATCTTTATAAATCGCATGCTTGAAGCAACTAAAAAATAATTTAAACATAATACCCTAAAACTAACTAATCGTATGAAATCGCATATGGTTTTTATCAATTCGCATGCTCAACCTAAGCTAAGACAAAAACTTATACAAACAAAACTTTACCTATAAAATCGCATTTGTAATTCAAAACCAACTCAAAACCCTTTATAATATTTCATGTATAATTTAATCATAATCCATGAAACCAACTAATCATATGAAATCGCATGAGTTTTTTATCAATTCACATGTTCAACCTAATTTAAGACAATAACCTTTTACAAGCAAAACTTTATCTGTAAAATCGCAGTTGTAATACAAAACCCTCACAAAACCCTATATAATATCGCACATATATCAGTTTTATCAGTTAGAAAACTGCATAATCATGCTAAACCTAATAAATAACCATACTAGTCATAAACCCTAACAAAATTGAAGTTATGAACAATACCTAAACTTTTAAAACTATATGTTTCAGTCTAAAAGCTTAATAAACAAACAAAATCGCATTTGACATTAAAGTCCCTGTATTTTCCATTATAAAATCGCAAATGTCAATCGATACCTAGATTCATCTTCTTCGCTTGTGGTCTGTCGTTGTTTGCTTTGCTTCGTTTCTCAAAAGGCATGTTAGTTGAATCGCAATGGGAGAGTAGAACGATGAATTTTAGTTGTTTGCTTTGCTTTGCTTCGTTGATTTTGGGTTTTTCGGTATGTTTGTGAGTTATTGTGCTGATTATCAGGGATTTTGATCTCGCATTAGACGATTTTAATCTTGGCGGTTTCTTTTTATTAATTTTAATTTAATTAATTTAATAGTAAAACACGCGGATTAAATGAGTTGATCTGACGGTCTTGAATGTAGCGTACATAATGTTTCTCAAAAGTCATGTTAGTTGAATCGCAACGGGAGAGTAGCACGATGAATTTTAGTTGTTTGCTTTGCTTTGCTTCGTTGATTTTGGGTTTTTCGGTATGTTTGTGAGTTATTGTGCTGATTATCAGGGATTTTGATCTCGCATTGGACGATTTTAATCTTGGCGGTTTCTTTTTATTAATTTTAATTTGATTAATTTAATAGTAAAACACGCGGATTAAATGAGTTGATCTGACGGTCTTGAATGTAGCGTACATAATGTACGATAAGTGTATTTGTATGATCTCTCTCTCTCTCTCTCTCTCTCTCTATATATATATATATATATATATATATAATCGTATGAAAAAGTTATATCCGATTGAAAATCGTGGGGGGAGTGGGTTTATGAGTCACCAATAATGGATCTTCTTGTTTGTCATTTCTCCACTTGTTTCCTATGTTTTATGTCATGTGAATTCTATATTTAAGAACCACCTAATCTCAACTATTGAATTGCTTGATCAAATGCCCATATCGTCTCCTACACTTCGCACAACAAAATACTCTTATACATGATCTTTAACCCTAATATATATCATTACCATCTCTATTATTTCATAATATTTTAGTACAAATAAAACATTTTGAAAGAAAAAACGGTTACACCTAAAAACCAAACGGTCAAACGTCTATAACCTTTGTTTCGAACAACCCATCTAACGTCCGCTTTATCATATTTCAAAAGGGTAAAGCGGTTCGATCTGGTATCTTTGTCTAACACCGGCTGAACTTAAACCGGACCCTAAACACCCCAAAGCTTTCTTTTAGGTCGATTGGAAGGCCAACACTGCAAACAATGACTATTCATTGCCGGGTAAGGACTCAAGGTGATCAGTCACCTATTGGTATTCCAATTTGATATATGGATGATTTTTGTAGGCTCCCTCTATTATTGCTGACAACAATAATTGAAAACTTGTACCTCCTCTAGAACTGGGGTTGGCAAACTTAGCTTCTCTTATCTATTTCTTGGTCATGATGATGGTTTGGTCTAAAATAAATAAAATGGAATAAAGTTGTCAATCATCAAGTCACAGGCCTCATAATGATATGGGAAGAAGCCAAAACGTAACTATATTCAATACTCATGACAAACATAGTTTACATGGTTACAATAAAGACACAAAAAAGACTGAATTTTAATGTATTGAAAAACAACCCAAAAATGGCTTCATAAATAACACGTAGAGGACCACTTTGAAAGGTACTAATGGTTTCCATCCACTCTTAATAAATATTTACAATTGATTTTTTTTGAAAGATAAATTTATTCACAACATCACCTCGCCAATGCAGAGGCTGCAAAAAATCGAGAAACATCAGACTACAAAAAGTCAAATTTACATCAATTCGACCACAAAACGGTCTTAAGTTTTCCACATGCTTTTCTCCTCTGATTTGAATTGTACACGTCTACTGGTTCAGCCGATTTTGGATTTACACAGTTTGGTCCCCAAATTACGATTTAAAAATTATATTTAACAATTTGACTAGCGGTGTAGAAATTAAAAGACCAAGCCAGTCATTTAACCTTTTGTATTTTTATAACAAGTTATGAATATTCATAATATTTAAAAAAAGACATTTTATAAATACAAATAATAACTTAAGTCACCTTAACCCATCATGGCATCCCTTCATTCAAAGACACGGAATCATTTAATGTAGGCACCCATTCATCCATTTTTTTTTCTTTTTGAAAACCGTCAAAAACCGTTGCAAAAGCCTAGATGATTTTTTTAAACTATGATTTTTTTAAACTAAAATCACTCGGAAAGTTTTTGTTTTAGTGGCCGAGTGAGAATCTTTTACAATTTAATTAGGGGAGGGGATGGTTCACTAGTGATAGAATTTATCACTCACAAGCACCAATCAAGTTCCGCCATGTCATCGACCATTTTTCTATCACTCACTACTTTTTTAGTGGGGGTGGTCATCACTCATCACCACACCCAACAATTTCCCCCCAACCAACAAATACCCTCACTCAAATAAAACCATCACGGCGTGGAAAAAATAACGAAAATGGAATTGCGTTAATGTATCACGCGTGGAACTTTATGCCGGTGGTGAGAACAATGTGGCCATCACGCGTTATACAAAAGTATAACGTGACCGCCCCTTGTTGCCTTACTACTTTAAGTTAATTTAAAGGGCATTGTAAGTTTTGTTATGTACAGATTGCCTTAATTCATTTGATGTAGCATTGTAGACCTAAGGATAAAGTAAAAGAAAATAATATTTTTCATAAGCTTAATAATTTTGCATCTCATGTTATAAACTTATAATACTAAAGACTATCGTAATTAACATCCCGTAGGGATTTACGTCAACTCGTTCAATACAATACACAACTAAACTGAAATAAAGAAAACACGATAACCGACTGATCATTTATGCATAGTATTTGTCAAATGCGATGAAAAAAATAGAGGTAGTTATATAATTACATAACTTCTTAACATTTGTCAAATGCCATTGGGAAAAAAAAAGGCAGTTATATGATTACATAAGGGGATGCGGGGTGGTCCGTGATGGTCACCCCATTACGCGCGGAAACACAACGAACACCGCGCCACCTTAAAAACCACTTGTTATATTTGTAACGCGTTGAATGTTTCACGCGTTGAAAGTTTAAAAAATTCGAACGTTTGCCTTGTTTTGACCGTTGAATAACGGTAAACTTCAATAAAAAAATAAAAAAAACCCTTAAACCCTTTATCTATTTATATCTCGATTTTACACACACCAATCTACATCTTTAAACCATTTTAAACCCATTTCACACAATCTACATCTTTCTCAAATGGAGTTCCCTACGGATTCGACGTTTCCGATGTCTAACGATAACGATACCGAGTCGTCTTCCGACAATGAGACGCTAAAATATTTTGTGTCGGTGTACACCGAACTTGATACCGAGTCGTCCCGCCCAAAGAAGAAGATGGTAGACCGTGATCGTATACGTGCCAACGAAGTGTTAATGAACGATTATTTTGTGGAAATACGCTCTACAATGCCGAAACGTTTAGAGATCGGTTTCGTTTACCCAAAGAATTATTTTTAAAGATCGTTGGAGACATCGAAGCAAGCGAGGAATGGTTTCAAGAACGTTACGATGCGAGGGGCAAACCAAGTTTCACGCCGATAAAAAATGCACGTCCGCCATTCGTCAACTAGCGACAGGTAACCCTCCCGATCAATATGATGAATACCTAGCTATGGCGGCCAGAACTTCACGTGAATGTTTGCAATTTTTTTGCAACGCGGTCATTAAGTTGTATGGTAAAGAGTTTTTACGTAAACCGACGAGCCACGACATCTCACGTATTTACGCCGCACATGAGGCTAGATGGCATTTTCCCGGGATGCTCGGTAGCATCGATTACACATATCGAGTGGAAAAATTGTCCAAGAGAGTTGCGAGGGGCGTATGTTAGGGGTGACATCAAAAGACCAACCATCATACTAGAAGCGGTGACGTCGAATGATTTATGGATTTGGTATTCGTATTTCGGTGTTCCAGGTTCAAACAACGACATCAATGTGTTGCATACGTAGCCGTTGTTTCAAACCGTAACGAATGATACGGCACCTTCCTCACCTTTCTATGTTAACGGACGATATTACAAACAAGGCTTTTTTCTTGTGGATGGTATCTACCCGTCATGGTCTGTTTTTGTGAAAGTTCCCTCATTTCCTGTCGAGGCTAAAGAAATCGTGTTCAAAAAATTGCAAGAATCGACAAGAAAAGATGTTGAGAGGGAGGGCATTTGGTGCTTTAAAGGGTAGATGGGGTATACTACACCGACCGGTTCATCCAATCAAATCATGTCATGTCATCACCCAATATTTTATCAATAGTGATAGAAATGTAGGGGGTGGTATCACTAGTGATACAATTCCATCACTCACTAATTTTTTTAATTTTTTATTTTAAATTCCATTTGGATAAAGTTAAATAGAATGTGATGTTTGCATGTGATTGTCACACTCACATAGAATTGGTCCAATTAAAATAGAATGCTTTGAAAATTGTTGAGTATATAACGCGTTAACAATTCCACGCGTTACAAATATAACGCGTTAAAGTATAGTCGGCGGCGGTGTTCCGTGATGGATTAACGAGTGATCGGGGTGGTATAACGGACCACCCCGTGTGCCCTAACAACTTAACATATCAAAATACAAAAAACAATGGATTCAAAGATTCAAAACTTTATACGGTTACCGCAGTTCTCTAGTTCGCATCCCTATTTCATAAACCGTTATGTTAAAAAACTTGGATACACACTAGCATTAAAAGAACACTTGAAAACATCAAAAAATTGTGTGCATATATGCTTCTTAGATAAAGTTGATTAGTGTCATCTGCTCATACACCTCATCTAATTGTGTATAGCAAGCAAAACCATCTTACAAAAACACTATCATTAAAAAGTTTTATGCAACCAAGTTATAAAGCTAAACAAAATGAATATATCCTAAAAAGAAACGTGAGAGCATCTAGTTCAAATTGTGTGATTTTCAAAAAAAAAAAAAAAAAGAACAAATATTTTGGAATATTGTTTTGTGGTTTCAAAATGAAATCATTTTGATATTCCTTTTGTCACTTCAACTAGATGCCCTTATCTTCTTTGGGAAAACACAAAATCCCAACTTTTGATCACATTTTCAGTAGTCATGAAAACCTACACCCTTCCAACTTTTTTATCACTGTTGTTGCACAAGAAAGCTTTAATGAACAAAATATTAAAATTAACAAGTCTTAAAGAACAAAATATTCAAATAAACAAGTCTTAAAGCGTCCACAACTTTTAGAAATTTTTTTGATCACCGTTACCCATTAGTGTTGTTCACGGGCCGAACCGGGCCGAGCTAGGGCAAAACTGGAGCTCGGCTCGACTATAAACCGAGCTGGCCCGGCTCGGTTCGGATTTGAAACCGAGCTGGAAAGCTAAACTCGAGCTCGGCTTGGTTTTAAACCGAGCTGGTTTGACACAGCTTGGTTTGACTCGATTTTGAAAAGAAAAATTAATACATGCCTCTCAAAATTCAATAATTTAAAATATTATTCAATAATTCAAAAGAAAATATTTAAAATAAACTCAACCTAACATATTATAAGCGAAAATCAAGTTTTAACAACACAAAATATGTTCTTAATTTCAACGAAATACAATATAAGTTCATTAGCATGGTAATCAACCTATAAATATGGTATAGATATCAAATTACACTCCAAACCACATGTAAATAATAATCAATTTTTGTGATATATTATATTGTATATAGAAATAAAATATATTAAAAGTAAAATAATCCGAGCTAAGCCAAACCGTACTGTTATGCGAACCAAACCGAGTCGATTCGGCTGACTTTTAAACCGAGCCACATCGAGCGAGGTTTTTCCAAGCTAAATCCGATAAAGCTCTGAGCCACCAGCTTTTTTACAGACCTATTACCCATATCCTATTGCGGAAGATCTTATCTCCTACCAAAAAAATTACTTTCAAACGACAAAATACATTGCACCAATGCAGAACATCACAATTATCCAACCATGGAACCAATATTTTTTTACCGGAAAAAAACAGCATAGCAATAAAATCCAACAAACACAAACCAATTTTAAATGATTTATTATGAGAGATATCTATCACCTTCAAGAATCCCCACACCTGATCTGGTAGCAGATGTGCAGATGCAGGTGGGCACACAAACTCCATACCCAAACAAACAACAAATATCTATCTAATCAAACCCATCTTCAACAAAACAAACAACAAAAATATCTTTAAAGAAACCCTAATACTTCTTACATTCCATATGTCAATAATAATAATAATCATACATACATACCATTCCATTCCATTTAAACACCAACTAAACTATTTTTCTTCTAATATATTTAAGAAAAGACCACAAATCTGAAACCCTAATTAAAGGTGACCATCATCAAGATTAAAACCAGCACAAACAAAAAAACAAGCATTTGGTCACCCATTGATTCTTTAACATAGACAGTGAAAAGGAAAGAGCACAAAGAAGGTAAAAAAAAGTAAATGTGAACACACATTTACCCTTCATCCTCCTCCTCCAGATCAACGGTTGCTGGAATTAGGGCATTCACGTGCAAAATGCCCATCTTCCCCACAGTTATAACAACCGCCACCTCCACCTCCACCTCCACGGCCGCCGCCACCACCACCGTAACCACCACCTCCACGTCCACCACCGCCATAACCTCCACCACCTCCACCGCCCTGCGGACACTCCCTAGCCATATGACCACTCTCTCCACACTTGAAACAACCGTTTCCACCACCACCACCTCCATAACCACCGCCTCCGCCGCCGTAACGACCACCACCGCCTCCATAACCACCGCCACCTCCGCCATAACGATCACCACCGCCACCGCCTCCACGTCCTCCGCCATTATAACCACCGCCACCACCTCCATAACCTCCACCGCCACCGCGTCCTCCTCCGCCGCCGCGAGTGCTACCCTGAACCGGACCTTCATCAGGACCGGTGACGTCAGCAGCTTTCGTCCGGCCGTCAGATCCTTCTTCAACTACATACTCTACAGTTTCTCCGTCACCGAGGCTCCGAAAACCTTCGGCTCTGATAGACGATTGGTGAACAAACAGATCTTCGCCGCCGTCATCCTGCGTAATAAAGCCGAAACCTTTGCTGTCGTTGAACCACTTCACGGTGCCGGACTTTCTAGCGCCGTCGTCAGCCATTTTGTCTGTGAATAAACCCTAGAAATCGGAAAACCCCCAAATGTTATGTGAGAGAAAACCCTACTCTCTGTATATAGATATGACTGTGAGTGTGAGGGTTACTCTGTTATATATATTATTATTTTTTCTGCTAAGGGGTAAAATTGGGATTTAGTTATCAAATTTGGCAGGTTTGATCTAACGGTTGGGGATAAACTATTTATGGTTGATGTGTTTTATGCCGTTCAATTGGTGATTTGGAGATAAAGTTTTGTCACAGAAGAATTATACGAATTTTGACTTTTAACAGTAAAAAAATTTAGTACTACCTCCGTCCCATTAAAAGTGTCTTATTTTGAATTTCAAAGACTTTATTTATAAATTTTGACTTTAATTATATATTTTTGTGTTATATAAAAATTGATGAAAATTAACCCGATAAAAACACTTGTAAATCACACTCAAATCATATAACTTTCATCAAGTATTATCTAACACAAACAAAATTATTTAAGGTCAAAGTTTATAAATAAAGACTTTGAAAATTCAAAATAAGACACTTTTAATGGGACGGAGGGAGTAATTAAATTAAAGTACATTTAAATTGAAATTTTACTTGGGTGAAGATTTTTTTTAATTTCTTTTGAGAATATCATTAGGTCACACGGTGTCTGCGTTAAAAAATGTCGTCGTTGTTGCTCAACACTGACTTTCACACCATCCCGTCCATAGTGTTATTCAAAGGTCGGGGAATCTCTACCGGCGTGAAGGACATTTTGCAGACGACGTTGCACGTGATTGATGGACGTGAATGCTAGCCAAACCCAACGGCTAATTTTTAAAATTTAAAAAAAAATACCTTTCTTAAAATTTATAATTTCACACTATAAATACAACCAACATCTTCACCCAAATTTATACGAACTCCATAACTTCTTCATTTTTATACTAACTTTTCCACTTCAACGCCGTTCCACTTCACCAAAAAAAAAACCGATGATGGCAACCGTGGCGTGGACCGAAGAGGAGGATATTGCACTTTGCGAATCATGGGTCGAAGCTTTGAGCAAACCACACGCGGGGTAGGCGCACAAGCGGTCCTTTTTGGAGGACAATCCGACAACACTTCCAAGCCTATATGGGTCATAACAACCGAACAGTCGACTCCCTCTCGTCACATTTTAGGACGATCCGTCTTGACTGCAAAAGATTCGAGACAATCCACACATAAAATGTGTTTTACATAAAACGTAATGGACTAAAAACACAATAAAATATGTTGTTTCTAAAACGCAATGGCTGAAAAACACAAAGAAATGTCTTTTCTTTGTAAAACGCAATAGCCTAAAAACACAAAGAAATGTCTTATTTCTAAAACGTAATGGCCAGAAAACACAAAGAAATGTCTTTTTTCTAAAACGCAATGGCCAGAAAACACAAAAAAAATGTCTTTTACCTAAAACGCAATTAACTAAAAACACATAAAATGGATCTCATTGATGATGAGATCCATTTTATAACCTTGATTCCATTTTTAACCTTTTTGTACTCTGAGATTCGATACAAGTAAAGGGTTGTGTTACACTAAATGCATTTTCATCACACGGCACCGTTGCACGTTTAAACGCTTTATATTCGCAAACTCTCAACGCGAACGCTACATGAATCATAGAGAATTATGCTACTTTATTTGCCGAGTGTGTTTGTTTGGTTACCCCTCGTCTCCGCATTCGCTTATCACGATTAAAAACGCTAAATCGCAAACATTATTAGTAGTAGTAATTTTACGTTGTGTGTTCTTATATGCTTTACTTGTGTGTGCTTTATATGTGTGGTTTACTTCTTATATGCTTTACTTGTGTGTTCATATATACGCTACTCGCACAACTCGATTTATCACTCTAAAACGCAACGCAACCCGATACTCAGTGTTACGCTAAAATACTTAAAGTACCAATACTAACCAACGCAACAAAACGCATTAAACGAGCATCCTACACGCGAAACGAAGAACTCGATACATAAAACAACACCTTCGAACGACGCCAGCTGGCCTCGTATGAAGGCAGCTACTTCGAACGAATGCCTTCTGTTCGAACCCAGCTTCTCTATAAATACTCCCTCACTTCTCATTCATTCTCACTTGCTGATTTTCATACCGAAATGCTGCCGAATTGTTGTCCAACTATTCTCAAGTAAGATTTAACAGTTTTATATGATTACACAATGTTTTCCACTTTGATTTTCCACAAGATTCACTTTGATTTCATTAAAACTCTTATATTCTTCAATCAAACTTCCTCTTTTTCATCATTTCACAAAGAACTTCATCTTTTTCATAGAAAACCTTCATTCTTATTACAAACTCTTCATCTTTTTCGTCAAATCTTCTTATTTTATCACGGTTCTACACTTAACCGAGTGTATTGGGCCTAGCTACGGCTTCCCAAGTTAGAAATCAGTTGATTTCACACTCACCAAGTGCTAGATTTAGGTGAAAACTCTTTAAAACCATTCTAAACTTGATTTTCACACTAAAACGGACCTAAAACGGCATGTATTTCGTTCACTGAATAGTGGAATGAGGTAGTGTCGAAACCGGCTTGAATTGGACTCGAAAATACATCCGATTCAGACGAAAACGCAGCTCTGAACGCCAAGAACAACCACAAATGCGAGCTAGACTGTTCTTTGCGAAGCCTGGCTTCATACGAAGGCACTGCCTTCGTACGAAGGCACTGACTTCGCGCATCACAGCCCGATTCTCATTTCTTGACTCAGACAAAGACCTCTCCGACTCTTGTTGGAGGGATGAACACTCGATTTTCCGAAGACAGACGCGAAGACACTCGATTTTGGACAACAGAAGCCACACTTGTGTGAAGACCCACCTTCGTACGAAGGCACAGCTTCGTACGAAGCTTCTGTTTCCCACCGACACTCTGATTTTCAACCGTTTCAGCACTTTGGATGACTTACGCTTCTATTCCCGTACGCAGGCTGCTCCGGCACTCCCTTCAATCCATTCTCAAACCGTGTTTACTGTTAGATACGCACTGTGAGTATACTCGAACCCATTTTCGTTCAACGCACTTTTGGGTGTTACATACGTTCGCTATAAAAAACACACCACACAATGCAAACACTTTATAAGCGCTAACCGTTCCAGCATGTTATACGTGATTAGTTGAATGCTTGTTGTTATGCTTATACAATGAATACTTGCTCGACCGCCTTTAGCAACGATAATACTATAGTTTGGACTCAGCACCTGTTTGTTCAGGGGTTTCTAAGGATCACGTACTTTACTTCACGTGTTCGCTTCGATGAACATGTGTTGCGCATACTCTACTTGCAGTCACGTGGTTAGGATGTATCATTGTTGGTAGTTTACATGCTTCACCCGTTACGTGTTACATGCTGGTTATGTGTAAATGCTTTTTATACTGTATTTATGAATGATGTGTGCAAAATGAAACATATAAATTACATCAATTGTGGCATAAAACTAACCCTTTTTTAGTACTAATGTTGGAAAAAGCGTGCTTTTGTCTTCCTTTTGTATTTTCAGGATTAAATGAGCTCAAATGAACAAAAGAAGCAAAAATGCAGCTAAATCTAACATAAATACAAGAATAGGAATAAACGTGGCATACCCGACCCCTCGACAGCATCCTCCCAAACAAGAACAAGAAAACAGAAGGCTGAACACGCCCCGTGCTCAATGAGCACGGGGGCGTGCCCAAGTGTCTGCAGAAAAGACAAAGCTGTAGAAGCTTCTATCACCCACCACGGGGGCGTGCCCAGCGGACACGGGGCCGTGGTCAACTCTAAGATTCGCAGAATCTAAGGAAATCTTGATAGTACATATACGCTTCTGCACACGGGGTCGTGCCCAGCGGACACGGGGGCGTAGTCAAGTAATGCAGACAAACTGCATTTAATGAAGAAAGAGAAAAGGATGGACACGGGGCCATGCCCAATGGACACGGGGCCATGTCCGGGCTTCTGTGCAGGCTATAAATAGGGGTGGTTGGCTCACTTGCAAATCATCCCTTGGCAAACCACCTCTCTCACACTTCACCCACACTCCACCACCACCACAATACCATCATCCACCACTATCATCCATCATAGAGTGTGTGTAGTAGTCTCGGGATCCAAGATTGATCGTAAGAGTTCTTGACAATCAAAGACCATGTTTGCCTAAGTCTCTTACATCACTTGGTGAAGACAAGCATTTAGTGTAACACTTTTTATTTTTAATCTTTTCGCACTTTTTATTTGGTTATGTATTAATGACTTTAATAACTAGTTTCTTATGTTGAAGGTGAGTCTTCCTTATCATTTGTCCGTGGTGTCTTGGCGTTATTTTACTGTCTATATAAAATAAAAGATTTACACCATTCATATCTCCACGGTCTATATGGAGATATGTTGGCTACCTGGTCGGGGGTTAAGGGAATGGTTTGGTAAGAGTCTTGCCTTGTTCAGTGTATAGATCCTGCAAGGACCTGGGTCAAGCTTAGTAGGATCTCCTTCAATACCCACCGGTATTGGATGGCGGGGGTCCGAATTTCTTGATCCCCTCATATGTAAACTACTATTAATATATTAACCCGGCTACTTATGACTGTATCCCTGCTGACTCAGACTACTTAGCCGAGGGTAACGTCACCTTCAAAAGAGGGGCCTACCACACTACGCATTAATAACTTAATTAATTATCTTTCAATAATCCGACCCTTTAGGATTGTATCCTTGATGACTCAAACTACTGGGTTGAGGGTAACGTCACCTTCAAAAGAGGGGACTACTACAATAACTAAGATAATCTCTTAAAAAGTGCAAAAGTGCGGAAATAATCAAAGGTTACACTAAAGGCGAGTCGGATCCAAGTGATTCATCTTGTCTATCTGTTTTTATTTTATTTTTATTTTCAGCATTTTAGTTTCTTATTTTCTAGTTTAAAACGTTTTTCTAAATTTTTGGTTTGATTAGACGTTGAGGATAAACCGGTATTAAAAGCTCTTGTGTCCTTGGACGGCCTCGGTATCTTACCAACACTATACTACGCTCACGATGGGTGCACTTGCCCATATGTGTGTTTGGTGTTAGTAAGTATCGTGTTTTATAAATTTAAAACTTGACTAAAGTGGTTTAAAAGGGCTAAAAAATACATAAAAATATATCACACCTAACTGCACATCAATGAACACTTGTGTACTCACCTTTACTTTATGTATTGACTTTTATTTTAGATTGTTATGCTGCAAACAAGTCTAGAAACCCACAATAAAAATCTAGGTTGTCAGATCATGTTTTGTTTATGAGAACTCGTTATCTGTAATGACTGTTTGTTGAATATTTGTTCATTAGTATGGGACGATGAACTTTTAAAATATTGGTAATGAATAGTTGTCATGGATTATCTTGAGCAATCTGATTCGCCTAGTGTCGCGCCCCGATGATTCCGCCATCGGCTGGGGTGTGACAGATTGGTATCAGAGCCATAACTATAGGGAATTAGGCCGAGTCGTGTAGAACAGACATAGTCTATAGTCTAAGTACCAAGACGAACCCTTCGTACAAACCCACTTGGGGCTTCGTATGAACCTACTTGATATGCTCTTGTGCGAACCCACCTAGTGTGGCTTCGTACGAACTCGCTATACTACACCTTCGTATGAACCTACACAACTTTGTACGAAGGCGACCTTTCCTAAGGTCTAAATGTCTACTTGTCTTTCCTAAGGCTAACACAACATACACGCTTGACGATACTCGTATAACACAAACGAGTGATTGTGTCGAGATTAGGTGTGAAAACCAAGAACTCTCGAAAAGCTCACTCACCCCGCGTATTTTACTCTCAGCACGAGCATCTTTCGTTGAGTAAGGAGTGATATCCACATCTCAATGGAAACCTCCATCTCTACCTCGTGGTTTTACAACAGTTAGGAGCGAAGTTGTTAAGTTAGGGGTGAAACCCGCATCCCGCATCTTAGTGACCCGTTCCACTCCCTACTTCGATTTTACAAATCTCACTAAAGTCTCAACTGTTCCAATGACTCGGGTCACGTAGTAACTGGAAGAATGGATGCCGGTAGCCATGTCACGGTGAGAGCATAGTCTATTAGGCCAAAGCGTGTACTCGAACTCGTTGGTAATAGTTGAACCACTTTGGGTAGTCGATGTCTAACACCCAAGACACTCTATTCGTTTTGAGCATACATTCGTCGATTTTACGTATTATCAAATCGCGTCTATGTGTTTTAAGTTGTGAATTTTACTGTTTACGCTTTATTGATTTCTCGCTTTGTTGGTGCATATGTTTGTTGACTTCGTCTTGTATCAAGTCTTGGATTCGTTTAGAAAAATCAGGGCACGCAAAACAAGATCAGTATACGGTATGACACGATACGGAAGGAGCGAATCTGAACAAGAATGATGTCATCATTCTCAATGATGACATCATACATATGACATCACAATCTTACATCATGGAATTAGTATTCACACGAAATAAGATACACGAAATAAGATGCACACGAAATAAGATACACGAAATAAGATGCACACGAAACGGAATTTAATTTCGCGTGAAATTATGTTGTAATTTCGTGTGAACTGTCAATATGGTATTTTCGTATGAAATTAAAGTTGGTAATTTCGCTTGAAATGACATGTGGTCATTTCAAACGAAATTAGAAGCCTATAAATAGGCATGTTCAGTTTCTCATTTGTAACGGAATTAGCTAGTGTGTCATGAAGTGCTGCTGAAATTCCACCGTGTAATAAAGTATATTTTGAATGAGAAGCTTGTTGTTTTAAAGTGAAATACTCTGTTTCTACTCATTTCTACACTGATTCTAAGCTGTTTGTTTGATTCCGCCTCTCAAACAGTTGTGTATTGCCTCTGATTGACTCATTTGGTTGGTAAAACGATCCTACAATTGGTATCAGAGCCAGTTATGAGTCAATACACTTGAATCAGTGCCTTTTTCTACACTTTTTTGGACTTTTGAACAATTTAATGGACAAAATGGACTGATTTTCTAATATTGTGTGTAAAATACAGTTTTAACAAACCCTTGAGAGAATCAGATCAAAATTCAAAGTAAAAATTACAAAAATGGGCCAAAAGGGTAATTTCGTTTGAACGAACATCTAATTCCGTTTGAAAAATTGAGGTTATTTCACACGAAATTACTAATTTCGTTTGAAAAGGTAATTCCGTTTGGCTAATTCCGCACGAAATTAAGTATTTCGTTTGAAATTGTCTATTTCGTGTGAATGTGTTTTGCGTTAAAAGAGTTCCATTTCATGTGAAGTTGACTATTTCGTTTGAAAATCAGTTTCAGATCATGTGATTTGTGTCAGGTTGCATCGTTTGATCGGTCATTTAGTCAACTTTATCAGAAGTATTAAGTGAATCATCAGTGCATGTGATATTATCATTTCGTTTGAAAAGTTCCAGGTCTCGTAAATTGAAGTAATTAGGCTGCATGTGATCTGTTTGAATAGAGTGATAAGGGTTGCATTGCATGTGATGTATCAGACAAATTAATTGGACTAGTCAATAAAGATCATTGGCCCAAGTGAACATATCTGTTAGCAATTAATTGTCTAAACATTACTTGAACGGTCCAATAAAAAGTTGTTGAATATCACAGTTGTCGGCTATTTTAATTGAGAATATCAATAATTCACGAGAGGTGTCAGGTCCATTTATTATATCTTGTTTGGCCCAAGATTTGCATGAGAAGTATAACAGTTGTCGGCCACAATTGAGATTGCATATGTGGTAATGTTGAGGTCCAATAATATCACATTGAACAAAGTTGTGTCAATCATTAATTGAATTGGTTCTCATGTGAATATATTAGACTTGTCGGCCATTGTGTTCAAATAGCGATACAGTGCATGTGAACAGATTGTATGTGAGAATAGTTTGGAATTAATTCGGTTTGCACGGTTTGAAGTGTTGGGCAGTTCATTTGAAGTTTGTTTTGTTAGAGGTTCGGTCCAATCACATTTGGTTGTTAATAAAGTCAAGTGAAGTCCACTTAATTCTCAGCCCAAATCATTCTAAGCCCATTCAAAAAGTGTATCACATCAGTTCATTTCAGGCCCATTCATTCAGTGATTTCACCCGAACAACATTGGAACGAGTCCGCAAATCTTCGACACGAGTCTTAGATTGATTTCATTAACACACACGTTCAAGTATTCAGTTTGTTTAAACTGATCACTTGTTTTTGTATTTTCAAGTGCTTCACGAAGTGAACCAGTTTGTTTGAAAATCTGTCTTTGTGAATTTTTCAATACCGAAACATGAATTCTGAGTTTTACAACTCGTCTTTCGGATATGGTATGCTTGTTCAGACTCCAACAAATATTGCACATAAGAAGTTTGATAGTTTTACGGGTATCAAGGGAGAGTCTACAAAAGAATTGATCGAAAGATATTGCAAGTTATATGTAGAGATGAGGCGTTTGAACATTAGCAAAAGAGATGATGAATGGGTTGACAATTTTGGATTCAATTTGAGCACGTTCGTCGAGAAGATTGAAGCTCAAGAACTTGAGTTCCAAAAGATTAGAAAATTGAAGTCTGATTCAGGAGAAAAGAATCATAAAGCAGCAACTACTGAAGAAAAAGTAAAATCTTCAGAAAATGAAAATTTTTGGATGAAATTAGAAAACAAAAATTTAAAAGAAAAAGAGACAGAATTTCAAAGTCAAATAAGAGTTTTAGAAAATGAAAAATCTGTTTTTGAAGAAAATAAACTTGAAAATGAAAAAGCAATAAATTCTCATCTTGAGAAAATCTCTCAACTTAAAAAGAAGTTGAGAGTGCTAGAAATAAAATTGATGATCCTGAAAAGAAATTGAAAGGTTTTGTGAACTCATCAGCGATACTAGATCAATTATGTCCAAAACCGATCAATGAGATTCCAATAAGTGACAATGTCACAAATTATGACAAAGTCATAATTGAAGATTGTGATGATAAAGCTGATGATGAAAAAGAGAAAAAGAAAATATTTTTGGAATTAAAAGAAAAATTTAAAGAAACTATTTTACATTCGACTGAAATAGGTGAATGTTCAAAGCAAAAACCTGTTAAGAAGAATGTAGAACAAAAACAAAATGTTAAAACTTTGAAAAATTTTCAAAACAACAATAAAAGGTCATCAGTTCAGTCATCCAATTATTATAAAAAACCACAAAAATTTGAAAATCAAAACTCACAAAAAGTTGGTAATAAGTGGTGTAGGTTTGACCACAGTGCTCAAGCGTCAAATTAAGCTTATAGGAGAAGTCATGAGCACTACAAATCAAATCAGTGTTATGATTTGAGTGTTTGGATTGATGGTGGAGATTGGTACGATAACAGGGTGTGTTACAACTATGGTTTTCAAGGACATATTGCTGTTAACTGCCAGAGACAGAGTTTGAGACAAGAAGATGTTATGAATGCCAAATCAAAGGTCACATTGCCAGAAATTGTCCAATGAGATCAAAGGGAAGATCGAGGGCTGAATCCCAGAAATTGACAAAGAAATCAGTCAAAGTCAAAGAAACGCCCAAAGAACAGAAAGTGAAACTTTCACAAGGGCAAAAAGACAGACTGAGAACGAAAAGGAAGAAAGCGAGGGAGTATCTTGAAAAGATATTGTCCTCGGGTACAACGGTCGATTTAAATAAAAGTTCTAATGAATCGCTTCACTCAACGAAAAATGATCAGTCAAGTAAAACGAATTCATCAGATACAAATCTGAGGACAAAAGGGAGTGTAGAGAAATCAGATGTTAAGCCTGGCGATGAATTTGTTTCTTCGGAAACAAAGGAGCCACGTGTTGGCGATGAATCTGACTCGTCAAAGTCAGAAGAGCCACCTGTTGAGCAAAAAGAAGAAAATTCAGTTCCGCCAATGGATGATGTCAAGTTTCCACCATTGCGGACTGAAAATTTTAAACAAAAAGTTGGCAAAATGAAAATTTCGAAGCAATTCTATTCTGAAAAGAAAGAATTTGATGTCGAAAAGGCTTTTAATGGAAAAGTGAAAAATATTTTTGGAAAGATGATTAAGGGAAAGGTAAAAGGGGTAAAAGAATTTTATGAAGCAAAAAGGAATGATCAAACCCCGAGTGAAATTGAAAAGGTCACACCCAAGGCTGGTCAGGCTTGGGTGCCTACATTCTTTGCTTAAAATCCTGACTTGCCGGAGCTCCCAAGTTGGTAATCGTGGAACAGGAATCAGCATCTTTCTTAAAAATATCACAGATGCGAATGATGGTTGTTAAATGATATTTCGACTTATAAGTGGTTAATAAAGGACATTAAGTTGTACTTGATTTAACTATCTTACAAATGGTATGATTATTGGAAATTGTTTTTTGTGATAAACCTACAAGTGGTTGAAAACAATGTGATGAATTAAACCCCATGTTTGTGAAATGGCAAACAAAACTAATTTTCCGAAAAAACCATTTTGATTAAAACAAACTTAAGTGTTTTGAAATCACAGTGGGAAAATAGTTTGTTCTTAGGGGGAGTTCTGACTGTTTAAGCCAAGAGGATGGCGAATTGAGGCAATTCTCATCAGTTTGTCACTTTGTTTGTATAGTTTACTGCTTTATTTTTCAAATTTTCCCAGAAAATCAAAATTTGAAATATAATTTTGATTTTAGGGGGAGAAATTTTTTTGAAAAAAAATTAGAAAATTTGAAAAATTCATAAACATTGGAAATTAAAAACGAGTTTTGTTGAGAAAAAGAGGAAATGATAGTACATCAGTGGACTATCACAACATGCTAGAGAAATGGAAAGTCAAAAGATTTTAATCAAGTCTCACTAATGATGTGCCAGTAGGCTTCACACAAATAGTAGATTGTATTCGAGATATAAACATAAATATCAAAACTTACTTATCTCGTGGGGAACATCTCTCAGATATATGGGTAACTCCCGAAATCTTGTTTGAAAGATCCATCTTTCTGAGATACTAGGTCTTTATGCTTAGTGATATCTGGGGTATTATTCCGGGACTTCTGATTTTGCGGAAGCAATGGCCTAGTCCCCGTATAATATTTTTCGCTTGCTTGAAATAAAAGCACCACCCTCAGCATAAAAATGATGAAACATTGCAAAATGCTAATCATGTGCTGTTGAAGAAAAGATTCTCTAAAGGGAACACACCTAATGTCGAACCATCATCTCTCTGATTTTGCAGAAGCAATAGCCTGAGCTCTCATGGTTTCGCATTTAACCCTTTACAGATATCATCTAGGTATACTCACCTGTAAGACTGAATATTGGGATCTGGATACGGGAGTATATTCAGAGGTGGGACACTCGAATAAGTTCAAGTGCTTAAAACATTAATTTCGTATCTCGAATCAATTGAACTTTGTGTAGAAGTTTAAGTGGATAACAATACTGACAATCAAAAGTGAATTTGTTTAAGATTTAAAGTTAAATCCAGATCAGTGGTGTTGGTGATTTGTCATAAACTGATATGATCCTCTTACACAAACTAACAAAAATATTGTCTGTATATATTTCTTTACTATATTTTATTCAAAAACAAATATCCAAAAAGATTTTCGGAGTGTTTTAGCATAAAATTTTGAAAAATCAAAAAGATTTTACTTCATTTTATTTCGACAACTGATGTTGAAAAGTTGATTTTCAAAATTCAAAGTGCTAAACATGATGAACAACAGGATTGGGAGAGTTTGTTAAAATGAGAAATGAGAAATGTTTTTGAAATGACTAAATGGATCATTAATTTGAAACCAATTTAATCATTTTAATCATTTTAAATACAAGTGGCAAACATTGTTGGATCGGTTCCGTGACCCTAAACAGTCAGTAAAGGCAATTCATCATCATTTACTAAGGCGAAATCAAAGTAAACAACGTCAAAACAGCTTGCTTCCTTTAACTTTCTTTCTATTAATGCTTTCTGAGTCTTTACACGTGTTTCTGACTAAATTTTGGCAGCACCTTGACTCTTACAACATGACCTGATTCCGCTCCAGCCGTTACATTTGAACTCAACTCTAACCTATTTATAGCCTCCTGATTCCGCTTGAAACAAATCAAGCGGAATACCTTTGTTCAACTCGAGCGGAATCACTAAGTTACATTTGGAGCGGAATAACATATAAAGCTAATTTCGCTTGAAATGACTTCTTGTCATTTCAAGCGGAATAACATGAAATATCCACTTTTCTTGTTTCCAAACCCTGATCAACCTATCTAGACCTAAGACTCGATTAAGAGGTAGTAAACAGACATTCAGTGCACCAACAGACTCCCCCTTGGATGTTGACGAAGTCTTCGGCGTCGAGTCTTCAGTCTTGGTCTCTTTCCAATTTTGTCTTCTCATGTAAAAACTCTTTCTTCACAGGTTCACGATCTCATCCTATCTCTATCTTCAATCTCCCCTTTGACTGTTGATCCAGAATTCTGACTCCCCTTTTCATAGACTCCCCCTCTCGGTAAGCTGGGACTTGAATTCTTAGTTCAAACTTTAATGTTTTGGTGCCGTGGGGATTTTGAAATCCACAGCCTGTTTCTCAAACATATAACATTACAATCTATTGATTTTCAACAATAAATCACATTATCTATCAGCTTTAGAAATCCACTCAAGTATTCAGGTCCAAGTTAATGACCCTGATTACTCGATTAATCTACCAAGTCCAACTTAATGACCTTGGTTGATTTCAGACAAATCAAATTGATTTAGTTCAAGAATTTTCAAACATTTTCTGAAAATAACAAGTTTCAAGTTAATGAACTTGATTTTGACTTTTCATCAATCAGATTTTTTCAAGATAAGCTCTCCTCATCCTCCGGTCCAGAAACTTCCTGCATCTGCTTCAACTTTGAGAATCAGACAATCAACTCTCTACTCTGATTTGTCGGAAAATAAAGCAGAAATGAAAAGTCTTTTTGGATTTTCAGTAATGTTTCTAAACTAGAAATGAAATACAGAAACTTAAATTGTAGAATGTAATAGAAAGTAAACTATTTACAAACATATTTTTGATGAGCGTGTTAGGGAATCATATCCGTTATCAAACAAATCACTCGTACCGTTAAGCTTTAATTTCATACTCAGAATTAAACAATTCACGTAGATTGTCGATATACTGATCCATTTAAATTCTCACACAATTTTCAATATACTCCCGTAAACGAATTAGGTGAATTAAGAACTTAAACTCATTTATGTGTCCCACCTTTTGAATATACTCCCGTATCCAGATCCCAATATTCAGTCTTACAGGTGAGTATACCACATATGATATCTGTAAGGGGTTAGATGCGAAACCGTGAGAGCTCAGGTCAGAACTTCCGTTCAGCAGAGAGATGACGGTTCGACTTTCGGTGTGTCCCTTTTAGAGGATCTTTTTTACAACAGCAATGATTATCAATTTTATTGTTTCATCAATTTGCTGAGGGCGATGCTATGTTTCAAGCAATTGCGGAAAGTATTATTCGAGGACTAGGTCAGAACTTCCATTCAGCAGAAGTCCCGGAATAATACCCCAGATATCACTGAGTATAAAGACCTAGTATTTCAGAAAGAGGGACCTTTCAAACGAGATTTCAGGGGTTACCTATATATCCAAGTAGTGTTCCCCACGAAATAAGCTAGTAAAGATTTTAAGTTTATATCCCGAACAAACTTACTAAATGTGTAAAAACCTATCGACACATCATCAGTGAGAATGTTTAACGCTTTTAATCTTTACAAATCTTTAGCATACAGTAACTGTCAAACTGATGTACGATCATTTTCCCTTTTCAACACAAGCTCTTTTTCAGTTTTATATTGTTTTTGGATTTTTTGAAATTTTCTCATGTTTTTGAATTTTTTGAATTTTTTACTGTTTTTGTATTTTCTGAAAATATATTTACTCCCCCTAAATACCAAAACAAGTAAAAAGTTGACAAACCATTGCAGATTGTTTCTCATCATCATCTACAACAGTACCTTCATCAACGCCAATAATACCATCTGACACCGAAAGAAGCTTCATACCATTTAGTTTTAAGAGAAATTTAAAACGTGTTTTGTCAAAAGCTTTGGTATGTAAATCAGCTTTCTGATTGTCAGTGTGAATTTTCTCAATTTGTATCAACTTCTTCTCGAAGCAATCTCGGATGAAGTGATGTCGAATTTCTATGTGTTTAGTTTTAGCGTGATGTACTGGATTTTTTGTTATATTAATAGCGGCCTCATTATCAACAAAGTGAGGTGTGTTAAGAAACTGCAAACTGTAGTCGCGCATCTGTTGCTGTATCCACAAGATCTAAGAGCAGCAATTGCTAGCAGACACGTACTCCGCTTCACATGTGGATAGCGCCACAGACGTTTGTTTCTTACACTGCCAGGTGACCAGACGAGGTCCAAAGAACTGGCATCCTGCTGTTGTTGATTTTGCATTGACTTTGCAGCATCCGAAATCCGAATCAGAATACCCTTCGAGCGTGAAATCGCCTTTTCTAGGATACCACAACCCCAATGATGGAGTTCCTTTCAGGTAGCGTAATATCCTCTTCACAATAACCATATGCGAAGCTCTCGGGTTAGATTGAAATCTTGCTGCGAGGCACGTTGGGTACATGATATCAGGTCTTGAAGCAGTTAAGTACATCAATGAACCGATCATGGAACGATAAAACGTCTCATCTGCCCTGTCTCCGGTGAGATCTGGGTGAATCCCATGATTTGTTGCTAGTGGGGTTGACGCCGGAGTAGAACCTGACATCCCAAATTTCTCTAGAATATCATGAACGTACTTCGTCTGGTGAATGAAAATTCCCTCAGGTAGTTGATCAACTTGTAAACCCAAAAAGAATTTCATCTCCCCTATTGATTATATTTCGAATTTTTGCTTCATTACTGATTCAAAATCTTTGCACAAATTCTCATTTGTTGACCCAAATATTATGTCGTCCACATAAATCTGTACGATCAGAAGATGTCCGTAGACCTCTTTGGTGAAGAGAGTGGCATCCACTTTCCCTCGGATGAAGCTGTTAGCTAGTAGGTGTTGAGACAAAGTCTCGTACCAAGCTCTCGGGGCCTGGTGTAAACCATACAACGGTTTGTCCAGCAAATAAACCTTGTTTTTGTGGATTGGATCGGTAAAGCCCGGCGACTGTCCGACATAAACCTCCTCTTTTACCTTCCAGTAAAGAAACGCCGATTTTACATCTAACTGATATACTTTGGAGTTTTTCCACGATGCAAATGCCAGGAAGATTCTGATTGCTTCTAGTCGAGCTACAGGAGCATACACTTCAGTAAAATCTGTACCCTCCTGTTGACTGAAACCCTGGACTACGAGTCAAGCCTTGTTTTGAACAACAACTCCTCTATCATCTCTCTTACATTTAAACACCCATTTGGTGTTGATCTTCCTGTGACCATCAGGTAAATCTACCAACTTCCACACTCCCAACTTCTCAAACTGACTTAATTCTTCTTGCATAGCATTGACCCAAGAATCTTCAGTTAGCGCCTCTTTATATGTTCGCGGTTCGATCTGCGAAATAAAACAACTTAATGAAAATTCAGTTTGTAAAGGTGCTACTGTAGAATAAAAACATGTAAGGCCTTGGTCAATTTGACGTTTAGTGCGAACACCTGATTGTAGTTCTCCTATGATCAGCTCCTCTGGATGGTATGAAAGAGTTCGTGGCATTGCTTTACCTGGAACATCTAAATTGCCCTCCAGATTAGTAACATTCTGATTTGCACCATGTTCACTGACTGGGTTTGTTTGACTTGAAATCTGAATTTGCTCCCCCTCAGAATCTGAATCACTATGATCAAATATAGGCATATTCTCAGATTCTTGATTATCGTTCTGAACCGTCTGATTATCTTGAGCAACTTCATCTTGTTGGACATCATCATGTTCACCAGCATTACTTGGACCTGCTTCATTGTCATTTGAAGTTTGTCGTGGTCGCGTTGAATACTCAGCTGGGAATCTTTCCTGCGATGACTCATACTCTCACAAAATATCCAACTCATCAAAGAAATCTTCTTCTTCTTCTTCTTGTTCTTCCATCATATCAAAAGAATCCCACAACTTGTCGTAATGATATCGCCATGAATCTCCAGGATTCTGCGGCGGCATTGTATAACCTTGACATTCAACATTGGGAGCTTCAATAATCCGCTTCAAGCTTGGAACAAAGACACGTCGTAATGGACTTGCATAACCTATGAATATTCCCTCAATACTCTTCGGACCAAACTTTCCAAAAGGCTCTAGAACAGTACAGGGTGACCCAAACGGTTCAAGATACTTCAGATTTAGTTTGCGGTTATTGATTAACTCAAAGCATGTTTTGTTGAATTTCTTGACAGTGAGAACTCTGTTGAGCGTATAGCATGCAGCGGAAACTGCTTCTGCCCAAAAATTTATCGGTAGCTTTGAATCAGCAAGCATTATTCTAGCCGTTTCAATTAGTGTCCTGTTTTTACGTGCGGAACTCCATTCTGCTGCGGAGTGTACGGAGCCCTAAACTCATGCAATATACCTCTTTCATCATAAAATTCTTCCATCTTGCTGTTCTTGAATTCAGTACCATTATCACTTCTGATTCTTCTTATATGCCTTTGGTACAGATTTTCAATCTTTTTGAACAACACCATCAAACTGTCAAACGTTTCATCTTTCGACTTCAAAAACGATACCCACGAAAATCTGGAATAATCATCAGTAACCACAAGACAATAAACATCTCTTGTAATACTTTTAACATTCACAGGACCAAACAAATCCATGTGAAGTCTCTCCAGAGGTCTTGAGACTGAATTGACTTGCTTCTTAGGGTGTGACTTTTTCTTCTGCTTGCCTTTGATGCAACTAATGCTCTCCCCTTCCAGATGAAAACCTTTTACATGAACACCCAAAACTAAATCATTATGCACCAGGTGATTCATTTTTCGTAGGTGAATATGGCCCATTTTCCGGTGCCACAATCTCGATTCTTTCTCCGTTGCTCTAGACACAAAACAATGAGCCCTGACCCGTGGTTGTAGTAGCTACACTCATGTCCAACACGTACAGATCATTGACTCTTGGTGCCCTCATGATAATCCATTCCTCAGGGATAACAAATCCTGGCTTCAAGATCAAACATTCTTTGTCAGTAAAGTGAGTGGTATACATCCTGTCACAGATCTGCGAGATACTCGGCAGATTATTCTCCAGCTCAACAATGTAATTAACTCTTTCAAACGTAACAATCCCATTGGATAACGTTCCTTCACCAATAATCCTACCACCTTGATTTCCGGCGAATCCTACATATCCTCCATTGAAATTTCTAACATCGTACAGCAATGCAGTCTTCCCTGTCATGTGTCGAGACGCTCCACTATCCATAATCCATTGTGAAACTAATCTCGGAAGTTCCTGCACATATCACAAATTGATTTAAAAATACATTTCAATAAAGATGCCGATTTATGCTTCACGATCAAGGAAGCTCCGGCAAGTCAGGTTTTTCAAATGAAGAAAATATCCACCCAAGCTTGACCAGCCTTGGGTAATACCGTGTTATCTTCAACTTTCCCATTTTGTTTCTTAAAATTTTTAGCTTGAAGTGGTGGAAAATTTGCATCATCTACAATTGGAACTGAATTCACCACCTTTTTCACTTGTGAAGTTGAAGTTTGTTTCTCTGTTTTAGGCTTCCAAATTTGTTGAGACGAAGCAACCCGTTTGTAAAACTTGTCATTTTTAGTTACCACATTCTTTACAGGTTCAGTTTTGATTTTAATGTTTTCCTTCTTCAAAATCTTTTTCTCAACAATCAATGGAACTTTTCCCTTAGCATCAACTTTCTCTTTCTGAATCTTCACAACTTCAGTCTTAGGCTTCAAGTTGGTACAATTTCGTGCGATATATCCAACTTGATTACATCTGAAGCATGTTCGGGTGTCAACTACTCGACTTGTGCCTTCAGACTGAGATTGTGAAGCTTTCTTCTCAAAGAACTCTTCATTTGATTTCGAAAAAATCTTTTTCTCTTCATCAGAAAGTGAACTTGAACTATTCACAAACATTTTCTTCTCAACAAACTTCTTGTTTTGAACATTTCTCTTTTGAAACCTCTTACCACCCTGATAACCACCTGACCAATTGTTTTGATTGTTTCGATTGTTGTTATAAAAACGTGGTGGAATAACAGGCTTCTTGTAGTAAGCTTTATCTTTCTCAAAATTCATTTGCCTTTTTGTTTGTTTTAAGCTTTTCACTTCAGACAACTCGATTTCAACCATTTTGAACACATTTGTCAACTTAGAAACATTTACATTCTCCAGAGGAAACTCAGAATCCGAATACAACTTATCCGATCCTGACATCTTGTACATGACAAGAGTATGTTCATCATTTAAGTTGTTCTTGGACTTTTGTTTCGGAATGTATTTGTCCAAGAAACATGCATTTTCCTCAGTAGTGTCACTGTCCGATTTTAGAACATTCTCAACAACACTTTTTACCACTTCAGTTTGGACACTATCGTCATCGGAAGATGTGAAGGTGACATCAATCGTGTCCGGAAGTTTCACTTCATTCTCATCTTCAAGATTAACCAACCCATATTGCTTTTTCGAATAATTGTCTAGAACTGGTGGGGAACTTGATGATAACCCACCCCGGTTCCATCCGAAAAGACATCTTTGCTAGCTTTGTTTTTGCCTATAGGTTTTAGAACAATGTGTAAAACAAAGCTTGCGGAGTTGTAACTTTTTAGCTTTAACTGGATTCGCTCATTTTCAATTTCAGCTTCTTGAAATTTAAGCTTCAACTTTGCAATTTCATCCAGTTGTTGATTGATTAATTCTTCTTTTATCCGAAGCACTGCCGACAAATGAACATTTTCCTTATATGTCTTACCATTTCTTTCATCATTATCTTTAACCGTGCTTTTAAGCTTCTCAAATTTTTCAGTGATCTGACGATTTTCAAGAACTAACCTTTCATTTTCTTTCCTAACCTTTTCTTGGTCAATTTTATCATTTTCAATTTTGTTGGTTAATTCTTTTAATCTGTCAGTTGAAGCTTTCAACATTTTATCACGGTCAAGAATCTGATCCTCAACACTTCTGACTCTTGCAGTCAGATCATCAACCTTCTTACCATTGAGATAGGTGATTGTACTACAAACTTTGCATTCTTTGATACAATTTTTGCAGTCAATATCACCATTTACTTTTTTACCTGACTCATCTGTTGACGCGTTTGAACTGACCTGCCTTTTAGACTCAGAGACGGATTTAGAGTCTACCTCAAGTGCCTTAGCAGCCAGCACCTTGTCAGCCATCTTTCCTAAGTTTTTAGCATTCAACTCCTGTGTCGTGTCAATGATCCCATCATCAATCTTCTTTGGCTTTTCTTCTTTTTCTTTCTCTTTCTCTTTCTCTTCTTTCTCTTCTCCGCTTCCCCACCATTTCCTTTGCCAATACTCATCTTCTTCAGCCATTTCTTTAATTATGGTTTCAAGATCAAGAGTGTTATGGTCAATGGCAATGTTCCCATGGGGTCAAGATAACATTCTCTGTCTGGATCCCATCTCCTTGCTCTTTTTGCTTCAGAATAGACACTAGATATTCTGATTGTTTTGTTCTGAGCTATCATCTTTTTGTAGGCATACTTTTGTTCTTCAGTTTTGTTGTCTTTAAAAGGAATAGGTTCAGCAGATTTTGCCATGAAAGCATATCCAACCGCATCCTCCTTAGGTAACAACTCACTCCAGTCGAAACCTTCATCGTCGTGAATCACAGCAAGAGCTCTAGACTTTTCTTTGTTATCCTCAAGCTGCTTCATTCTTGGCGGCTCCGATTTATTCTGATGATAAATCGCTTTCTTGTAGTAATCTTCTCTGAATGGGTTTTCAGACTCATCAGCATAAGCATTTCGGCATTCACGCTTAAAGTGACCTTTCTGTTTACACTTAAAGCATGTCACTTTAGACTTGTCAAAGCCTAACTTGGTAGAAGGTCCTCCAATAGACTTCCTTCCTGTGATCTCCATGAAACGCTGTGCCCGACGAACTGCACTGGCCATACACCACCTTATGTCGATCAATTCCATCTCCTCAGGATCAATCTGATCGCAATCTTCCTTTGTCAGGTTGGTGTTGCCTATCTTCCCTGCTACAAGGCTTTCATATGATTCTAGCACAGACGCTAAGAAAACCATCTGTTGCTTTGCCGACTCCTCGCTGAAATTTTGAGCGTTCTTTAAGTCTACAGCGATGTTGCATTGAAATAGGTTCTTTGCATCAGACTGGTTTGAATGTGACAAAGAACCACTGTGAAATCCACTGCTTTGACTCTCTTTGTTTGAAGTGTTGGAATTTTCAGCAGAAAAAACTGTCTTGGGAGATGTATTCTTTGGCATCATGCTTTTTGGATAATACAAATCCAAGTTCTGCTAGTATGATGAGTGATTAACTTTGTATGTTTTCCTTAACTCCAGCTTGTGACTCTCTAGTCTCTCAATCAGCAAATCCACTGTGAGCTGTTCAGACTTGATCGTATTCTTCAACATCAACGCATAATATTGCCAATCCATCTCATCTGGCAACGAGTCAAACAATTTATCAACTAGCTCTTCTTGAGAATAGAAAATTTCATGTCTCGCCAGCTCCAGCTTCAGGTGCCCAAACCTCTCAATCATTTTACAAACTGATTCATTCTTTAAACAACCAAATAAATCAAATTCTTTTCTTAGAAGTTTCTTTTTGTTTTTCACTATTTCTGCACTTCCCAAACATTTAACTTTCAACTTTTCCCAGAGATCTTTAGAACTTTTGTACTCGATCAAGGATATTATATCTTCTCGAACAGACTGAAACAGCAACGCGATGCATTTTTGCTCAGCAACAAATGATTCTATTTCATCAGTTAATGTCAAACTTTCACCAGTTTTGCCTCCATCAACGTATCCATTCTTTAGACTCTTCCAGCTGGGAGAAGCAAAGGCCTTCAACCATTCTTCAAACTTCTTTGCCCACCGACTGTACTCTTTGATAGCCATCAACTTCGAGGGTTTGTTATATGTTCCAAAAGTACTTTCAACTCCCAAGGCATCCGATAAGCTTTTCTTTGTATTTGGCGTGTTCTTATTGGTGTTGCTAGAAGAAGTATCGTCTCCAGAATTTCCAGCAAAGGCATACATATCGTTAAACGGATTCATGAATAGATCATCCATCTTGCACGTGCCTGAAAAATCAGTCAAACACTTAGAAAAATTTTAAATTTTGAAAATCAGAAATTTCAAGCGGAATCACTTGAAGTAGACTCAGCTTCAAGCGAAATCAGCAGGTATTTTCAAGCGGGATCAAACAATTCAAGCAAAAACTCTTATTTCGCTTGAACTTTCAAGCGGAATAAGAGATAAACTTCAAGCGGAATCTGACTTAATCTGATTTCGCTTGAAAGTACAAAAGTATTTCAAGCGGAATCAAGATTTCGAGCGAAATCACAAGCAAAACTCAAGCGGAATAAGGATTTTAAGGAGGTTTCGCTTGAAATTTTCCAGCGGAATATGATGATGTCATCTTTTCCGAACCGGTTTTCCAGCGAAATATCAAGTTTTTGTATGAATTCGATCGATTTTAAGTCCAATTCTCTCAGGGATTAGTTAACACTATGATACGCTTGATATATGTCAATTTCAGGTCATTTTCACCGCTGAATTATGTCAAATCAGAAAAGAAAGGGTAGAAGAGTGAGAATCCGATGATTTCAAGCTGTAATGGTATGAACTCCTCGTCCTGAGCTCTGATACCACTTGTTGGGTCGGTTCCGTGACCCTAAACAGTCAATAAAGGCAGTTCATCATCATTTACTAAGGCGGAATCAAAGTAAACAACGTCAGAACAGCTTGCTTCATTTAACTTTCTTTCTATTAATGCTTTCTGAGTCTTTACACGTGTTTCTGACTAAATTTTGGCAGCACCTTGACTCTTACAACATGACGTAATTCCGCTCCAGCCGTTACATTTGAACTCAACTCTAACCTATTTATAGCCTCCTGATTCCGCTTGAAACAACTCAAGCGGAATACCTTTGTTCAACTCGAGCGGAATCACTAAGTTAGATTTGGAGCGGAATAACATATAAAGCTAATTTCGCTTGAAATGACTTCTTGTCATTTCAAGCGGAATAACATGAAATATCCACTTTTCTTGTTTCCAAACCCTAATCAACCTATCTAGACCTAAGACTCGATTAAGACGTAGTAAACAGACATTCAGTGCACCAACAAACATAAAATTAAATCTTAATGTTGGTTAGAGCTTGTGCTGATCCCCGTGTCAAAGTTTGTGCAGAGTTAAAGCCAGGTTTCTGATACAAAATCTGTGAAAGTGCTATATTAGATTGCGATCCCAGAACAACTTAAGGGTGAGTCTATTAGCAAAGAAGAATTTGAAGAGTGAAAGAACTTGTCTCAGATTTTGGAGAATAGCTGATAATGATGATTAAAGAACAGAGAGAGTTTGAAGGATGCTTCAGAGCCAAATATTTTGAAAAAAACGTGAAGACTGATCAAGACTGAAGGTTTGATGTACTAAAGTCTCGAACTGAAGACTCCGTCAACATCCAAGGGGGAGACTGTTGGTGCATATGTCTGTTAACTTCGTCTTGTATCAAGTCTTGGATTCGTTTAGATAAATCAGGGCACGCAAAACAAGATCAGTATACGGTATGACACGATACGAAGGGAGCAGATCTGAACAAGAATGATGTCATCATTCTCAATGATGACATCATACATATGGCATCACAATCTTACATCATGGAATTAGTATTCACACGAAATAAGATACACGAAATAAGATACACGAAATAAGATACACACGAAACGGAATTTAATTTTGCGTGAAACTATGTTGTAATTTCGTGTGAACTTGTAATTTTGTGTGAACTGTCAATATGGTATTTCCGTATGAAATTAAAGTTGGTAATTTCTCTTGAAATGACATGTGGTCATTTCAAACGAAATTAGAAGCCTATAAATAGGCATGTTCAGTTTCTCATTTGTAACGGAATTAGCTAGTGTGTCACGAAGTGCTGCTGAAATTCCACCATGTAATCAAGTATATTTTGAATGAGAAGCTTGTTTTAAAGTGAAATACTCTGTTTCTACTCATTTCTACACTAATTCTAAGCTGTTTGTTTGATTCCGCCTCTCAAACAGTTGTGTATTGCCTCTGATTGACTCATTTGGTCGGTAAAACGATCCTACACGCTTTATCGATTTTCGCTTCCCGCTAGTAATATAAAGCTCAGGATCACACCACTCTTGCAATATAAAACGCTAACTAATCGCGAATATAAAGCCACATACGCTATACTCATCACTTATGCTACTCTCGCAACTCTCGCGCGCGCAACGCATCCTTGAAATGTAGGTAAATACGTGCAAAATATGTGTTTATGTGAATTATGTGCCAATACGTGCTTATGTGCTTATGTGTATACGTGCTTATGTAAACTATGTGTATACGTGCAGATACGTGAATATGTGCCGACGTGTTACTGAGCTTTATGAGACTGATAATAATAATAAGAAGAAATGGGTTGTTAAAATGCTAAACTATTAAACAAAACCCGTCATAATCGAATCTCGTGTAACTCTATGAAGCCATCTGCTGCAGAACTCACACTCGACACTGGCTTCTTTTGGTTCTCACACCCGTCGAACTGTTCAGATGAACAATGTTGACAAACGAATTGCCTCTCTCATGGCCAAGGAAATGGCCAAGGTGATACCCCAGATTGTCAGTGAAATCAATGCTGCCAGAAGCACATCGTCTATTGATTCCAAGAATGACGCGCCAAAAGCTCCATTCAGCTTCAAACATTTCAAGGCATGTGGTCCTATGAAATTTACTGGTGAGGAAGGACCCAGTGCAATGTTTTAATGGTTTGATGTGATCTAAGTTACCTTAAAGCAAAGCGGATGTCCCGAGAATCTTCGCACTGTGAACGCCACTAGAGTCTTCCAGTAAAGGGCACTTGATTGGTGGGCCGCTTAGCGCAACAGGCACGGTAATGATGCAGCTTATGGTCTCACATGGGTGGAGCTCAGGGAGCTCATGATGAAGGAATTCTGTCCTCCCCATGAAGTCCAGAAGCTGGAGAATGAAATCTGGAACATCAAGTAAGAAGGAGGTGATAACGCTGGTCTCACCGCTCATTTTAAACAGTTGAGCATTATTTGTCCCAGTCAAGTGGACACGCCTGATAAGACCATCAAGAAGTATATTCGCGCTCTTCTTGATTGTGTAGTTGATTTTGTTCAAGCCGCGAGACCTGCAACAATTGAGGAAACTTATCAGCTTGCAGCCGAGATCAACGACAAACGAGTCTTGGCTGGCGCTTTCAAAACCTCAACCAAGCTGCTACATGTCAGGTGCCGAATCTGCAACATCTCATGGTTCAAAGTATAGTCACCAGAATCGTAAGCGAAGGAACTCAAGCAAGAACAACGCGGTAGTCACAACACCAACCAACACCCAGAATCGTCAAGTTGCTACTACCAACGTATCACCTGCTAAACGTGTGTACACTGGTACTCACCCTTTGTGCCCTACTTGCACTTATCATAATCCAACAGGGGTGAACTATCGTTTCTGTGTCAATTGCAACATCTATGGGCACTTTACAGCTCACTGCTACCGCTCAAGCCCTCGCCAATAAGCTCCTCAAGCTCTCCCCGCACTGCCAGCCCAGCCCAACCTCTTGCTCCTTAGGGTAACCAAGCAGCTCCTGCACCCACTGTTCACGCACGAATTTGCTACACCTGTGGTGACCCGAACCATTTTGCAAATGTCTGCCCATAGCGTGTTGTTAAACAAGAGCCGCAGCAACAACCACCACCACTACAACAGCAACTACAACAGCAGCCCCAACAGCAGCAGCAGCCGTAACAAGCAGCCCGCGGAAGAACCTTCAACATCAACGTCCGTTAGGCTCAGACTGACAACAATGTTATCAACGGTACGTTCCTTGTTAATGGTACTTATGCTTCATGCTTATTTGATACTAGAGCCGATAACTGTTTTGTATTGTTTGAATTTGAAAAGCTTCTGAAAGGTAAACGCGCTAACCTCCCAACGACTTTCGATGTAGAAGTTGCCACCGGAAGAACCATCACCGTCAGCTCCGTTCTCCGTGATTGTACTCTCGAACTCAACAATCACGTCTTCCCGATCGATCTCATACCTATGCAACTAGGTAGCTTTGACGTTATAGTAGGGACGGATTTTCTTCGTGAGAATCATGTTGAAGTTGTTTGCTTCGAGAAGATGATCCGTTTCTTTCTCTCAAACGGTGATCAACTAGGTGTTTATGGCGAAGTATACTCGAAAGATTTGAAGCTTATGTCATGTATCCAAGCGAGTAAGTACTTACGCAAGGAGTACACCGCTTTCTTGGCCCATATTGTAGTAGCGGAGGAAGAAAAGAAAACTGTGAAAGACGTTCCTGTCGTTTGTGATTTCCCTAACGTTTTTCCCGATGATTTACCTAGTTTACCCCCTACTCGTGATATCGACTTACGTATAGATCTTATTCCTGGGGCTACACCTGTTGCAAAAGCTCCTTATCGCCTTGTACCATCCGAAATGCGCGAGCTATCTAGCCAACTTCAGGAATTGCTTGATAAAGGCTTTGTATGCCCTAGCACATCCCCATGGGGCGCACCTATACTTTTTGTGAAAAAGGAGGATGGATCGTTCCGAATGTGCATCAACTACAGACCACTTAACAAGCTTACCATTAAGAACCACTACCCGCTACCTCGAATCGATGACTTATTTGATCAACGGCAAGGCTACGTGTTTCTCGAAGATCGATTTACGTTCAGGTTACCACCAGTTGCGTATACAAGAGCAAGACATTCCGAAAACCGCTTTCCGTACTAGTTATGGCCATTATGAATTCGTGGTCATGCCTTTTGGTCTCACAAACGCACCAGCGGTCTTCATGGATTTGATGAACCGTGTGTGCAAAACTTTCTTGGATCGTTTCGTTATTGTTTTTATCGATGATATCCTTATCTACTCAAAGTCGAGAGTCGAACATACGCAACATCTTCGTTTAGTTCTCGAACTTCTTCAAGGTAATCGCCTATATGCCAAGTTCTCCAAGTGTGAATTTTGGCTCGAGGAGGTTCAATTCCTCGGTCACATCGTTAACAGTCAAGGAATTCATGTCGTCCCTGGGAAAATCGAAGCTGTAAAGAGTTGGATTATGCCGAAGACCACCTCCGAAATCCGTTCATTCCTTGGATTGGCGGGTTACTACCGTTAATTCATCGCCGACTTCTCAAAAACTGTCGTACCTCTTACTGTTTTAACTCATAAGTACAAGCCTTTTGTTTGGAGTCCCAAACAGGAGGAATCCTTTCAAATTCTCAAGCGTATGCTTTGCAACGCTCCTGTACTCACTCTCCCTGATGGAAAAGATGATTTCATTGTTTATTGCGGTGCCTCTAACCTAGGTCTTGGTTTTGTTCTTATGCAACGAGACAAGGTTATCGCGTATGCATCTTAACAACTCAAGGTCCACGAGAAGAACTACACAACCCACGACCTCGAACTCGGTGCAGTTGTTTTTGCATTAAAGATATGGCGACACTACCTTTATGGTACAAAGTGTATGGTCTTCACCGACCATAAGAGCCTACAACATATCTTGAACCAGAAAAAACTGAACATGCGACAACGCAGATGGGTTGAACTTCTCAACGACTATAACTACGAGATACGCTACCATCTTAGCAAGGCAAACGTTGTAGCCGATGCCCTCAGTCAACGAAGCTATGTGTATAGTATTCGTAATGTTCAAGGCTAGAATGACCTCGAAGCTCTAATTCGCGACGCTCAACATGCATGCTTCATTAAGAATACCTTGAAAGAGGAAATGAAGTGTGGTGCCGAAAATCAGCTAGTGACTAAATCGACCAGTATTTATCATTATCTCGACCGCATTTGGATTCCTAGTCGCAATAACCTTCGGGAGATATTGTTGATTGAAGCCCACAAATCCCGATATTCCATTCACCCAGGTGCCGACAAGCTGTACTAGGACCTCCGTTCTAGGTATTGGTGGCCGGGCATGAGAAAGGATATCGCTCTGTGTGTCTCAAAATGCTTAACTTGCTTAAAAGTTAAAGCCGAACATCAATGACCCTCTGGTTTACTCGAACAACTAGAAATCCCGATGTGGAAATAGGAAAGTATCGCTATGGACTTTATTACCAAACTCCCTCGAACGCCTTTTGGTCACGATAATATTTGGGTTATCGTTGATCGTCTTACGAAATCTGCTCATTTCATCCCGATACGAGAAGACTTTAAAGTTGAACGATTAGCACGAATCTATACCGACGAAGTCATTTTTTGACTGCGATGCTCGTTTCACCTCACGTCTCTGGGAGACTTTTCAGTCCGTTCTCGGTACGACTCTCAATCTCAGTACCACATTCCATCCCCAGACTGACGGTCAGACTGAGCGCACGATCCGCACCCTTGAAGAGATGCTTCGTTCGTGCGTTGTAGATTTTGGTGGTAGTTGGGATTCGCATTTACCTTTAGTAGAATTCTCTTACAATAACAGTTATCATGCTAGTATACAAATGGCACCCTTTGAGGCATTATACGGTAGAAAATTTCGATCGCCTACTGTATGGCACGAGATCGGAGACACACAACTCACCGGTCCCAAGTTACTACAAGAAACGACAGACAAGATTCTCCAAATACGGGACTGATGTGCACAAAATGCAACATATAAATTGTTTTAGTAAAAAATTACCGCAGCAATTTAGTGATCAAATTAGTTAAGTGAGGTAGTGTGCTAAAAAATATGTTGAAAATATGTTGATTAAGTTGTTTGTAAAAACAGTTTTCAGGATACGCCTCAGGATATTGAGCTGTATCTACGATCAAACTATGAGCAAAAAGTAAATGGGATGACATGAGATATACGAGGAAAGCCCTTGATCAATCTAGATCACCGGCATAAAACCTCGGGAGCTGACAATCGCAGCTGCCTTGTTCTTCTTATTGCTTTAAACGTCAGGATACAGTGAAGGATATTGATCGGATTGCTAAGTGTTTCAATGCTTGTTGTGAAAGTGATAGTTGCGAGAGAGTAAAGTGTGAGAGAGCAGTGAGTGTTGTTATGTCCTATTCGATCTGATTTATCCACCTATTTAAAGCTATGAAATACAAACGAAAACTCCTATAAATGGGGGATGCTCCCGAATATTCCATAGTGAACGTTGTGGACCGAGTAAAGCGGCTTCAACGTCTTCCTTTGAACTACTAAGACCGAGTCTTCCGGAGAAAGGGTCCTCATGAACGTTGCGAGCTTGGACTCATATTCCTGGACATAATCCGTTAGTGACCCTCAGGATACCATTCAGGATGTTACCAATATCCTGAACGTGTAACCCGGGGTATGAACACATATCATACAATTAAGATATAGCTTAAAATATTGACCAGGATATAGGCTCAGAACTTCACCCATAACAATTGTCCCCAAAAATGTTACCGTTAGGTATCCTGATACTAACAGTTACATTTTTTTACGATAAACGAGGCAATTAAGAGATTAGACTCATGATGTGACCGCTGGTAACCGTGCAGCCTATCTTTACTCATTGCTCCCCTAGCTGACTCACAGAAAAGAATCAACGTCATCAGACTCCTCCCAGAGGCTGAAAGAAGTTTCAACCCGTCTCCAGCATCTCCAAGTCCACTCTCTAGTGCAAACATGTCTGGTAAGGTTCCTGGACGATATCCTGCATACATGTTTTTATTTGAAGTGTTTAGGAAAGAGTTTTACTCCCTGTATGCAGATTCCAGCAAAGTTCCAGTTTTCCTCGATCTTGACAAGCTTGACAGTTATCCTACTCCACCCGTTGTCAAGAAAGAGGCTCCTGCTACAACCAGCTCAAAACCGCTTCCGGCCCCTAAGCCCACTACAAGGGCTCGTGCTTCCACCGCAAAGAAGAGTAAGGGCTTTGAAGTTAGTGCCCCAGGCCCCGAAGGGTTCTCTTATGATGAGCTCAGCTTCACCGATTCCTTGGAACCGATGACATCCTTCCTTAACAAGGCAATATCCTGGTACTATATCCTATACAATATCCTGATAGAATATCCTGACAGGATATCCAGGTTAGTAAATATTGTCTTATACCTGAATTTTGACTTACAGGGCCTACAACATCTGCTCCACCTTTACAGCGATGCTTGTGGTACTGCTGCACTCCACGAGGCCAGGATCAAACAGCTTGATACTACCATTGCTGACCAAGGTGTTATTGCCGAAGCGAAGACTCGGCATTATGAGGACAAACTGAAGAAAGTCACCCAGGATGCTGAGGTCAAGCTGGCTACCGTCCAAATGGAGCATGAACAGGCCATGGTTTCTTTCCGGGAAGGGATCAAAGCTTCTGCCATTGTCTCTCTGCTACAAGCTCGCATCAAGATGGCTTATGAGGCCAAGGAGACAGGGCTTGAGTGCCCAACCTGGCCGGTTGAATCCTGGGTGGCAAAGCTGAAGGATCTTGGAGGCAAGGCTGTGCCATACCGTGCATAAGTTGGTGAATCTTCTAAGTCAGCAGAGGTGGTGGACAAGGCTGGAGAGGAACAGAATGCTGGGACGGATGCTGGTCAGGATGCTGCGCAGGATGCTGGGGCTGAGAAGTCGGAGAAAGCTGGAGAAGATGCCGCTGTGTGAGGGCATTCAAGACGGCAATGATGGATATTGATGCCTAGGCCGGAGCCCACTTTTTTAAATTTGAATGTTGGTTTGTAACCCCCAAACAATTTACTTTTTCTGGATTTTTCATTTTTCCTGCACTCGAACAATATGATGGCCAAAGGTGGAGGGATCCTAAGTTTCAGGACGAAGCCCTTGGACATCAACGTTAGTATGCTTTACTTTTGGACAATATAACAGTTGGAGGTGGATGGGTCTCAGTTTGAGACAAAACCTTCAACTGTTAAGTAAATATGGTAAGGAATTAACTGTGCTTCTGGTGGATGGACCTTGGTTTGAGGTGAAACCGAAAGCACAACTTTTCGTATGTTAATAATATAACTTTCTTTTGGCTTTATCCCTGTTGTTATACCTTTACTGCATGAATTTTATTTATGAAAACAGTTTTTGTTTGAACATTCTCGGGAACACATTATAAGGGTATCCTGACAGATATCCTGCTCGCATAACTTATTAAACCCAAGTTATCCAAATAAAAAGGAGAGATCATACCAGAGATTCTTAAAGATTCACTTCCAATCTTTAATTACAGGAATGTCCCCAGTGCACACTTATAAGTTTGAATCCATCCTTTAAGCTGTATAACATATGTCCCCTGTGTTCAATATATTTGAAGACTTAGGAACGCAAACACAGTCGTACTTTTAGCTTTACTAAATAAATCCTGAATATCCTGGGATAGACCCTTAATATGCTGGGGATAAACCCTGATTTTCATGCGCTACAGGCGAGAGTGTACAAACTCCAAGACTTAGAAAGGTGAAAACCTTTAAACCTTAGAGAGTATGAAAATACCCTTTCGTGAGAGAGGGTGATCAATCCTCATATACCTTTAGGATCCAGGATATAGCCAATAGTAACGAAATTGTCAGCCACTTTTACATGAACTGGTCCCACTACCTTGAACTATCCCTAGATAACTTGCGCTCCAGGCGGGGTGTTTAAACCCAATTCGAGGGAAAGGTGAATACCTTTAAACCTGTGAAGGGATCATAATCCCTTAAACGTGAGAGAGGGGGCCAATCCTCTAATCTTTTGAGTTATCCTAAGCGTATATCCTGGAGCATATTCTGCAAAACAACCTTAAACTAAGGTGGGTGTTAGCTTGGCTAACACCCCTCCGATGCTTAAGTCAGTATTGGGTTTGAAAGAATATATAAACTCAAATATATTGAAAAGAGATAGAATTTATACCATTATGAGTTAGAAATTAAATTCTAAACTCACTTGAAATAAAGCTTTAGATGTATAGCATTCCAGGATCTTGGTAGCATATTCCCTTCCATATTCTTGAGTCGATATGCTCCTTTTCCTGCCTCTGATTCGATCTCATAGGGTCCTTCCCACTTTGGAGCTAATTTTCCATCGGCAGGATTAGTAGTATTCTGAAAAGCTTTTCTTAACACCCAATCCCTGACTTGAAACCTCCTAGTCCTTATATTCTTGTTGTATGCTCTGGATATCCTCTGTTGATATGCTGCCATCCTTAGCTTTGCTGCATCTCTTGTTTCATCCACAATATCTAATTCTTGGCACATAGCTTCAGGATTCTGCTCAGGATCCCGGAGATTGGATCTTGCCATAGGTATCACCATTTCTGTTGGGATCACCGCTTCTGCTCCAAATACTAAGGAGAAAGGAGTTTGGCCAGTTGCATTCTTTATTGTTGTCCTGTCAGCCCATAAAACAAAGGGTAGTTCTTCTTCCCATCTTCCTTTTTTAGCTCCTAGTCTCTTTTTCAGGTTGTTGACTATTATCTTGTTTGAGGATTCTGCTTGCCCATTTGCTTGAGGATGTACTGGAGTAGATGTGATCATTTTGATTCCCCAACTCTTGCAAAAGTCAGTAGTCCTCTTACTTATGAACTGAGAATCATTGTCACAAATTATCTCAGCTGATACTCTAAACCTGGTCAGGATATTTCTCTTTATGAAGGATACTACTTCTTGGTCTCTAACTTGGACAAATGCTTCAGCTTCAACCCATTTAGAAAAATAGTCGGTCATTGCTAGCATAAAAACTTTTCCTCCTGGAGCTTTTGGCAACTTTCCTACTATGTCCATTCCCCACTTCATGAATGGCTGTAACACCTCGAATTTTTGTGTCCAATAATGTGTTAACACGTGTCATTTGTTTACACGTGGCATTGATATTAAATAAAGGACTGATTTTGACAAACCTTGAAAGTATATAAATTCGAGGGTTATAAATGTCAACAAGGGTAAAAATACTGTATAGTAACCCTAAATAATGCTTGAACCTTCAAACGAATAAATCATAGATCGTGCGGAAGCGAAACGCGGAAGAAAGTGAGAGATTACGAACTACAGGGGTTAACTGTGTCAACATGTTTAATTATACCTCTGAGTGACCCTTTAACGTTCCCAAGACTTCGTAACAGTATTATACGCTCAGTAGAATATACTGTATAAATTCCGCGAAGTTCCGTCTTAAAACGAGAGAGTTATACTCAGATTCGTATGAGAAGGGTTAAAAGCGTCAATAACAGAAGTTAAGGCTTTCTGAATAATTAATAAATAAACCGAGGACTTTATAATGCGGGTAAATAACACGAGGCCCCTATCGGTAAATAACCGAGGGCCAAACCGCAAAGTTACCCCTTCAAACCCGAAAGGTCAGGTAAATCATTACGAAAGATTTCGTTATTAATTACCAGGATTTCGCAATCATGACAAAAGATTTAAAATTTCTGAAATCTTAACCTCTCGCGACCCGCGTGAAGGTTAGGCTTAAGTGTAGGCGGGCCGCGAGCCTCCTAAATAACACGCCTGATATTTGAACTTTAGGCGACCCGCGTTAAAGGAGCATGGAACTTCCATGCGGGTCGCGTAAGGTGCCCAGATGCAGAATTGTTGTAGTTACTTGCCTTTTGGAGCCTTTGAACGATCAAACCTCAATCAATGAGGCATGGGCACCCTACACTTGACCCATAGCTCTCAGGGACACCTACCCATCACCTCTGGACTATTGTGAGTGTTTGCAATGATCATAGTTGCTTGACATTGGCTATAAATAGTCACCTTATGCACATAACATTCACAACATCAAAAACACACACCTCTGATCATTGCAAGAGCTCTCAAGTCCTTTTCTCTGCTCTATAAGCAAGAACACAACTTCTGTAAGTGATCTAACCCTTTGTGGTTTCACATTTCCTTAGTAAATGGCTAAGAACCAAACCGTCGTAACTACGGTTTGACTTTACAATTAATCAGTAATGGTTCAGTCTTATGACGAATCAAAAGTGGTTATGAGTTGGTATTTATGTGGGTAATAAACCTCTAAAATGGTTCCCCCTGATCACCACTCTAACTATGTCAAATGTCGAGTCAAACATGCGGTTAAAAAGTCAACAGAAAGCTATTTTAGCGATTTATGCATAATCTGTAATGTATATGTTATGGAACCTGTTTTGATAATCATAAAACATGATAATAAGTATATAAACTTGTTTGCGCTCGTTTGAATCGATCATTTGCTATATTGAGCCGGTTCGGAGCCGAATGTCGCAAAAGTTTGACTTTTGCTTTGACTTCAGTTCTGACCCGTTTTAGTGAGGTATAGATATACCTTAGGACTCTCTTAGGACCAGGTCACATGTTGGTATAAACCTCTGTGATCGGTTCATGAGTTATCCGAGTCTTTTGCGCAATTCCGTCATTCGCCTAAAAGTTGACCGTAACGACCTTTTAAAATTAAAACGAGTATTTCGGACACGTGAACGGACCAAAACTTTGCTTATTAAATTATAAGCATGTCCTTAAAGTTTCACGTCAATCCGAGGTCTAGAATGAGAGTTATGCTAATTAGCGCAATTTAAATAAACTTTAGTAATTAACGGCGCAAATAGCATAACGCCTATCTAAACCAAGATTTCGTCACCAAATCTTTTACCCACTGTTATAAATTAATATTTTGGGAATTTTAAAGATTTTTAATAATTTTTACCTCGCTCATAACCTGCGGTTATGGCTACGGTTCGGTAAATACCGAATATGCCCTTTTCGGCCAAAACATGAGTTCTACAAGGTCTTTTGACCCGATTCCAGTTGCTACTGATTTTAAATAATAAATAAAGTATTTTAAGCTTGATAAGCTGTTCGGGAGACTCAGATTTCCTGTAGAACTCGAAAAGCCCTTTTAAAGTCTTTGAAATGACCGAAAAGCCCCTACGGGGCATAATACTAACTTAAACTCGTTACGGGCGTCACGGAAGGTATCCTACTGATACCACAACCCAATTAAGGCATATTGACTTAGGAAATAAGCGTACGACTCTCATAGTTAACCGTTTCGCCTATTGCGCGCACGGTTCGGCTTATGAAACTAGTTTTCATAATTTAGCCGATACGGGTCAAATAATATCATTTGAACCCCAAAATCCAGAGTGTGAACCATTAACCCATATAAAACAAGTCTCTGAACTTGTTGGGTCAGAATCACACTCCATTCTCGGTTTTCGCCTTTTCGCGCGATTAAACCATATCTATATATATCGGAACCAACCGGTCTAGGCTACGGCCATTATAACGACCCGTTAGGATTCTAAGAGGTTAATTAAAACCTTCGTTCCAGATTAGGAGCCCCAGTAAAAGCTATCGGTGATTTAATCCAAAATAAGGAAATATACTTGCAAAGGTAAATACTTTAACTTATTTCCCCTATATGGGCTTGGGTTACGGTACATTAATACCGCTTGATTGAGCATTATATAATTCCATCGCTTAGGTGGTTAATTGATTAAATATGATCGGCTCATTTAAACAGTTTTGTTGCTTATAAGCCTTTGGGGGGTTTAATGACCGTTGTCCCGGATATCCTTGGCATCATTTTACGAAATGGCCACGACCATCGACATCCCGGTGTAGGCGTACACCCGGTATAAAGTGTCGACATTAAATTAAAAGACGTAGCCGTTGGTTTTTATACTACGGTTTTACGCAAACGTGGTGTGTCTATAAATCTTTAACCCGACACGACCCGGGCTACTGAACGCATAAAAGAACATGTAAAACGTTCACAAGATTTTATTATAATTTTCCCAAGTTATAAAAGAGTTTGTGCCTTGTGCATTCAAATCAATTTTAATAAACATTTTCAAATGTGTCAGTTGAATGTATTTACCAGTGTAAACTGACGTATTTTCCCCAAAAAGATTAAGTGCAGGTACCTAAACGTAAATTGGCTGGTATTAGCTCCCTAGCGTCGTGATAAGTCTCGCAAGCTTGATTGCAGTATCTGATGGAACAAATACTTTATGTTTATTTACGATCCACTGTGGATATATTCAACCCCTGTAATACATTTGATATTGCAACCAGAGGTTGAGTTTATATATTTATCTTATGCTTCCGCTGTGCATTATATAATTGTGTGGTTTGACTATATTGTTGCCAACATCGTCACGGTAATCCCCCACCGGGCCCACCGGTGAGACACGTGGAAATCGGGGTGTGACAGGTTGGTATCAGAGCCAACATTGAGTGCATTAAACACCATCCTATTGTGTTTAATCTCGATGACACAATTGCACATACTTGAGTCTAGACAATAACTTAGGACAAATTCGGATTATTACTCCTTTTGTCTTTATTTTCGATTCGATTTTTAATAAGTTTTGGAGCAGGAAAATGCCACCTGTTATATTCCGAGGAAGAGGAAGGGGAAGAAGAGGCCGAGGAGAAATCGTGACACATCACGATAACGAAGCTGGACCATCTGGTACAAGACATCCTTCGATGACACTGAGCGAAGAGCCACAACGACGAAGAGATCTTTACGAACCCGCGAGGCATTCCACTTCGCACAGCTCGACGCCATCCTACCGGCACTCCTTTGGGCCAAATTCAGAAAATGATCCCAACAACCCACAACCTTCCTTCATACCTCTACAACGTTCGGTATCGCACCGGAATTACGACGACCCTACTCCCTACTACATAGGTCAGTTTAATCCGGCTGACTACATACAGGAACCTTCAGGTTTTGTTCCACTAGGGCCACAAGACCACTTTTCTGAAGATCCCATGGAGGAAGATGAGGATCCTACTGAACCAGCTCGTGGTACGCCCACGCATCCGATAGAAGTTTCTGATGGGTCATCCTTCCATGGAACGCCCTATCAAGGACCTGACAGTTTCCAAGCGATGTTTGACCGACATGAGTGGTACTACACACCACCTCAACAGACATCTCAACAACCGCGACATCCACAGGATCCCTCTGAGGATTCACGCTTTGAGGCAGTTACGCCACCACCTCCGCCACCGGCACAACCAGTAATACCTGATCCGCCGAGGCGTAGGAGGACAAATGCTCGTATGTCTACACGAGGAGGAGGGGGTATTCACTTCAGCACTCCTCGACATTCCAGTAGTAGCCACTATCCGCCACTACAAGAAGAAGGACCTTCAAGTCCTATACAGGAGGCGAACTCCGCACCAGCTGCACAAAATTCGCCACCATTTGGGTATGACCAACCCATACCTGCTTATACGGGTCCAACGGCTTACAACCCGTTCGAACCGTCACAAGCACAATACAACTACGGCTATGAGCGCGACCCATATGTGGTGTCGGCAAGATATAATGCGCGCTACCCTGACGGAGCACATGGAAACATGGGACCACCGGACTACTCAGCTCATGGGTATCCAATACCTCCCAGACCTCCAGTTCCGCATCAAGCGCCACAACCACGTTTCTCTCCTCCTGAACAGGAAGAAATACTCCATCGACTAGATCGTGTGGAGAGAGAGTTCGAGGAAGAGAAGAAAAGCCACCGAGGATTTCTCAAAGGCTTGGCGAACCTACTAAAGGGCAAAAAGAAGAAACGTGACCACTAGCCCTTAATAGTTGTACTAATGTAATTTCTACTTTGAAATAAGTCCCTGCGTGGACAACTTAACGTATTTCAGTCCCTACGCGGACTTATCTTTTAGTCCTTGCATGGACACCTATCTTGTATTAGTCCCTGCATGGACTTATCACTTATTTTAAACCTCTATGGAGGTATGTACTATTTGAAAGACCCGTTTAGGGCAATATGTAATTGTATTTGAGATTTTGGAATGTATGTTATGAATTTTGTTTTAACATGTATAAAATAAATCAAAACCATTCCTTTTATATTGATCTGCCTAAATAAAGAATCTTGAAAGGTGAAACCTAGCTTGGTGTCTTTTAAGATCCAGTCAAGATGGTATGACCTAAATGAAAAGATTCTGATTCCCTGTTAACCTCTGTACGCATGTTAACAATCATGGCAGATGTGATTCGTTAAAATCACGCACGTCATTCTTATACAATAATCCTTTAAGGATTTCAAAACCCAACTAAATGATTTATGAATCGTGGGTTAGATCACCAATGAAGGTGACCAATACTATTAAAACATCCATTAGCGATGTAGTGCCTACGGGCCAGTATTATAAAAACATCCATTAGTGATGTAGTGCCTACGGGCCAATATTATTAAAACATCCATTAGAGATGTAGTGCCTACGGGCCAGCATTATAAAAACATCCATTAGTGATGTAGTGCCTACGGGCCAATATTATTAAAACATCCATTAGAGATGTAGTGCCTACGGGCCAGTATTATAAAAACATCCATTAGTGATGTAGTGCCTACGGGCCAATATTATTAAAACATCCATTAGAGATGTAGTGCCTACGGGCCAGTATTATAAAAACATCCATTTGTGATGTAGTGCCTACGGGCCAATATTATTAAAACATCCGTTAGAGATGTAGTGCCTACGGGCCAACTATATTAAAACATCCATTAGAGGTGTAGTGCCTATGGGCCATAATAATTGTCTTATAAAGACAAAAGACAGTGGTAGTCTATGACTCTCTGTCAGAAAGAAATAAAAGGACTACGGTTCAAATCTCTATGCCTTTGATTCTCTGAAATCTCGGCTAATATTATAAAACATCATCATGATTAGGCTTTATGCCGCCAATACTATTTATATAGCTGAAATAGGATATATTCAAATCCTAGCATGTAATGGAATAAAAAGTTAACCAAATATGGTCTCTGTACCATGGTTGACAAATTGTCATAAAAGACAATTATATAATAGTCTCCTAAATAAAATTTTGTTATCTTCTGTAACAGATTCAAGTTACAATGGCGGATCCCAATGGAGAGAACAGCCACACAAATGAAGATGACTACGACAATGCGTCAGTGCATTTGACAGGCGCACAACTGAAGGCTCTGATTGACAATGCTGTTCAGGCAGCTATCGATCGTCAATATACTGAGTCCCAAGGCAGAACCGTGTCAAAACCACCCTCTAAACCAAAGACACACTCCAAACCACCCTCTGAACCCAAGAAAGATGACGACAAACACTCGTCCACTGAGCACAGCGTTCATCGCGATAGAGAATATACTGATGCATCCAGTGCTAAGGGTTGCACCTACAAATACTTTGTATCATGTAAGCCCCGGGAATTTACAGGGGAGAAAGGTGCGGTTGACTGTATCACCTGGCTAGACGAGATGGACACTATTGTGGACATCAGTGGGTGTGCAGCGAGGGATGTGGTGAAGTATGTGTCGCAGTCATTCAAGGGCGAGGCCCTGGCATGGTGGAGGGCGTTGGTGCAGGCATCTGGTAAGTCTGCTTTGTACAAGATGACATGGGAGGAATTTATTGCTCTCATTAAAGAAAACTACTGCCCTCAGCACGAGGTTGAGAAGATTGAGGCGGATTTTGTCTCACTAGTGATGACAAACCTGGATTGTCAAGCATATCTGACAAGCTTTAACACCATGTCACGCCTGGTGCCATATCTTGTGACACCAGAACCTCGAAGGATTGCCCGTTTCATTGGGGGCTTAGAGCCGGCGATCAAGGCCAGTGTGAAGGCCTCTAGGCCGACGACCTTCAGGTCAGTTACTGACCTCTCCTTGTCTCTTACACTTGATGCTGTCCGTCTGAGGACACTAAGGAACAAGGAGGCTGAAAAGCGAAAACGTGAGGATGATACCTCACGAAAGTCTGGGAAAAAGCACCGTGGAAACGGTGAGGGCAAGAGAGGGTCGGAGGCAAAGAAGGAGGGGCAAGCTGATGGAAGACCTCACTGCAAGGTCTGCAAGAAACCTCACTCCGGGAAGTGTAGGTTTGCGTCTGGTTCACAGTCGCAACAAAAGACTACATCCTGTGGGCTATGCAAGTCCAAGGATCATAAGACCGTGGAGTGCAAAAAGATAAAGGATGCAACCTGCTATGGTTGTAATGAAAAGGGGCATATCAAGAGTAATTGCCCAAAGTATGCCAAGAAGGTGGAAGAGACGAAGAAGTCGAATGCGAGAGTTTTTCGCATGGATGCAAAGGAAGCGGTTAAGGACGACAATGTGCTTACAGGTACTTTTCTCGTAAATAATATATTTGCAAGAGTACTATTCGATTCTGGCGCCGATAAATCCTTTGTAGACCAGAAATTTTGCCAACTACTAAATATGCCTATCAAAACCCTTGATATGAAATACGAAGTAGAGTTAGCAGACGGCACGATAGAAACCGTCTCTACTGTTCTAGAAGGATGTGAAATGTCCATTAGGAACCATTCTTTTCCTTTATCTCTACTTCCCTTCAAATTAGCGGGTTTTGACATTGTGCTAGGCATGGACTGGTTATCCCGTAATCAGGCCCAAATCATTTGCGGCGAAAGGCAGATAGTTTTAAAGACTCCGAGTGGTGAGTCTCTTACCATTCGAGGGGATACGCACTACGGATTGCCCGAAGACGTATCTATGCTGAAAGCTTCAAGGTGTTTGAACAGGGGCTGTGTAATTTACATGGCTCAGGTGATAATAGAAGAACCTAAGCCGAAGATCGAGGATCTTCCTGTCATTTCTGAATATTCCGAGATTTTTCCCGAAGAACTACCTGGTTTGCCACCAGATAGACAAGTGGAGTTCAGGATAGACATCATTCCTGGAGCAGCTCCGATAGCAAGAGCACCTTACAGATTAGCTCCGACGGAAATGAAAGAACTGAGGACCCAGTTGGATGAACTGCTGGCGAAAGGTTTTATCAGACCTAGTTCATCTCCCTGGGGAGCTCCTGTCCTGTTTGTAAAGAAGAAGGACGGATCAATGCGGTTGTGCATTGATTACCGTGAGCTGAACAAAGTTACCATAAAGAATAGATATCCTTTACCAAGGATCGATGATCTGTTCGATCAGCTGCAAGGAGCAAGCTACTTCTCCAAGATCGACTTGAGGTCGGGTTATCATCAACTAAGGGTCAGAGATGAAGATGTACATAAGACAGCATTTAGGACTCGCTATGGTCATTACGAGTTCCTAGTGATGCCTTTTGGGCTCACAAATGCACCGGCTGCGTTCATGGATCTCATGAATCGCGTCTGCAAGCCGTATTTGGACAAATTTGTCATCGTCTTCATCGACGATATCCTTATATATTCTAAGAACCAAGCAGACCACGAGAAGCACCTCCGTTGCATTCTCGAACTATTACAGCGTGAGAAACTCTACGCCAAATTCTCGAAATGTGAATTCTGGCTAAGAGAGGTTCAGTTTTTAGGACACGTTGTGAGCGAGCGTGGTATCCAAGTGGATCCCGCTAAGGTAGAGGCGGTTATGAACTGGCAAGAGCCAAAGACGCCTACTGAAATCCGTAGTTTCCTAGGATTAGCAGGATACTACCGGAGGTTTATTGAAAATTTTTCAAAGATTGCTGCGCCCTTGACTTCCTTGACCAAGAAGAAAGAAAAGTACATTTGGGGCCCAAAGCAGCAAGAGTCCTTCAAAATCCTGAAGCAGAAGCTAAGCAACGCTCCTGTGTTAACATTACCAGAAGGTACTGATGAGTTCGTGGTTTACTACGACGCATCACATACAGGCATGGGGTGTGTGCTTATGCAGAAGGGCAAGGTGATTGCCTATGCTTCAAGGCAATTAAAGGTGCATGAAAAGAATTACACCACCCATGATTTGGAGTTGGGTGCCGTTGTATTTGCACTTAAGTTGTGGAGGCACTACCTTTATGGCATTAAATTTGTGATTTATTCTGATCACAAAAGCCTCCAGCACCTGTTCAACCAGAAAGAGTTGAACATAAGGCAACGCCGTTGGATGGAAACCCTGAATGATTATGACTGTGAAATCAGGTACCATCCCGGCAAGGCGAATGTAGTCGCCGATGCCTTTAGCAGAAAGGAAAGGGTAAAACCCATTCGAATCAATGCCAAGAGCATTGAAGTCAAGAACAATTTAATTGAAAGGATATTAGCTGCACAGTGAGAGGCTGTGTTGGAAGCTAACTATCCAAATGAAAAGCTGGGAGTAACTGAGGAGCAGTTGACTCTTAGCAAGGATGGAATCTTGAGGCTGAACGGACGAATATGGGTTCCGATTTATGGAGGACTACGAGATGTTGTTCTCCAGGAAGCCCATAGTTCCAAATACTCAGTTCATCCTAGTGCTGATAAGATGTACCAAGACTTAAAGGCAAATTATTGGTGAATAGGCTTGAAAAAGTCTGTAGCCGCCCATGTAGCAAAGTGCTTGACTTGTGCTCAAGTCAAGGCCGAGCACCAAAAGCCGTCTGGCTTGCTACAACAGCCTGAACTTCCCGAGTGGAAGTGGGAATGTGTAACTATGGACTTCATAACCAAGTTACCCAAGACCAGGAAAGGAAACGATACAATATGGGTCATAGTCGATAGGCTGACTAAATCAGCTCATTTTCTACCCATCAAGGAGACGTATAGCTCCGATATGTTAGCCCAACTTTATGTTGATAAGATTGTAGCCTTACACGGCATACCTGTGTCTATTATCTACGACAGGGATACTAGATACACATCTCACTTCTGGAAAAGTTTCCAGCAATCTTTGGGCACGCGTTTAAACTTTAGTACGGCTTACCATCCACAGACGGACGGTCAAAGTGAGCGTACTATCCAAACGCTAGAAGACATGCTTCGTGCATGTGCGATCGATTTAGGTGGTAACTGGGATAAAAACCTACCCCTGATCGAATTCTCCTACAATAATAGCTACCACACCAGCATAAAGGCTGCGCCTTTTGAGGCATTATATGGTAGGAAATGCAGATCGCCTGTTTGTTGGGCGGAAGTAGGGGAGGTCCAACTGTCAGGACCAGAGATTGTTTTCCAGAAAACGGACAAGATTGTCCAGATCCGGGAACGTCTCAAGGCTGCCCGCGATAGGCAGAAGAGCTACGCTGATCCAAAGCGTAAGGATTTTCACTTCGAAGTGGGTGAAAAGGTATTACTTAAGGTATCACCCTGGAAGGGGGTGATGCATTTCGGCAAGAAGGGCAAGCTGAGTCCGAGATACATAGGGCCTTTTGAGGTCATTGAACGAGTCGGATCAGTTTCCTATAAACTGAACTTGCCTGAAGAGCTCAATGGAATTCACAATGTGTTCCACATCTGCAATCTCAAAAAGTGCTTCGCCGACGAATCGTTGGTGATTCCACACACAGATGTGCATATAGATGAGAGCTTAAAGTTTATAGAAAAACCTTTGTCGATTAAGGATCGACAGGTAAAGAAGCTTCGCAGAAAGCACGTACCGATTGTAAAAGTCAAATGGGATGCTCGTAGAGGTCCCGAATATACGTGGGAAGTCGAAGAAACAATGAAAGAAAAGTACCCCTATTTATTTGAGTAAATCTCGGGTCGAGATTTATTTTAAGGGGGTGAGGATGTAACACCTCGAATTTTTGTGTCCAATAATGTGTTAACACGTGTCATTTGTTTACACGTGGCATTGATATTAAATAAAGGACTGATTTTGACAAACCTTGAAAGTATATAAATTCGAGGGTTATAAATGTCAACAAGGGTAAAAATACTGTATAGTAACCCTAAATAATGCTTGAACCTTCAAACGAATAAATCATAGATCGTGCGGAAGCGAAACGCGGAAGAAAGTGAGAGATTACGAACTACAGGGGTTAACTGTGTCAACATGTTTAATTATACCTCTGAGTGACCCTTTAACGTTCCCAAGACTTCGTAACAGTATTATACGCTCAGTAGAATATACTGTATAAATTCCGCGAAGTTCCGTCTTAAAACGAGAGAGTTATACTCAGATTCGTATGAGAAGGGTTAAAAGCGTCAATAACAGAAGTTAAGGCTTTCTGAATAATTAATAAATAAACCGAGGACTTTATAATGCGGGTAAATAACACGAGGCCCCTATCGGTAAATAACCGAGGGCCAAACCGCAAAGTTACCCCTTCAAACCCGAAAGGTCAGGTAAATCATTACGAAAGATTTCGTTATTAATTACCAGGATTTCGCAATCATGACAAAAGATTTAAAATTTCTGAAATCTTAACCTCTCGCGACCCGCGTGAAGGTTAGGCTTAAGTGTAGGCGGGCCGCGAGCCTCCTAAATAACACGCCTGATATTTGAACTTTAGGCGACCCGCGTTAAAGGAGCATGGAACTTCCATGCGGGTCGCGTAAGGTGCCCAGATGCAGAATTGTTGTAGTTACTTGCCTTTTGGAGCCTTTGAACGATCAAACCTCAATCAATGAGGCATGGGCACCCTACACTTGACCCATAGCTCTCAGGGACACCTACCCATCACCTCTGGACTATTGTGAGTGTTTGCAATGATCATAGTTGCTTGACATTGGCTATAAATAGTCACCTTATGCACATAACATTCACAACATCAAAAACACACACCTCTGATCATTGCAAGAGCTCTCAAGTCCTTTTCTCTGCTCTATAAGCAAGAACACAACTTCTGTAAGTGATCTAACCCTTTGTGGTTTCACATTTCCTTAGTAAATGGCTAAGAACCAAACCGTCGTAACTACGGTTTGACTTTACAATAAATCAGTAATGGTTCAGTCTTATGACGAATCAAAAGTGGTTATGAGTTGGTATTTATGTGGGTAATAAACCTCTAAAATGGTTCCCCCTGATCACCACTCTAACTATGTCAAATGTCGAGTCAAACATGCGGTTAAAAAGTCAACAGAAAGCTATTTTAGCGATTTATGCATAATCTGTAATGTATATGTTATGGAACCTGTTTTGATAATCATAAAACATGATAATAAGTATATAAACTTGTTTGCGCTCGTTTGAATCGATCATTTGCTATATTGAGCCGGTTCGGAGCCGAATGTCGCAAAAGTTTGACTTTTGCTTTGACTTCAGTTCTAACCCGTTTTAGTGAGGTATAGATATACCTTAGGACTCTCTTAGGCAGAGCCGGCCCTGAAGGAGGGCGGGGAGGACAACCGAACAGGGCCCGTGATTTCGTAAGGCACGTAATTAAAAAAAAATCCGATATTATATATGTAAAAAAAATTTAATAGGGTATAACCAAAAAAATATTAACATAGGCCTACTTAAAAAAATCATATTGTTTAAACTATTTAGCTCATTAGGTTGGTGGGCCCAATACCCAAATATTTTCTAAAAACTAATTAAAAAAAGAAGTCTGGGCGGTAAAAAGAGAACAGAAACGTCGCAGTTGCAGGCTCTGGGTTGTTCGATCATTCATCATCATCATTCTGCTGCTTCAGTGCTTTTGGCAGGGTGATCGGTGTAGGATAAGGATAAAGCCATAAAGGTTAGCAATAGCATCCCATCTATTTTTTAATTACTTCTTCCACTTGTTGATTTAGTGATTTAAATGAAAATTAAATTAATAGAATAATAGGGCCGATTCCAATATTCCATATAGCATCAGGAACTTGTCAATGTCTATTACACTTGATTTAGAATTATAAACAATATTTATTATCACCTTTTGATTGATTAAACCTTAAAATATCTAAGTTGTTCCAAGATATATAATTTCGTTTACTCGTATATAGGGCTGCAAACGAACCTTATTTAGGCGTTAACTTAATTTGATACAAACTTTGTCGATTATATTTAGGCGTTAATGGCACCTAAACAAGCATCCGGATGGCATTGTTTATCGATTATATTTAGGCGTTGATACAAACTTTGTCGATTAATTTGTATTTTGTTAATTGCATTGTTTATCGAATGCTATATTTTTGTCAACGGTTCAAAGTTGTATGAAAAAACTAGTTTAAATTTTTTATTTAGTTAAGACCTAAGGGCACGTTTTTCGAGCTCGGACAGGGTACATGAATTCTCAGGGCCGGCCCTGCTCTTAGGACCAGGTCACATGTTGGTATAAACCTCTGTGATCGGTTCATGAGTTATCCGAGTCTTTTGCGCAATTCCGTCATTCGCCTAAAAGTTGACCGTAACGACCTTTTAAAATTAAAACGAGTATTTCGAACACGTGAACGGACCAAAACTTTGCTTATTAAATTATAAGCATGTCCTTAAAGTTTCACGTCAATCCGAGGTCTAGAATGAGAGTTATGCTAATTAGCGCAATTTAAATAAACTTTAGTAATTAACGGCGCAAATAGCATAACGCCTATCTAAACCAAGATTTCGTCACCAAATCTTTTACCCACTGTTATAAATTAATATTTTGGGAATTTTAAAGATTTTTAATAATTTTTACCTCGCTCATAACCTGCGGTTATGGCTACGGTTCGGTAAATACCGAATATGCCCTTTTCGGCCAAAACATGAGTTCTACAAGGTCTTTTGACCCGATTCCAGTTGCTACTGATTTTAAATAATAAATAAAGTATTTTAAGCTTTATAAGCTGTTCGGGAGACTCAGATTTCCTGTAGAACTCGAAAAGCCCTTTTAAAGTCTTTGAAATGACCGAAAAGCCCCTACGGGGCATAATACTAACTTAAACTCGTTACGGGCGTCACGGAAGGTATCCTACTGATACCACAACCCAATTAAGGCATATTGACTTAGGAAATAAGCGTACGACTCTCATAGTTAACCGTTTCGCCTATTGCGCGCACGGTTCGGCTTATGAAACTAGTTTTCATAATTTAGCCGATACGGGTCAAATAATATCATTTGAACCCCAAAATCCAGAGTGTGAACCATTAACCCATATAAAACAAGTCTCTGAACTTGTTGGGTCAGAATCACACTCCATTCTCGGTTTTCGCCTTTTCGCGCGATTAAACCATATCTATATATATCGGAACCAACCGGTCTAGGCTACGGCCATTATAACGACCCGTTAGGATTCTAAGAGGTTAATTAAAACCTTCGTTCCAGATTAGGAGCCCCAGTAAAAGCTATCGGTGATTTAATCCAAAATAAGGAAATATACTTGCAAAGGTAAATACTTTAACTTATTTCCCCTATATGGGCTTGGGTTACGGTATATTAATACCGCTTGATTGAGCATTATATAATTCCATCGCTTAGGTGGTTAATTGATTAAATATGATCGGCTCATTTAAACAGTTTTGTTGCTTATAAGCCTTTGGGGGGTTTAATGACCGTTGTCCCGGATATCCTTGGCATCATTTTACGAAATGGCCACGACCATCGACATCCCGGTGTAGGCGTACACCCGGTATAAAGTGTCGACATTAAATTAAAAGACGTAGCCGTTGGTTTTTATACTACGGTTTTACGCAAACGTGGTGTGTCTATAAATCTTTAACCCGACACGACCCGGGCTACTGAACGCATAAAAGAACATGTAAAACGTTCACAAGATTTTATTATAATTTTCCCAAGTTATAAAAGAGTTTGTGCCTTGTGCATTCAAATCAATTTTAATAAACATTTTCAAATGTGTCAGTTGAATGTATTTACCAGTGTAAACTGACGTATTTTCCCCAAAAAGATTAAGTGCAGGTACCTAAACGTAAATTGGCTGGTATTAGCTCCCTAGCGTCGTGATAAGTCTCGCAAGCTTGATTGCAGTATCTGATGGAACAAATACTTTATGTTTATTTACGATCCACTGTGGATATATTCAACCCCTGTAATACATTTGATATTGCAACCAGAGGTTGAGTTTATATATTTATCTTATGCTTCCGCTGTGCATTATATAATTGTGTGGTTTGACTATATTGTTGCCAACATCGTCACGGTAATCCCCCACCGGGCCCACCGGTGAGACACGTGGAAATCGGGGTGTGACAATGGCCAAGGGGAAGCTATAGGATATAATGGTTTAACTGGTTGATGCAATATGCTGCTATGCCTCTGACATGCATCACATCTTCAAGCGTATTCTGCAGCATCTTTCTTCATTGTCGGCCAATAGTATCCTGTTCTCAACACTTTTGAGAATAAAGATCTGCCCCCAGTGTGGTTACCACAATCCCCTTCGTGTATATCCTGAAGCACTTCCATGGCCTCAGGATCCTTCAAGCATCTTAGGTATGGACCTGCAAGAGATTTCTTATACAAAATATTATTTATAATGGTGAATCGTGATACCTTCATCCTAAATACCTTAGGATTTTCGTCTTCAGGAATGTGTCCTTCCTTGAGATATCTTATGATTGGAGTCATCCAGGATCCTGTATCCTGAATGCTTGTTACCTCTTTATCCTGAGCTTTGAAGGGATCTATAGCAGGATACAGGATATGAAGTATCGGTATTTGGGTTCCCTCCGGTATCCTGACTGATGATCCTAAGTTTGCCAAAGCATCCGCTTCAGCATTATCCTCTCTTGGTACCTGTTCAAGTGTAAAAACATCAAAATATCCTGCTAATTTTTTTGAGAATATCGAGGTATTCGATTAACTTCTCACCTTTAACTGCATAGGATCCATTAAAATGATTAGTGATTAACAAGGAGTCAACATATACTTGCAAACTTTTAATATTCATGTTCTTAGCCAATTCTAATCCTGCAATCAAAGCCTCATATTCTGCTTTATTATTAGTGGCAGGAAATTCACATCTAATAGCCTGGGGTATTATGTCCCCCTATGGCGATTTTAGTAGTATACCCAATCCTACTCCTCTAACATTAGATGCACCATCAGTGTATAGTGTATAGTGTCCAGGATCCTAAGGATTCTCTTAATTGTTGAACTTCTAGATCTACTTCATCCTGAATATCACTACTGAAATCAGCCACAAAGTCAGCTAGAGCTTGTGATTTTATGGCATTTCTAGGTTCATATACTAAGTCATAAGCACTTAATTTCACTGACCACTTAGCCATCCTCCTTGACATCTCGGGTTTCCTAAGCACATTTTTAACAGGATAATTGGTTTTAACTTGAATCCTATGTGTCTCAAAATAATGTCTAAGCTTTGCTGATGCCATAACTAGTGCTAATATTAATTTTTCTAAATGAGAATATCTAGTTTCAGCGTTTAATAAACTTCTGCTAACATAATAAACAGGATACTGCTGACCTTCATGATCCTTTACAAGGACAACACTTACTGCATTCCCTGATACTGCAAGATACAGGGATAACGATTCACTATCCTCAGGCTTCATTAGTAGAGGTGCAGTTAAGAGGTATTGCTTTAAATCCTGCAAGGCTGCTTCATGCTTCTCCCCCCATTCAAACTTCTTATTTTTCTTCAGGATATCATAAAACTCCTTGCATTTTTCCGAGGATCTTGAGATAAATCTGTTTAATGCTGCTACTCGTCCCGTCAGTCTTTGAACATCCTTCATGTTAGAAGGTGATTTGATATCCAGGATAGCTCTGATCTGTTCTGGGCTCGCTTCTATCCCTCTTTTAGTCACCATATATCCTAGAAACTTTCCTGCCCCCACTCCAAAATGGCACTTAGCAGGATTCAGCTTCATGTTATACTGATCTAGGATATCAAATGTTGCTTCAAAATGGCACTTAGCAGGGTCCTTGGATTAGCCTTAGGGGCCGGGAGTGGCTTGGAGCTGGTGGCAGCAGGTGTCTCTTTCTTGACCATGATTGGAGTAGGATAGCTGTCGAGTTCGTCAAGGTCAAGGAGGATTGGAACTTTGCTGGAATATGCACACAGGGAGTAAAATTTCTTTACTAAATATTTCAAATAAAAGTATGTGTGTAGGATATTGAGCAGGATCCTTACCAGACATGTTTACACTGGAAAGAGGGCTTGGAGACGGTGGAGATGGGTTAAAACTTCTTTCAGCTTCGGGAAGGAGTCTGATAGCGTCAATCCTCTTCTGTGATTCAGCAAAGGGAGGTGCAAGCTTCCTAAAATTAGCTGTGTGCAAGAAAATAACAAAGTCAGTTCAAGATATGTGGCAGGATATAAGACAGGATTGTCCTAAAACCCTAGGTCCTACCCTTTTTTAACCATTTCACCGGATAATCCGCCCCATCAGGGATTGAATCTCTTTTTACAAAAAAGAACTTGGATTTCCATTCCTCTTCATTCCTGGTGGCTCGGAGAATCAGTGGGTCACTGGAGGTGGAGTAGAACAAAAATCGACAAGAGCCATGACATCTAAGCCGGTATGCTAAAGGAAGGTCGTGAATAGAAAGATCAGGAATGTGGTTATTCTTGATCTGATCAAGAACAGACAGGACCCGCCAAAGCATTGGCATTGTTTGACTAAAAGAAATCTTGGTAAGGTTGAAAAACTCGGTGATAAATTCAGAAAAAGGAAATTGTAGCCCTAGAGTAAAAGGAAAAGCATTGAAACATAACCACTCGTCGGAAACCATATCCGATCGGATTTCCCGATCAAATGGCCGGAACACCGTCCCTTTTGGGAAGATGCCGGAGGTTTTGAGGGCCGACAAGTGGGCACTGTCGAAAGAGCATATTTCCTTCTCCGGATCTTGGAGAATATTCTGGTGAATGAATGTGGGGGCGGAATCGCCAGAGCTGGATCTTGTCTGCCTTGTCATATTGTTGCCGGAATATTGAGGAGGATGAAAAAGGAAGATGGAGTTGAGAGAGAAAATGTTTACCTTTTTTCTCTTCGGTGATGGTTAAAAGAAGATAAGAATGAGAAGATATAGGGAGCAATGAGTAAATATAGACTGAGCGGTTACAAGCGGTCACATCATGGGTCTTATCACTTAATTGCCTCGTTCTCCGGAAAAAATATAACCGTTAATGCCAGGATACTTAACGGTAACATTTTTTGGGGACAATTGTTATGGGTGAAATTCTGAGCCCATATCCTGAGAATTATCTTGAATTATATCTTGCTTATATGATATCTGTTCACATCCGGGATGCTGATTCAGGATATTGGTAACATCCTGAATGGTATCCTCAGGGTCACTAACGGATTATGTGCAGGCACGTGGGTTAGAAGCTAGCAACGTTCATGAAGACCTTTTCTACTAAAGACTCGGTCCAAGTCGTTCACAGGAAGCCGTTGAAGCCGCATTACTCGGCCTACAACGTTTACATTGGAATATTCGGAGCATCCCATGTTTATAGGAATTTTAGTTTACATTTCGTTACTATAAATAGATGGGTATACCAGATCGAATAGGGCATCACAGTGACACTCACTACATTCTCACACTTACTCTCTCGCAACTTTTACTTTCACACAAAGCATTGTAACACTTAGCGATCTAGTCAATATCCTGCACTGTATCCTGAAGTTTGAAGCAATAAGAAGAACTAGGCAGCTGCGATTGTCAGCTCCTGAGGTTTTATGCCGGCGATCTAGATTGATCAAGGGCTTTCCTCGTACATCTCGTGTCAACCCCTTTACTTTTTGCTCATTGTTTGATCGTAGATACAGCTCAATATCCTGAGCCGTATCCTGGACACTGTTTTTCGAAACAACTTAACTAGCATATTTTCAACACACTTTTTAACACACTACCTCACTTAACTAATTTGATCACTTAATTGCTTCGGTAATTTTTGACCAAAACACTCTCTGATCATTTTGGACTTCAATAGTCTATCTACTTCTTCCTGAATAATTGCATTTCGTTCTGGAGCGAATTTCCTTCTTTTCTGTTGGACAGGCTTGAATGACCTGTTAATACCAAGCTTGTGTGTTATAATATCCTTGGAAATACCTGTCATATCTTCGTGCTTCCACGCGAATGTTGACATCCTGCATTTCAAAAAATTAGTTAATTGGTCCTCAATATCCTGAGGGATGTTGGTTCCCACGAGCACCGAGATATCCGGATTATCCTGATCTAGGAAAATTTTCTTTACATCCTGCTCCGAAGCCTCCGCAATATCCTGGGCCCGCATCTTTAATTGCTAAGCTGCATTAGGCTTGGTTGAGGATTTCATTGAGGATGAGTAACATTCCTTCGCCTCCTCCTGATCACTATCAACCTTGACAACCCCCAAGGGGTAGGGATCTTGATGCATTGAGGATAAGTTGACGGCACAGCCTTCATATCATGGATCCATGGCCTACCCAGTATAATGTTATAGCAGGATAGAGAGTCCATCACACAGAAACGTTGTATCGAGTTGACCCCTTCAACATATACTGGTAACTTTATCTCTCCCACTGTGTTCCTAGCCTCTCCACTGAACCCAACAAGCACGATGGATTTCGAAGTGATATCCTTTGGAGATATATTCATCCTTTTCAATGTCTCTAGTTGGATTATGTTGATGGAGCTGCCATTGTCCACCAATATCCTGCGTACAAAATGGTTAGCCACATATAATGTTATTACCAAAGCATCATGGTGAGGATCCTGGACAATATCCCTGTCATCACTATCAAAAGTGATCACTTTGTCAGCTGTGAGGGTCGTCATCCTGGTTGGTCTTTCCCCTCTTTCGGCTTTAGCCTCTTTTGCATGTCTCTTGGCCGCATAATATGAAGTCTCGCAAATGTCGGATCCTCCTGAAATAAAGTTAATTATCTTGGCATCCGCAGGAGGTGATGCTGCTCGTTGACCCTTGTTTTTCTTTCTTCCCAGGAGATCCTTCAGATAACCTTTGCTTCGAAGATAGCTTATTTCCTTCCTCAGAGCAATGCAATCCTCTGTAATATGTCCAAAATCTTCATGGAAGGCACACCATTTGGACTTATCCTTCCAATCAGCCTTTTGTTGATTCTTCCGAGGCCACCTGACTTTGTCTCCTAAACCCTGCATAGCGTACATTAGTTCAGGTATATTAACAGAAAAACAATATTCAGATAACTCAGGATACTCCTCAGGATCCTCGTCTTCAACAACATTCACTTTCTTGTTATCATTTCTACCATATGGCTTGGAGCGATATGGTTTGTATGAGGATTCTGAATTCCTGTTAGTTGATTCATATGTTGAGGATGCATTCATCCTTTCTTGAATTTTCTTATCATCTTCCAGTCTGATATATCTCAAAGCCCTGTTCCGAGCTTCATCCAAGTTCCAGCAAGGGTTCATCACAAGATCTTGATAAAATTGGGAATCCTTTTGCAGTCCTGTTTTAGTCAAAAATCACACAAGGATAATGCAACCAAACTCTATGTAAACGGGGTATGATGCTTGGTTTATTAAAAGAGTAAAGGATCACTTTAGTATGTAATATGCAAAGACACAATGATTTATACGAGGAAAAAGCCCTTGATCAATGTATGATCTCCGGCATAAAAAACCTCGGGTGATGGCAACTACCGATCACCAACTTCAATATATCAAAATATGGTTACAACTTCGGATGATAATGAGCTGAGTACAAGGATCACTATAGTTTCGAGTGTCTAAGCGTGTGAGAATTGTGTTGTGTGTTCTTCCGAATGGGGAAGAGTGTCTATATATACAAGTGTAGGTGACCTATTTTAGGTAAAAAGACTAATAATCAGCTCATTACCCCTTTAGAAATAAAAGCAAATCTAGCCTAAATTGTCGCCCTTAAATCATGCCAAGTTTCCATGTCCTTTGCAACGTCTATCTCCGATTAAGCACATGCTATAATTGTAAAGACGCGTCCTTTGATTGTGATGCTAAGAGCGGATCCTGCTAGATGTTCCTGCAAAACAACATTTAATTCAATGAAGGTAACTGTTAGCATGAGGATCCTGGGATGGTCCATGATCCTGATCCTGAAGTCCTGCTGAGGATCACTATCTGCTAAAGAAACAAGGATCACTGGTTAGGATCACATGTAAGGATCATGTATCACAAAAATCCAGCCCTAACAATTGCCCCCAAAATATAAGGAGTTTATTGTAAATTAACGAGTTATATTTTGCTTTGATCTTATCTGCAACGGGTGACTCGGATAACTAGCCGTTATAACCGGACTAGCCGTTGCAACCTTTACGTCACTGAAGTGACATCCCTGTAAATCATGATTATAAATAGGAGATAGGGTTAGGATCAATCTGCATTTAAATTCAAGATATACTCTCTTTATAATCTCTACCGAAGATCGATCAGGTATTCTCTTCTCTTCTCTTTCTTCCTTCTCTTGCTCTGTTTTTCTGCTCCCCTATTTTTATTCTGCCATGAGTATGTTGCTCCGAAATTCCCCTCACAAGGATCACAAGAAGAGCAGTCCCCTGAAAAGCCAAGGGATCATTAAAGACTCTCCTACCGAGAGATGCTGCTTCACCGATGCTCATGTTGATAGGATCCGTCACTGTTTTCCGGCGGATGCTATCTTCAAGTCATTCACTTCCACCGCTTTAAGCGATTTTGTTTCCGACACCTGGGTGGCCTTTCCTGCAACTCTGTTTACCATAGGATATTCGTATCCTTTTCCAGCCTTCACCCAATCCTTCTTTTCCTTGACCGGCATAGCTTATATCCAAGCCATGCCGATGATCTGGAGGGTTTTGTATACCTTCGAGAGGATCATCAAGCAGGAGGGGATTGACTTAGGGATGGCAGAGCTGGCTGAGCTTTATGATCTTACCACGTTTGGTTCCTATCGATATTTGCTGAAACGGAAAGCTGGGGAGGATCACCCTGTTTTTAAGGTCACCAAAAATCATACCAACTGGAAGCGACGATTCTTCTTTGTTAGGAGGGATACCATCCCTAACGGGAAGGATCTGCCCAAGGAGTGGGCTACTCATGGTAGGATAGAGGATCCTGGAAGGATCACCATCAGACTTGTTTCTTATGATGAAGATCACTAATGTTTCCTTTGCCTTTTGTGTTTTTTCAGCTATATCCGTTGCTCATCTCAAGTTAACCCCTGCTGCAAGAGAGAGAGTTTTAGCTTTCAAAAAGCTTGATCCTGAGACCAGAAGTTTTCAAGTCACCATCCAAGATTCACAAGAAGTATCCTCCGCATCTGCCATAATGTCAAGTAAGTATCCTTATCAAAAAGTAAGTTTTATGCAAGACTGTTAAATTAGTTAGGAAACTTATCTTGTTTTGATTGTGTAGGCGCTGGGAAATCTGCTAAGTCTGCCAAGTCTGCCTCCAAGTTTGGGATTGATGATCTTGCCAATGTCAAGTCTTCAAGAAAGAAGACTTCTGTTGCCAGTCCCTCTGCTTCGGCCCCTAAAGCACCTGTTAGGGGCAAGGGAAAGAAGAGAAAGACTTCTGAGGATCTCCAAGGATTTCCCCTGCTCCGCCAGCAGTTTCTTGATTATGTTAATGAAGTAAGGATCATTGCCCCTGTTGGCTATCCTACTTGAGTATTCTGTCTGTGTATTCTGTTTCTTTGAGGATCACCTGGTCCTGATCTTACCTTTTTCCTTTTTGCAGAAACTTGCTGAAGTAGAGACCTACCTTGGCCATGTCGAGGATCAGGAAAGCCAGATCGCCGACCTTCAACAAATGGGCGTGTTGAAGGATCTTAAGATAGCTGATCTTGAGAAGGAGCTCCGGGCTACAAAGGATGAGGCTGCTCAAATGCTGATCAACATGGATGGCGAAAAGCAGGAGATCACCCAAGATGCCAAGGTCTCTGCCGCGATTGCTATGTATAAGATACAACTGCAGATGGCTGCGGAGGCTCAGGATCCTGCCTTCGACAAGAGCTCATGGGATGTGGAGGGTTGGAAGGCAAGGCTGGCGGAACTGGAGGACGACGATGAAGCTGAGGATATCCCTATGCTTGAAGGTGGTGATGCTGGCAAGGATCAAGGTGGGGAAGCTAGTGGTGATGGAGCAGCAAAGGTTTGAGCTGCTGGATTGGGCGATGATGGATATTTGTGACTAGACCGGAGCCCAATTTTTTTAGGTTTGGAAGTGGTTTTTGTTGTTGATGTTTAAAACAATTTATGGTCTGTAACTTAAACAATAGTTTTTAGGGTTAAGGATCCTGGATCCTTTGGACAATAGGTAGGATCGCAAATGGTGGAGGGATCCTCTGTTTGGGGGATGAAGCCTTTGTGATCCTGCCGCCTTTAATTTCTTGCACCAGCTATGACCGCATAAACAATGGACACCCTTTGCCAACCCATGTGGACGGGCCACGTTTTGCTGGTAGAAATGTGGGTTGGCAATTTTGACAACTTTTTGAAAGGGTGTAAGATCCTTTTGTTAATAATATAACTTTGATCTTTCTGGCTTATCTCGTGTTGTTATCCTTTATTTATCCTCTTTATTTTCCAGTTGTTTTAGAAATATATTTGTTAGGGTAACAAGAGTTGAGCAAACCATGTTTAATAAATTTAGGATATGATCCTAGATCAAATATCCTGACACTGAAGATTTTTGAAGCAATTAATTTCAAGGATCATAGGTTTAGTTGTCAAAGTGTAAGGGTTGTTCAGTATAATCAAAATAGTCAAGGATCATACCTGAGGATCCAAGTTAGGATCCTAACCTTTAATCAAGATAACCGTAGATGAGATTTTAATGGATAATAAGGATTAAGGATCCTTATGTGTTTAACTTTGAAAACCTGAAAAATGAAACATAACTTGGGACTAAGCCAATGTAAAAGATAAGTTAGTAGCTGGGGACATGCCCAAAGGGTAACTGGGGATAATCCCAAAGGATCACTGGGGACAAGCCCAAAGGATAACTGGGGACAAGCCCAAAGGATAACTGGGGACAAGCCCAGAGGATCGTATGTAAACTGGAGTATGGCCCTTACTGGCGACTATCCAAACTTAGTGACATGAGAATGTCAAAACCTTAGCTAACGTGAAAACGTTAGAAACCTTAGGAACGGATGTATGGTACGTCTACCATTATACGTAGGATCCTAGGTATAGCCAGTACGATGAGGTTGTCAGCCCCGAAAGTGGGTACTGGTCCCAAAGACGTGAACTATACCAGGATCATCGTGCGCTACTGGCGAAAACTGGGGACAAGCCCAAGGATAACTGGGGTTGAACCCAAGGATCTGTGGTGCTTTTGAAGATCTTTAACGATATGCTGAAGATACCTGGACTATCATAACTCAAATGGTCCGTGAGAAGAGGATGAAGGATGCATGATCCTTATCCTTAGGTAAAAATAAGAAAACGTAAAAGTTCTGAGATAAGGACTTTACCAGAGTAAGGATCACTGATATCGCCGGGATCCTTCGAGGATGCTTCTAGTGTAAGGATCATATGCTTGGAGGATCCTGTTCACATGAAATATTTTTTTAAGTGAACGACATTCCAGGCTCTTGGTAACAAATTTCCTTCCATGGTTAGCAATCTGTATGCCCCCTTTCCTGCTTCGGCTTCGATCAAGTAAGGGCCTTCTCACTTTGGTGCTAACTTCCCGTCAGCAGGATTGATAGTGTTTTGGAATGCTTTTCTCAACACCATATCCCCGACTTGGAACTTCCTTATCCTGACATTTTTATTGTAAGCACCAGCCATTCTTTGTTGGTAGCTTGCCATCCTTATCCTAGCCAAATCCCTGATTTCCCCAATAGTATCCAAGTCTTGAGCTAAGATTGCAGCATTCTCTTCAGGATCACGAGTACTTGTTCTAGCAGTTGGAACTACCATTTCTGTTGGGATCACTGCTTCAGCCCCAAATACTAAAGAGAAAGGTGTTTGACCAGTGGCATTCTTGGGAGTTGTCCTATCAGCCCACAGCACATAAGGCAATTCCTCTGCCCACTTCCCCTTCTTGGATCCTAGCTTCTTCTTCAGATTGTTGATGATGATCTTGTTGGATGATTCTGCTTGACCATTGGCTTGTGGATGGACTGGTGTTGATGTTATCATCTTAATTCCCCAACTGTCACAAAAGTTAGTGGTTCTGCTCCCAATGAATTGGGAACCATTATCACATACAATTTCAGAGGGAATGCCAAATCTAGTTATAATGTTTCTTTTAATAAAGGATATAACTTCCTTTTCTCTGACTTGAGCAAAGGCTTCAGCTTCTATCCATTTGGAGAAGTAGTCGGTCATGGCAAGCATAAATACTTTTCCACCAGGTGCTTTAGGAAGCTTGCCAACTATATCCATTCCCCATCTCATGAATGGCCAAGAGGATGGTATTGGGTGTAAAAATTCAGCTGGCTGATGGAGGATATTGCTGTGTCTTTGACAAGGATCACACTTCTTAGCATATTCTACAACATCCCTTTTCATAGTTGGCCAGTAGTATCCTGTTCTAAGGATCCTTGAGAATAATGCTCTGCCCCCAGTGTGGTTTCCACAATCTCCCTCATGGAAGTCTCTCAACACTTCTTCAATTTCAGGATCCTCGATACATCTTAAATATGGTCCTGCAAGAGATCGCTTATATAATACATTTTTCAAAATTGTGAATTGAGATACCTTAATCCTGAAAGCTCTAGGATTTTCTCCTATCGGAATCTCCCCGTATTGCAAGTATCTCATGATTGGTGAGATCCATGATCCTGAATAAGATTGAGCTTCTTCACTAGGGATCACTGCAGTATCCTCTTCTATTTCCATAGCCACCTGATTTTCAAAAGCAGGAGCCAGGATATGGATGATAGGGATACTTATATCTTCTGGAATCTTCAAGGATGATCCTAGGTTGGCCAATGCATCAGCTTCTGTGTTCTCCTCCCTTGGTACCTGTGTTAAGCTGAAAGAGACAAAAGAGAGTGCCAATTCCTTGACTATCTCTAAATATTTGGTTAGTTTTTCACCTTTAACAGCATAGGATCCATTAAAGTGATTGGTGATCAATAATGAGTCCACATATACTTTAAGATATTTCACCCCCATATCCTTAGCAATTTGCAAGCCAGCAATTAAGGCTTCATATTCAGCCTCATTGTTAGTTGCTTGGAACTCACAGGCTATGGAGTGGGGTATTATGTCCCCCTGTGGCGATTTTAGTAGTATCCCGAGCCCTGTGCCTTTGACATTTGAGGATCCATCAGTGTGTAGTATCCAAGGATCCTTGGTCTCATCCAGCTGCTGGACTTCCAATTCTGCTTCCTTTTGTAGATCACTACTGAAATCAGCCACAAAGTCAGCTAGTGCTTGGGATTTGATTGCTGTTCTAGGCTCGTATCTTATATCATGGGCACTAAGCTTTACTGCCCACTTAGCCATTCTTCCGGACATCTCTGGTTTCCTGAGGACATTCTTGATTGGAAAATTAGTTCTAACAACGATAGTATGAGTTTCAAAATAATGTCTTAACTTAGTTGATGCCATAATTAGTGCAAGAATAAGTTTCTCAAGGTGTGAGTACCTGGATTCTGCATCAAGTAAACTCTTACTTACATAGTAAATAGGATGTTGTGTACCTTCGTGATCCTTAACAAGGACAGCACTTACAGCGGTTGAGGATACCGCTAGGTATAAGGATAACACATCTCCTTTTCCGGGTTTCATTAATGCTGGTGCTGAGGACATATATTCTTTAAGGGCTTGTAAAGCATTCTCATGCTTTTCAGTCCATTCAAATTTCTTGTTTTTCCTTAGGATATCATAAAATTCTTTACATCTTTCTGAGGATTTTGATATGAACCTGTTTAAAGCTGCTATCCTGCCTGTTAGCCTTTGCACATCCTTAGCATTGGCAGGGGATTTGATATTTACCAGTGCTTTAATTTGCTCCGGGCTTGCTTCAATGCCCCTCTGAGTTACCATATATCCTAGGAATTTACCTGCCTTAACACCAAAGTGGCATTTTGAAGGATTAAGCTTCATGTTATAATTATCAAGGATATCAAATGCTTCTTCCAAATCCCTTAGGTGATCCTCAGCTTTCTTTGATTTGACTACCATATCATCTATGTATACTTCCATAGTTTGTCCAATTTGATCTTTGAACATCATATTCACCAGCCTTTGATATGTTGCACCTGCATTTCTTAGTCCAAAAGGCATGGCAATATAACAATACAAACCGGTTGGGGTCATAAAGGCCGTATCCTCTTGGTCGGATGGTTCCATCTGAATTTGTTGGAATCCAGATGATGCATCCATAAAGGTCAACAGTTCATGCCCCGCCGTTGCATCCACCATGGAGTCAATGTGGGGTAATGGGAAAGGATCCTTGGGACATGCCTTATTCAGATCAGTGAAATCGACACATACCCTCCACTTTCCGTTTTTATTTTGGACAACGACCACATTGGCTAACCATTTTGGATATTTTACCTCTCTGATCATACCTGCTCGAAGTAGTCTCTCTACTTCTTCTTGGATAATGGCATTCCTTTCTGGTGCAAACTTCCTCCTTTTTTGATGGATTGGTTTGATAGACCTGTCAATGCCAAGTTTATGAGTGATGATATCCTTAGATATACCTGTCATATCTTCGTGCTTCCATGCAAAGGTAGATTTTCTTCTTTTGAGGAAGGATATTATGTCTTCTTTCATTTTGCCAAGGATCCCTGATCCGATATAGATTTTTGATTCAGGATCACTAGGATCCAAGAGGATTTCGTCCACATCTTGTTCCCTTGCCTCCAAGACATTCCTCGGAGGATACTGTAATTGCTATTGCTCCCTTGGCTTCGAGGTTGGCTTCATGGATGAGGTATAACAATCCTTAGCCTCCTGCTGATCACTGTCGATCTTGATTATCCCCCATGGGCTAGGGAGTTTCACACATTGATGATAGGTGGATGGGACTGCTTTCATATCATGTATCCAGGGCCTGCCAAGGATAACATTGCAACAAGATAAACAGTCAATAACACAAAATTTTTGATAATTATGTAATCCTTCCACGTAGATTGGGAGTTTGATGTCCCCCAGAGTTTTCTTCGTTTCTCCACTGAATCCTACAAGCACGGAGGATCTTGGTGTGATGTCTGATTCTGGGATACCCATTTTCTTCAGAACATCAAGCTGGATAATGTTCACTGAGCTTCCTCCGTCGATAAGGATCCTGCGGACAAAATGGTTAGAGATAAAGAGAGTAATAACTAAACTATCATGATGAGGATCCTGGATGTTAATGCGATCATCCTCATCAAACGTTATCGTCTTTCCTTCTGAGACACTTGATGTTCGAATAGGTCTCTCTCCATTATCCATTTTTGCTTCTTTTGCATGCCTTTTGGCCGCCGAGAAGGATGTACCACAGATGTCTGATCCTCCGGAAATAAAGTTGATCACTTGTGCATTCGCCGGAGGGGCTGGAGCCTTTTCAGGGATCCTTTCAGGATCCCGAGTCCTTTGCTTTTTTCTTCCCAACAATTCTTTTAGATGCCCCTTGCTTAACAGATATCCAATTTCTTTTCTTAAAGCTATGCATTCTTCAGTTAGATGCCCGAAATCCTCATGGTATGCACACCATTTTGACTTGTCTTTAGTCCCGGATGGTTTATCATTCTTCCTGGGCCACCTAGCTTTTTCTCCTAGATTCTGCATTGCAAGGATTAGTTCATGATTATCAACGGAAAAACAATATTCGGAGATTGGAGGATAATCTTCATCATCCTCTTCTTGGTCAACAGCATGCACATTCTGGTTGTCATTTCTATGGTAGGATTTGAATTTATTGTTCTTGAAGGAGGATCCTTGCTTCTCCTGTTTTGAGGATCCCACTTGTCTCTCCTGGATCCTCTTGTCATCCTCTAGCCAGATGAACCTGAGTGCCCGAGTTCTTACTTCATCTAGATTCCTGCATGGTGTCATAACAAGATCATCATAGAACAATGAATCCTTAAGCAGTCCCATTTTGAAGGCTTCAACAGCCGTAGCCATATCCAAGTTGGGAATGTCCAAGGATTCTTTACTAAATTTAGTTATATAATCCCTTAATGATTCATTATGACTTTGAGTTACCCTATATAAATCACTAGTTAATCTTTCAAATTTTCTACTACAAGAGAATTGGTTATTGAATAAATTAACTAAATTAGCAAATGAAGTGATAGAGTAAGGGGGAAGACTTAGCAGCCATTTAAGAGCTGATCCAGTAAGGGTGGATCCAAATCCTTTACATAAGCATGCTTCCTTTAACTTTTCTGGGATTGGATTGATCTCCATCCTCTCCCTGTATTATGCTATGTGCTCCTCAGGATCCGTTGTACCATCATACAGCTTCATAGTAGGGATATGGAACCTTTTGGGTACCTCTGCATCACAAATTGGTGGTGCAAAACGAGATACCTTATGGCTCCCATCTGCAATCTCCGGGATAGGCTTGACTACCCCTGGAACACTTGATATCATATCCTTCAGCTTCTGTAACTCCCTGGCCATAGCATGATTGATACCTGTATCCTGCACGAATCCATGGTTAGTGGTAGGATAATTATTTAAGGTGTTACCTCCCATCGGGTTCAAGTTAGGAACATTGGGTGTGAATCCATATTGCTGGGATTCTGGGATAACGGAGGGACCAGTGGAAGCAATGGTCTGCATTGGAATGAAGTCCCCTTGATGGACATCTAGACTTCCTGTTTGCAAACTTTTTAGGGATCCTGGCATCTGGAAGGATCCTGGTATCTGAGACGATCCCTGAACGAAGGAGGATCCTTGAACCTGGGATGATCCTGGAACAACGGAGGATCCTTGAACCTGGGATGATCCCGGAACGAAGGAGGATCCTTGAACCTGGGATGATTCAGGGACAAAGGAGGATCCTAAGCTCATGAAGGATCCCGAATGCTGGGCGTAGGATCCCGCCGGTTGAAAATATGATCCTGATGCCTAAGTCATTGTTGCTGGGCTGAAATGCACTCCTCTTGATCCACCCATATATTGTATGTCTGGGACCTCTGCTGGCTGAGAAGTAATCATTGGAGTATCAAAATTCAAAGATTTGGGCATTAGTGGGGAATGATCCTCTGCCGTTTTCTTTTGCCTTTTGAGATCTCCGATTTCTCTGAGGATCCTGTCATTAGTTTCATCCTGCTGCTGCATACGATCCCTCATCTGCAAAATCAAAGTAAATATATCACTAGTACTGGGAACAGAAGAAGTTAGAGCAGAAGATGATGGTTTAGAGGATATAGAAGTTGGTCTCTTCTCAGCATTTTTCTGAGATCCAGCTGGTGGTGGAGGCAAAGGTGGAATGCCAGTAGATGAATTGACTGCCGACATCGCTGTGGATGTATTCTTCAATGACGAAGCCGTGTAACTCTTTGAAATGATTTCGAACAGAAAGTTTTCTTATGAATGAAACACCAATTGCCCCACGGTGGGGGCCAAACTGTTTTGGTCAAAAATCACACAAGGATAATGCAACCAAACTCTATGTAAACGGGGTATGATGCTTGGTTTATTAAAAGAGTAAAGGATCACTTTAGTATGTAATATGCAAAGACACAATGATTTATACGAGGAAAAAGCCCTTGATCAATGTATGATCTCCGGCATAAAAAACCTCGGGTGATGGCAACTACCGATCACCAACTTCAATATATCAAAATATGGTTACAACTTCGGATGATAATGAGCTGAGTACAAGGATCACTATAGTTTCGAGTGTCTAAGCGTGTGAGAATTGTGTTGTGTGTTCTTCCGAATGGGGAAGAGTGTCTATATATACAAGTGTAGGTGACCTATTTTAGGTAAAAAGACTAATAATCAGCTCATTACCCCTTTAGAAATAAAAGCAAATCTAGCCTAAATTGTCGCCCTTAAATCATGCCAAGTTTCCATGTCCTTTGCAACGTCCATCTCCGATTAAGCACATGCTATAATTGTAAAGACGCGTCCTGTCACACCCCCAAAATCCCACCTGCGGAGTACTACCGCTTGGAGGCGTGACTGACCAGGATCCAGCCACCAATCATACTGAATAAGCATATAAGCAGTTATAAAAGTTTAACCAATACGATTGGTGTTTCAAAACAAACAAGTTAAGTTGCAAGCGGAAGCATAAGTTTTAAAGTTAAAACATAAGTTCGAATGGTTTCAAGTTTTAACATAGCACGTAGCAATCCGTGTCCCACAACGACCCTCCTCCATGCAAGCTCCAGCTGAGTACCTATGGTCCTGCAAAGCATGTAGTAACGAGTCAACAACTAGTTGAGTGAGTTCACAGTTGGGTGTTCGTTTTAGTTGTTTCGAAAACAGTTTCCTTTACTGGCATCCTGCCGTGGGGGTTACCCCATAGTTTAAAAACGTGACGTGTTCATTCCCAGTTACTCCGGCATCCCAGCCGTGGGGGCTACCCCATGATAGTTATCAGGCATTTCGGCCGTGGGGGCTACCCCATGCGTACACTAGACTCGTTACCATATCGACTGCTGACTGTAGTCATGTTTATGTGCCCTGAAAACATCAATGTCTATCATCATTGACGTGCCCCAGATCCATTAGTTCACGCCCGTCCTCTGCGGCACGGTGTGAGGTTTGTCAGACCTAAATAACGCTATCTAACTAATGACCCGCTCGCCATTGGCCCGGCGATTAGTCGATACAAAAAGGAGGGACTTCGTGATACAGTTTTAGTCTAGTACGTGTTATCCGTCCATCCGGACGAGGAATCACATTCCTGAACCATTGACGTCCTACCCAAGGAGGACGAGGAATCCACGTTCCTTAACCCCGTTCCCAACCCAGGGAATCCCATGCTTTGTAGAGGGTGTGAACTCACCTTGGTTTGCTCGGCAGTTAATCACAGAAAGATAATCAAATTGCAGGTAATCAATTAGGTCCTATCACAGATATTATTCGTATCAGATTCAAGCCAAGCAGTGCACGTATGTTCAACACGTAGGTAATAATCATGGCAACACGTTTAACATTAACAGTTCACAGTTAACAGTCAAACATAACCCAAAGTCTAAATATAAAGTCCGAACAGTTGGGCTCATGATAACAGGCCCAAACAACACACCAACAGTAGCACAGAAGTCCATAAGTCCGGCCCACTAACTTAGGCCCATAAGTGTGGTCTCGAGTCGCAACCGGACTCGCAAGCATGGTCTCGAGTCATGCTGTTTGTGCTGATCATAAATGGTTGCGAGTCGCAACCGGTGTCGCAACCATGGTTTCGGCTCGTCATGCTGAGGTCTCGAGTCGCAACGGGACTCGTAACCTGTGGTCTCGGCTTGTCCTGTTATGGTTGCGAGTCGCAACCGCGTGGTCTCGAGTTGTCACGCTGTGGTTGCGAGTCGCAACTGTGTGATTGCGAGTCGTATGCTGTCATTTTCATGTTCACGTGTTGATTCAGATATAGTCAGCTTAATGGTACAATGTAATCAGGCCCAAATCAGGAAACAACCAATAGGATTTCACTAACAAGTTTTCCTAATCAGTCTATTAGTAAAAATGGATCAAATCATAAGGGTTTTCACATCTTCAACTATCATTCAAATTGTTCTTCATATATTCAAACACATTCATCAAGTTTATTCATAACATAAACAACCCTTGTTCAACCAAATTTATGAACCACAATGTAACATACTTAACATACTCATCTAAACATCTCAAAATCAATTCTACACCTATCCGATTAACATGGTACTACACATATACAAGCCGGTTTTTTCATAAACATCAATAATCAAGGGTTTGTGTCATATTTGGTCACAATATATCATGAGTTCTTTAGCAACACATTCGACATTAAAGCTTTTTAACACACATAAACATCATCAAGCATACCTTACACTAGTTGAATCATATCACTCATATTATCATGTAATCAACAACAAACATCAATCAATAAACATGATAAATACTAACCGGTTGGTGAAGTGTGTGTGTGTGTGTGCCGATCCAAAGTCCAAATCCGAGAGTTCTTGTGCCAACCGATTGGATCCGAAAGATGAGGAGTGTTTGTGTTCTAGAGTTTTAGTGAGAGAGGATAAGAGAGTGTGTGTGTTGTGATGTTCAACAAATGGTAAAATGACTAAGGGTGGTATATATATATACTAGTTCCAAGTGTGTGCCCCAAAGGGCTTATAAACCGGTTAAGGGGGTCACGGCCCAAAGGCCCAAATCGGTTATGTTCACTCGAGACCTCATGGTCTCGAGTCGGGTCCCTTGTTCTCGGTTGGGTTCTCGGCTCACATATAACACGTATATATATACATATACAATGCACACAAATACAACACATAATCACATAAAAGGTTCACGTTTATCATTAAGTTTAATCAGTTAACTAGTCACATAACGTACAAGCAAGTTACATCAAGACACAACGAAAGTTCTAGATTTCGAGTTGTCACATCATCCCCAAGTTGAAAGAAATTTCGTCCCGAAATTTGATGGCACTCACTGAGGAAGCTAGTCAAGTTGCATGGTTTTCCCGGTTTTCCTGGGGTGTCACATCCACCCCCCGTTGATCTGGAATTTCGTCCCGAAATTCCGTAGCTTCAGCCTCAGTAGCGGTTGTACTGTTCTCAAACAGTTGGGGATACTTTTGTTTCATCCGATCTTCGCGCTCCCAGGTAAACTCTGGGCCGCGACGTGAGTTCCAACGAACTCGAACGAGAGGTATTCTAGTGCTCTTGAGGACCTTAACATCCCGGTCCGTGATTTCGACTGGTTCTTCGACGAATTTCAACTGTTCGTCGATCGTGAGTTCCTTCAGAGGAACTACGTGCGTCTCATCTGACAGACACCTCTTCAGATTCGACACATGGAAAACGTTGTGAACTGCACCGAGTTCTGCTGGTAAGTTCAGTCTGTAGGCCACCTTACCTATTTTCTCAATGATTTCGAAAGGTCCAACGTACCGTGGGTTGAGTTTGCCTCATTTACCAAAACGAACCACACCCTTCCAGGGTGAAACTTTGAGTAGAACCCGCTCCCCAACCTGGAGCTCAAGTGGTTTCCTGCCCTTATCGGCGTAGGCCTTCTGACGGTCACGAGCGGCCGTCATGCGTTGTCGTATTTGAGCAATCCGCTCAGTAGTGTCTACCACATGTTCTGGACCAGTGATTTGACTATCCCCCACCTCTGCCCAACAGAGGGGTGACCGGCATTTACGTCCGTACAATGCCTCAAACGGAGCAGCTTTAATGCTGGTGTGGTAGCTGTTATTATACGAGAATTCCACGAGTGGCAGATGCCTTTCCCAGCTGTTGCCAAAGTCGATTACACAAGCGCGAAGCATGTCTTCTAAGGTCTGGATAGTTCGCTCGGACTGCCCGTCCGTCTGTGGGTGATACGCTGTGCTCATATCTAGACGTGAGCCAAAAGATTTGTGCATTGCTTACCACAGTTCCGAAGTAAAACGTGCATCTCGATCAGAGATGATAGAGGTGGGCACCCCGTGCCTCAAAACAACTTCCTTGAGGTATATCTCCGCTAGAGTGGAGAACTTATCCGTCTCCTTAATTGCCAAAAAGTGTGCGGATTTTGTGAGTCGATCCACGATCACCCAGATAGTATCGTTTCCGCGCTGTGATCTAGGTAGGCCAGTAACGAAATCCATGGAAATTTGCTCCCATTTCCATTGTGGTATCTCTGGTTGTTGGAGTAGGCCTGAGGGTTTCTGATATTCCGTCTTGACTCGCGCACAAGTCAAACACTTGCTGACGTAAGTTGCTATGTGGGCCTTCATGCTAGGCCACCAATACGTAGTTTTAATATCGTGGTACATTTTATCCGAACCAGGGTGTACCGAGTCGCGAGATTTGTGTGCTTCATCCATCACAAGTTCTCGTAAGTCGCCATAGAGTGGGACCCAAATGCGTCCTTTTACGTAGTAAGCACCGTCTTCTTTCTGTTCTAAGTGTTGCCTTGACCCGCGTAGGGCTTCGGCTCTAACGTTCTCTGGTTTCAGTGCTTCTATCTGAGCAGCTCGTATTTGCGAAGGTAGTCTAGAATGAATCGTGAGTTGTAGAGCTCTTACGCGCTTAGGCGCAGTGTCCTTCCGACTCAGGGCGTCGGCCACAACATTGGCTTTGCCCGGGTGATACCTGATAGAGCACTCGTAGTCATTCAGTAATTCGACCCATCGTCGTTGCCGCATATTCAGTTCCTTCTGCTTGAATATGTGCTCTAGGCTCCTGTGGTCGGTGTAGATGGCGCACTTGGTTCCGTATAGGTAATGCCGCCATAATTTAAGTGCGAAAACAACAGCTCCCAGCTCTAAATCATGCGTAGTGTAGTTCTTCTCGTGAACTTTGAGTTGTCGTGAGGCGTAGGCTATGACTTTATCTCGTTGCATCAATACACAACCAAGACCTTGAATTGATGCATCACAGTAAACCACAAAATCTTCTGTGCCCTCTGGCAGTGAAAGGATAGGTGCACTACAAAGTCTATCCTTTAGATGCTGAAAAGCTAACTCTTGTGCATTTCCCCAATGATAGACAACGCCCTTCTGCGTTAGTAGGGTGAGAGGCTGCGCGATCTTAGAAAAATCCTTGATGAATCTCCTGTAGTAACCTGCCAATCCCAAGAATTGGCGAATTTCCTTTGGTGTGCGAGGCGCAGGCCAGTTCTTAATAGAGTCCACTTTGGATGGATCAACGTGAATCCCATCCTTGTTCACCACATGTCCTAGGAAATGGACTTCACGAAGCCAGAAGTCGCATTTCGAGAACTTTGCGTAAAGCTGTTCTGTTCGAAGGAGTTCCAAAATAAGTCGTAGATGTTGTTCGTGCTCCTCTTTACTCTTAGAATAGATCAGGATGTCGTCGATGAAGACTATAAAAAACTTATCCAGGTACGGCTTGCACACTCGATTCATCAAATCCATAAAAACTGCCGGTGCGTTTGTCAGCCCAAACGTCATGACCAGAAACTCATAGTGCCCATAACGAGTTCTAAAGGCTGTCTTAGAGACATCCTCTTCTCGAACTCTCAACTGGTGATATCCCGATCTCAGATCGATCTTCGAGTAGTAGCTCGACCCCTGCAACTGGTCGAACAAGTCGTCAATGCGCGGTAGAGGATAACGATTCTTCACAGTCACCTTGTTGAGTTACGATAGTCGATACACATCCTGAAGGTACCATCCTTCTTCTTTACAAAAAGTACTGGGGCTCCCCAAGGCGATGAGCTAGGACGAATAAAACCCTTATCCAGGAGTTCTTGTAGTTGCGTGGAGAGTTCTTCCAACTCAGATGGAGCTAAACGATAAGGTGCACGGGCTACAGGCGCAGCTCCAGGAGCTAGTTCAATCTGAAACTCGACTTGGCGATGGGGCGGAAGACCAGGTAATTCCTCAGGGAATACCTCAGGATAGTCACGTACAACTGGAAAATCTTCTAGCTTCTTCTCCTTCTCTGTGGTATCAGTAACTAGAGCCAAAATCGCAGTGTGGCCCTTTCGTAAGCACTTCTGGGCCTTAAGAAGAGAGATGATGTTCTCAACAGCACTTCTCTTGTCGCCACGAATCATGAGAGGTTCACTACCTAAACCAGGAATACGAACGATCTTCTCGTTGCAAAGAATCTCTGCTCGGTGTTGGGATAACCAATCCATCCCAATGACAATGTCGAAACTACCCAAGACAATAGGAATAAGATCAATAGAGAAGGTCTGGTTAGCGAGAATAAGCTGGCAACCCTTGACTACGTGTGAGGCTTCCAAGCTCTTACCATTAGCTAGCTCTACAGTGTGCTTGTCGCTCAGGGGTGTTGGAATACGCTTAAGCATCTTACTAACTTCTAGTGACACATAGCTAGTATCGGCACCCGAATCAAATAAGACTGTAACATAAAAGTCGTCGAGAAGGAACTTACCCGTCACCACATTGGGATCATTCCTTGCTTCACCTTGACCAATCACGAACACTCGTCCCCTGGCACCATTGTTGTTGTTGTTCCCATTGTTACCATTCCCCTGATTGTTGTTGTTGTTGTGGTTCAGTTGGGGACAATCTTTCTTGAAGTGGCCTTCAGCTCCACACTGAAAGCACCCTTTGTTGTTACCCTGCTGCTATCGCTGGTTCTGCTGAGGTTGCTGACGATTCTGATTGGCGGGGTATGCGCTCCTGCAATCCTTTGCAACATGACCAGGCTTGTTGCACCGATGACAGTTGCCCCTGGTGCATGGCCCACTGTGGTGTAGGTTGCAACGATTGCATTTGGGGTGGTTCCCCTTGAATCCCCCATGACTTTGACCACCAGACGATTGCTGACTGGGGCTCTTGTGATCGTCCGTCTTTCTCTGCTGAGACTGAGATTGCACAGAAGTTGAACCCTTGCTTGAAGTTCCATCCCATTTCCGTTTGTTCTCACTAGAGGTACCAGAAGTAGTTGCAGCACCTATGCGCTTTGGTAACTTGTTCTGCTCCACCGCCTGATTAGTGAGACGGTGAGCCAACTGAACAACCTGCTGGATAGTAGTCAAGTTTGCTGAAGTCACATGGCTTTGGATCTCTGGCACCAAGCCCTTGAGATAAAGTTCAATTCGCTTATACGGAGGGTCCACCATAGTAGGACACAACAAGGCAAGCTCATGCGATCTCTTAGTGTATGCCTCAATCTCTGACCCCGTCATCTTGAGATTGTAGAACTCATCTTCCAGCTTGTGAATGTCGTCACGACTGCAGTATTCCTCCCTGATCATTTCTTTGAAATTTTCCCATGGGGTGGCGTTGGCAGCAACCAACCCCAGCATTTGCACTTGAGCATTCCACCACGTGAGGGCCAAACCCTCGAGAGTACCAGTAGCATACTTCACCCTGCGCGCTTCAGGGCATTCACACATTTCGAACACAGATTCTAGTTTCTCAAACCAGTGTAGGAGACCTACTGCTCCTTCAGTCCCGCTAAAAGTTGTGGGTCGACAGTCCATAAAGGTCTTAAAAGTGCACACCGGTGCCTGAGCATATTGACCTAAGGTAGGTGAAAGAAAGACAGAGTTTAACACAAAGGTTGGTTCACGAGAGTAGGATCCAAATGATCCTAGAACAATTTCGGACTGCAGGATATACCTCCTGCGTTTGCAGCTGCAAGCGCTGCGGCAACTCGTTCGTTGATCAAAGCCGTCAACTGGGCTTGTGTCATGTTAACGCGTCCAGACATGATTCTTCATAATAAGAGTAATACGAGTAAGAGAGGTTCGCGAAAGTACGATAGTAGGACAGAGTAAGCACACACGTGTTCAAGCAACAGTAGTTATACTAATCAAGCATACCATGAGCAATGTACTATGTAACTAACAAGTAGGCAATATACACACATCATACTACCTAGTATGTCGAGCCTTGCATGCGGAGCGAAGTGTCGTTGTGGACCGTTGAGCACTAAACCGGTTATAGTCTGGTTTTAACAAAAACGTTTCTCCTTTATTAAAACCAAGTTCACTATAACCAATGGCTCTGATACCAATCTGTCACACCCCCAAAATCCCACCTGCGGAGTACTACCGCTTGGAGGCGTGACTGACCAGGATCCAGCCACCAATCATACTGAACAAGCATATAAGCAGTTATAAAAGTTTAACCAATACGATTGGTGTTTCAAAACAAACAAGTTAAGTTGCAAGCGGAAGCATAAGTTTTAAAGTTAAAACATAAGTTCGAATGGTTTCAAGTTTTAACATAGCACGTAGCAATCCGTGTCCCACAACGACCCTCCTCCATGCAAGCTCCAGCTGAGTACCTATGGTCCTGCAAAGCATGTAGTAACGAGTCAACAACTAGTTGAGTGAGTTCACAGTTGGGTGTTCGTTTTAGTTGTTTCGAAAACAGTTTCCTTTACTGGCATCCTGCCGTGGGGGTTACCCCATAGTTTAAAAACGTGACGTGTTCATTCCCAGTTACTCCGGCATCCCAGCCGTGGGGGCTACCCCATGATAGTTATCAGGCATTTCGGCCGTGGGGGCTACCCCATGCGTACACTAGACTCGTTACCATATCGACTGCTGACTGTAGTCATGTTTATGTGCCCTGAAAACATCAATGTCTATCATCATTGACGTGCCCCAGATCCATTAGTTCACGCCCGTCCTCTGCGGCACGGTGTGAGGTTTGTCAGACCTAAATAGCGCTATCTAACTAATGACCCGCTCGCCATTGGCCCGGTGATTAGTCGATACACAAAGGAGGGACTTCGTGATAGAGTTTTAGTCTAGTACGTGTTATCCGTCCATCCGGACGAGGAATCACATTCCTGAACCACTGACGTCCTACCCAAGGAGGACGAGGAATCCACGTTCCTTAACCCCGTTCCCAACCCAGGGAATCCCATGCTTTGTAGAGGGTGTGAACTCACCTTGGTTTGCTCGACAGTTAATCACAGAAAGATAATCAAATTGCAGGTAATCAATTAGGTCCTATCACAGATATTATTCGTATCAGATTCAAGCCAAGCAGTGCACGTATGTTCAACACGTAGGTAATAATCATGGCAACACGTTTAACATTAACAGTTCACAGTTAACAGTCAAACATAACCCAAAGTCTAAGTATAAAGTCCGAACAGTTGGGCTCATGATAACAGGCCCAAACAACACACCAACAGTAGCACAGAAGTCCATAAGTCCGGCCCACTAACTTAGGCCCATAAGTGTGGTCTCGAGTCGCAACCGGACTCGCAAGCATGGTCTCGAGTCATGCTGTTTGTGCTGATCATAAATGGTTGCGAGTCGCAACCGGTGTCGCAACCATGGTTTCGGCTCGTCATGCTGAGGTCTCGAGTTGCAACGGGAGTCGTAACCTGTGGTCTCGGCTTGTCCTGTTATGGTTGCGAGTCGCAACCGCGTGGTCTCGAGTTGTCACGCTGTGGTTGCGAGTCGCAACTGTGTGATTGCGAGTCGTATGCTGTCATTTTCATGTTCACGTGTTGATTCAGATATAGTCAGCTTAATGGTACAATGTAATCAGGCCCAAATCAGGAAACAACCAATAGGATTTCACTAACAAGTTTTCCTAATCAGTCTATTAGTAAAAATGGATCAAATCATAAGGGTTTTCACATCTTCAACTATCATTCAAATTGTTCTTCATATATTCAAACACATTCATCAAGTTTATTCATAACATAAACAACCCTTGTTCAACCAAATTTATGAACCACAATGTAACATACTTAACATACTCATCTAAACATCTCAAAATCAATTCTACACCTATCCGATTAACATGGTACTACACATATACAAGCCGGCTTTTTCATAAACATCAATAATCAAGGGTTTGTGTCATATTTGGTCACAATATATCATGAGTTCTTTAGCAACACATTCGACATTAATGCTTTTTAACACACATAAACATCATCAAGCATACCTTACACTAGTTGAATCATATCACTCATATTATCATGTAATCAACAACAAACATCAATCAATAAACATGATAAATACTAACCGGTTGGTGAAGTGTGTGTGTGTGTGCCGATCCAAAGTCCAAATCCGAGAGTTCTTGTGCCAACCGATTGGATCCGAAAGATGAGGAGTGTTTGTGTTCTAGAGTTTTAGTGAGAGAGGATAGGAGAGTGTGTGTGTTGTGATGTTCAACAAATGGTAAAATGACTAAGGGTGGTATATATATATACTAGTTCCAAGTGTGTGCCCCAAAGGGCTTATAAACCGGTTAAGGGGGTCACGGCCCAAAGGCCCAAATCGGTTATGTTCACTCGAGACCTCATGGTCTCGAGTCGGGTCCCTTGTTCTCGGTTGGGTTCTCGGCTCACATATAACACGTATATATATACATATACAATGCACACAAATACAACACATAATCACATAAAAGGTTCACGTTTATCATTAAGTTTAATCAGTTAACTAGTCACATAACGTACAAGCAAGTTACATCAAGACACAACGAAAGTTCTAGATTTCGAGTTGTCACATCATCCCCAAGTTGAAAGAAATTTCGTCCCGAAATTTGATGGCACTCACTGAGGAAGCTAGTCAAGTTGCATGGTTTTCCCGGTTTTCCTGGGGTGTCACACGTCCTTTGATTGTGATGCTAAGAGCGGATCCTGCTAGATGTTCCAGCAAAACAACATTTAATTCAATGAAGATAACTGTTAGCATGAGGATCCTGGGATGGTCCATGATCCTGATCCTGAAGTCCTGCTGAGGATCACTATCTGCTAAAGAAACAAGGATCACTAGTTAGGATCACATGTAAGGATCATGTATCACAAAAATCCAGCCCTAACAAGTCCCATCTTGAATGCTTGGACTTCTGTAGCAACATCAAGATGTGGGATATCCAAGGATTCCCTGCTGAATTTGTTCACATAATCCCTTAGGGATTCTTGAGGTCCTTGAGTTATCCTGTAGAGATCACTTGTTAATTTTTCAAAACTCCTACTGCAAGAAAATTGACTCTTAAATAAATTCACTAAATGAGCAAATGATGTAATCGAGTGCGGAGGAACATTCAAGAGCCATTTCAAGGCTGATCCTCTTAAGGTAGAACCAAAGCCCTTGCACAAGCATGCTTCTTTAAGATCTGGAGGGATAGGATTGATTTCCATTCTTTCCCTATACTGGGCAATATGCTCCTCAGGATCCGTGGTTCCATCATAAAGCTTCATGTTGGGAGTTTGGAATCTTTTTGGGATTTCAGCATCACAAATAGGATGCACAAACCGAGATATCTTGTGGCTGTCCTGGGACACTTCAGGAATCGGCTGAACCACCCCAGGTACACTGGATATCATATCTTTTAGCTTCTGAAGTTCCCTAGACAATGTTGATGTCACACCTGCATCCTGCAAAGATCCAATACTATTAGTAGCAAGTGTATTATTATTATTAGATATACTTCCGATCTGAGGATTCTGTCCATATCCTAAAGCATATCCTGAGCTTCTCTCAGTTGACACTCTAACTGAAGAAGGTATCTCAGGAGTGTGATTCTGGGGATGGCTAGGCATAATATTTCCCCGGTTATCCTTAGTATAAACCGCAGAACTGAAGTTCAAAGCCCTGGGTTGCAAGGGAGTGACAGTGTCCTCAGTGGGCATGCTCGAGCTGGATTTCAAGAGTTGTATTTCTCTTAAAATCATTCGGTTGGTCTCCTGCTGCTGCCTCATCTGTTCCTGCACACTACCAAACAAGGTCAGAATTTCATCATTAGAGGACAGAACAGGGGCCGATTTCTGAATACTCCGAGTAGGTATAAAATCCTGAGGTTGTGAGGAGGTTTGCGTCCTTGGTGGAGGTGGAGGAAACACCAAACCAACTGTTGCAGAAGCTGTAGCAGACACAATAGAAGAGCTCATGCTTGATCTCGAGGCCATTGCAAACAATGTAGTAAAAAGTTTGGAAAATACAAAACCAAGTAGTGATCTTGCAAAAGTTTTTAGAAAGAATAGCACCACTTGCCCCACGGTGGGCGCCAAATTGTTTTGGTCAAAAATTACCGAAGCAATTTAGTGATCAAATTAGTTAGGTGAGGTAGTGTGCTAAAAATGTGTTGAAAATATGTTGATTAAGTTGTTTGTAAAAACAGTTTTCAGGATACAGCTCAGGATATTGAGTTATATCTACGATCAAACTATGAGCAAAAAGTAAATGGGATGACACGAGATATGCGAGGAAAGCCCTTGATCAATCTAGATCGCCGGCACAAAACCTCAGGAGCTGACAATCGCAGCTGCCTTGTTCTTCTTATTGCTTTAAACGTCAGGATACAGAGCAGGATATTGATCGGATCGCAAAGTGTTTCAATGCTTGTTGTGAAAGTGAGAGTTGCGAGAGAGTAAAGTATGAGAGACCAGTGAGTGTTTTTATGTCCTATTCGATCCGATTTATCCATCTATTTATAGCTATGGAATACAAACGAAAACTCCTATAAATGGGGGATGCTCCCGAATATTCCATAGTGAACGTTGTGGACCGAGTAAAGCGGCTTCAACGTCTTCCTTTGAACTACTAAGACCGAGTCTTCCAAAGAAAGGGTCCTCATGAACGTTGTGAGCTTGGACTTATATTCCTGCACATAATCCGTTAGTGACCCTCATGATACCATTCAGGATGTTACCAATATCCTGAATGTGTAACCCGGGGTATGAACACATATCATACAATTAAGATATAGCTTAAAATATGGACCAGGATATAGGCTCAGAACTTCACCCATAACATAAATTACATCAATTCTGGCATAAAACTAACCCTTTTTTAGTACTAATGTTGGAAAAAGTGTGTTTTTGTCTTCCTTTTGTATTTTCAAGATTAAATGAGCTCAAATGAACAAAAGAAGCAAAAAGGCAGCTAAATCTAACATAAATACAAGAAAAGGAACAAACGTGGCATGCCCGACCTCCCGACAGCATCTTCCCAAGCAAAAACAAGAGAACAGAAGGCTGAACACGCCCCGTGCTCAGTGAGCACGGGGGCGTGCCCAAGTGTCAGAAGAAAAGACAAAGCTGTAGAAGCTTCTATCACCCACCACGGGGGCATGCCCACTGGACACGGGGTCGTGGTCAACTCTAAGATTCGAAGAATCTAAGGAAATCTTGATAGTACAGATACGCTTCTACACACGGGGTCGTGCCCAGCGGACACGGGGGCATGGTCAACTAATGCAGACAAACTGCAATTAATGAAGAAAGAGAAGGAGGATGGACACGGGGCCGTGCTTAATGGACACGGGGCCGTGCCCGAGCTGTTGTTCAGGCTATAAATAGGGATGCTTGGCTCATTTGCAAACCATCCCTTGGCACACCACCTCTCTCACACTTCACCCACCCACCACCACCACCATCACAACACCATCATCCACCACCATCATCCATCATCCATCATAGAGTGTGTGAGTCGTCTCGGGATCCAAGATTGATCGTAAGAGTTCTTGACAATCAAAGGCCATGTTTGCCTAAGTCTCTTACATCACTTGGTGAAGACAAGTGTTTAGTGTAATACTTTTTATTTTTAATCTTTTCGCACTTTTTATTTGGTTATGTATTAATGACTTTAATAACTAGTTTCTTATGTTGAAGGTGATTCTTCCTTATCGTTTGTCCGTGGTGTCTTGGCATTATTTTACTATCTATATAAAATAAAAGATTTTCATCATTCATATCTCCATGGTCTATATGGAGATATGTTGGCTACCTGGTCGGGGGTTAAGGGAACCGTTTAGTAAGAGTCTTGCCTTGTTCAGTGTATAGATCCTGCAAGGACCTGGGTCAAATTTAGTAGGACCTCCTTCAATATCCACCGGTATTGGATGGCGGGGGTCCAAATTCTTTGATCCCCTCATATGTAAGCTACTATTAAAACTTTAACCCGACTACTTAGGACTGTATCCCTGCTGACTCAGACTACTTAGCCGAGGGTAACGTCATCTTCAAAAGAGGGGTCTACCACATTATGCTTTAATAACTTAATTAATTATCTTTCAATAATCCGACCCTTTAGGATTGTATCCTTGCTGACTCAAACTACTGGGTTGAGGGTAACGTCACCTTCAAAAGAGGGGCCTACTTCAATAACTAAGATAATCTCTTAAAAAGTGCAAAAGTGCGGAAATAACCAAAGGTTACACTACACACGAGTCGGATCCAAGTGATTCATCTTGTCTATCTGTTTTTACTTTTATTTTATTTTTCAGCATTTTAGTTAGTTTTATTTTTCTAGTTTAAAAACATTTTTCTAACTTTTGATTTGATTAGACGTTGAGGATAAACCGGTACTAATAGCTCTTGTGTCCTTGGACGACCTCGATATCTTACCAACACTATACCACGCTCACGATAGGTGCACTTGCTCATATGTGTGTTTAGTGTTAGTAAATATCGTGTTTTATAAATTTAAAACTTAGCTAAAAAGTGTTAAAGGGCTTAAAATATACATAAAAAATATAGCACACTTCACGCACATCAAGTTTTTGGCGCCGTTGCCGGGGACACAAGGATTTTAAGAAAGTTAGGAATCAACGGCCCAGTCGTTTTTTCTAATTTTTTCTGTTTTTTTAGGATTTTCTTAATTTTTCAGCTTCTGCAAAACTCAGTACGGGCCGTGCCCGCTGAACATGCCCCGTGCCCAATCTTTGGAATTGGTAATCCTGTTTTAAGTCAAACAGTATGTTGAACACGGGGCCGTGCCCACTCAACACGCCCCGTGCCCAAGTTTCAGTTACTGAAAACAGAACCGTAAGATCCCGACGGTTGGTAATTTCTGACACAAACATGAGTGATACAGATACTTTTTACTTTCGGCACTCTTATGGTACATGGTGTCAAATATGTGGAGGCCCTCATAAAGTATTAGAATGTTATTTTCTAAATTATAAGCCCCATTATATAGACCCATTGTTTTCCTGTAGCCTTAAGAGGGGCGAAAGTAAAAATAATCCCTATCTCTCCCTCGAATGCTCTCAACCCGACCTTAGGAGAAATGCTTCTTGATGAACTATTTCAATTAGAAGATCTAATTCTTAGTTGGTTAAAAGAACTTAAGATGGATTTCATTAATTCATCTCAAGACGATACCCAAGAAGAATTGTTGGGATCGCATTCGAATAAAAACAACTTCATTGTTCCCGATATTACCTTCAACTCTAGCAAAGACTTGGGAGATAGTCGTCCCTGTGTCGATTGTGCCGAGAAGGACTCTCCATCGACTTCGTTCGATGCATACATAGAGCTGAGCGATTCGACATACACCTTCTTTAACGAGAGCCCGGAAAAAGGTTGGACTTGTCCACCTACATTTAGCATAGGAATCACCCTCACCGTCAACCACTTGCGTTCTCGTCTTAATCTAGAGCAATTAAGGTATCTTAGGCACTTTGGGGTTGTTCCATCCAGTAAGGAACCCCCGATCCGGATAAGTTCCTTAGAAATAGACGAAACTTCATAAACAACCTCTAGATACGGGGCCGTGCCCAGGTCAACAAGCTCCCGTGTCCACCAAAAGATTCCTTTCTGACTTTTTGTCAGAATACGGACAAAACGTGTCAGGATCCTGTCTGCACACGGGGCTGTGTCCAGCCAAAACGGGGCTATGTGCAGCGTGCTGTCGTTTAATGCAGCCAAGAATCCTGCACATTTGGACCATTCCAGGGACAGAGATTTGAGAGGATCTTCTCACATACCATCCTAGGTATTTTCTAAAAGAAGGTTCTAACAACAATCTTATCCTTTCCTCTTTTGTTCATTACCTTCTTCTCCACCTCAATACCTCCATTAGAGCTTGAAATAATCATGATTCCAAGCTTTATTGTGATGTTTGTGAGGTTTTTGTTCAAGGAATCTTGTTAAAAATAAGTTTTGCAACATTGTTTTAAGTTATTTCTGCTAAAAAATGCTTTAAAAGTTGGAAAAATAATTTAAAACTTCAAGATTCCTTGTTCCAAAAATCTGCAGAAAGGTGAACACGGGGCCGTGCTCATTGAGCATGGGGCCGTGTCCGAGGGTACTGTTTCATTAAAATAAACACTTTTCCATTTATTTTCGTAGAATGTCAAGCCAAAACAGCGGAACCTCTTCTGCGCACTCCAGAAACAGTCGAAGGGAAAGAAGGTCTTCAATTGAAGCAACTCTCGTACGGTACGTGATGGCATTACGTGAGGCGCTTGATGAGATGACATCAGTAGAGGAGGTTCATAGACCGTATTAATTATCTTACAGTGGGGTTGGAAAATAGTTTTCAAGAAATCAACCTCTTGCACCAGAGGTTGAACATTCTTGTGACACCTCCAATGGAACCAATCCTCCCTCAAGAGGATTGGAACCTAGCACTTGGAGTCAACAATCCTACCGGATGGGATGACATTCCAGCAGAGCCCCCTCTTGAAGATCTACAAGAAGTCCCGGTGGAGGTTGCACCCCCTCAAATCGATGCCAATGAGCCCGCCTTTCTTCTCCCAAGGGAGATAGAGGAGTGGCTCGCCGACGTATGAGGGGCCCATGCCCGGAGAAAGAAGTTCTTCAAGCTGCATCCAACCGCGAGAATTATCTTTTTCGGAAATTTTGCTAATAGAATAAATTTTAGGCTAGAACTTCTTAGTTTAAACTTCTTGTGCTTCTTTTGACCTATTTATCTAGAACTTTAACTTATTAGGAATATTATGTAATTTCTCTCTATTTGAATGAATGACGGTTTTAGTTAATTTGGTGTTTAGATGATGTTGTAATGGCTAAAACACACTCGGGATGGTGAAGGATAACAAGGGAAACTTGAACCAGCACCCCATGCTCAAAAACAGGGCCACCCGACAAATTTTTCTTCATTACAGCAAGTTCAGCACGGGCCGTGTCCACCCAACACGGCCCCGTGCTGCATAATCTGCAGGAAATGCCTAGTTCAGGTAACTGGACATGGGGCGTGCTCACTGAACACGCCCCCGTGTCCAGGCTTCTGTTTCTTTTTATCAAGTTCTGTTACTGGCGATCTGAACACGGGGCGGTGCCCGGACACCACGGGGCCGTGTCCAGACGCCCAGTAACATAAAAATTTGCTTTTTCAAACCTTTTTACACATTCAATCAACCTAAAAACTTATTTTTGAGACACATTGAGGACAATGTATAATTTAAGTGTGGGGGGGATGCTAAAACATTGAATCTTGCAAGTCCTAATTAACAAGCCTTACACAAAACTCTATTGGAACCGCTAATCACCGCAATTTTTTTCAAAAATTTTCATTTTTTTACTTGTCTAGGTTTAATTTGGGAATTTCAAGTTCTAAAAAGGTTATATTTTTACAAATTTACAACCGATAGCGTCGTGATAAAAAGAACCAACATAAGAAAATTATGAAACGACATGACAAGTTTAGTTAAAATTCGATTATATATACTTGATCACATAAAAACCCAATCCCACAAAAAGTGAGTTTTGAGCCTTTATTGAGCATACAAATACATATCTTTAAACTAAATGCTCATTTTTCATTTCTTGTGTGAATAGCCGCCTGGTTCTTACGACTCTAGAACTTGCCATGATGATACATTCCCAGTCCTTACCAACTTAAACCTAAGTAAGTAAATGATGGAGGCATTAGGACTAACCCTTTTTATTTCTACACCATTATCTTCTTTTTTTACCACCTACCCAAAATCCCCCTAGTTAACCCCTTTGAGCCTAAACCTTGTCATTGCTTAACCCAAACAGAAACCCTTTTTACCCACCTAAACCCTTTTTTTCATTTTAAACCCTTTATTTTAGTAATAAAGCTCGGTTTTTCTTATGACTTGCTTATAAAAAAAATGATGATGATGATGATGAAGCCAAAAGAAATAAACAAACAAGTTTATCAAAAAGAACTTTGTTTGAAAGAAATGCTTCATCAAAATAAAAAGCTATGAAAAATAAAAAGTCTTCCGAAAACCGATGCTTTTTACGCCGTTCGCCCTTTTTACTAACCACTAACCCAACCACCTACCTTTAAACCAAGCCTAACCCTTCACCCAAAAAGTCCTCTTGATATTTACAAAGGTATATAGTTAAAAAGGAGGAGGATTGATTGCTTGGAAAGCTTATGGTAGGAGTAAGTTCCATGCCGCTCTCGAGTGATTCACTAAAATACATCATCGGCCGAGTGTTGAGTGATCCCCCGTGAGGTATGTGAACTTGTATATAAATGGAATTTTAAAAAAGGCATGTTATGCCCTAATAAGTAATTTATCTTATGTAATGTTTTAAATAAATCATGACGAATAGGATTGTAAATAAACAAAAATAAAACTTAATAAATAATCTTGGAAATCCCGACACTCTATGACAAGCCCAAAAACCTTCTCTTCTACCCATTCCATCTGGGAGTGTAAAGCCACATTATAAAGAGTTTTGCTTGAGGACAAGCAAAGATTCAAGTGTGGGGGTATTTGATGTGCACAAAACGCAACATATAAATTACATCAATTGTGGCATAAAACTAACCATTTTTTAGTACTAATGTTGGAAATGTCTTCCTTTTGTATTTTCAGAATTAAATGAGCTCAAATGAATAAAAGAAGCAAAAAGGCAGCTAAATCTAACATAAATACAAGAAAATGAACAAACGTGGCATGCCCGACTTCCCGACAGCATCTTCCCAAGCAAAAACAAGAGAACAGAAGGCTGAACACGCCTCGTGCTCAGTGAGCACGGGGGCGTGCCCAAATGTCAGCAGAAAAGACAGTTGTAGAAGCTTCTATCACCCACCACGGGGGCGTGCCTAAGTGTCAGCAGACCGACTAAGTTGGTGAGTAGCACTTCGTAAGGTTTTGAAATTTGGGTAAAAAAACGTTTTAAGGTATGATTGAGAATTTTGTGTATGTGAGTCATGTGAAAATAGATAGTAGGATAAGAAATATGTTTAAATAAACAATGCATTTTGAAATAAATAGGGATTTTGACGAATGATAAACGATTTAGGTATAAACATTGTAGGATCGATTGCTGACCCAAACGAGTCGTTCAGAGGTTAACTCTTGCGTTTCAGATGCGGAATAATAAGAAATGCAAGTAGATATAGCTTGTTCTTCCTCCTAACTGCTTGTTTTACTGATTTGAAATGATTTACAGCTCGATCTTCACACCGGCAAAGCTTCGGCGTGGAATACAAGGACTACTTCCTAAGGATCGCTTTACTCACCTATATATAGACCTCTGGAACCGCTCATGTGACACTTGTCCATATGAGCGATCCAGACTTGTTCACATAAGCGGCCCAACATGTGCCAAATAAGCGACCCAAGCCTCTAAAGACCCTATGAGCGATCCATGCTCCTAAAACCTATACAGACTCCTGTTTTCTCGTAAAACGTGCCCTATGATATACAATACAATGCAAGACCTGATCCTAGACACCTAGACGGAATCAACAGATGTAGTGCACCAACAGACTCCCCCTCAGATGTTGATGGAGTCGACTATCGAGCACCGTCTTCACATCTTTAATCTTGATCAGTCTCTGGGCTTTCTTTTTCTCTCTATTTTCAGACTCCCCCTCTCGATTTACTGGCATTCTTTTGTTCTTCAGTAACATCTTCAGGATCAATGCCTGGCTATAAAACTCTCTAATTCTCTTGATCAGATCTCTTGATTCCTTAAGTTCATCAGCATCAACAGTTGACATGATCTTTAGAATCATAATCTGATCTTCACAAGCTTTCAGAATCTATCAATCTGACTCTAACAGAAATCTTCAGAATTGATTTCCAGGATTGAAACTTGGCTACCTGCACAATCTCAACCTAGAAATAAATTTCTTTCACTAACATTTCAAATCACTATATACTAACACATAACTCTCCTCAAAACAATTTATGATGAACCACTTGAAGAAGATTAGAATTAATGAAAACAATTAGATTTACACAAACACACCCCCTCAAATTCAGCTCATCATGTTTAGCATTCAGAATTTTGAAAATCAGTTTTTCAACATCAGTTGTCGAAAATCTTTTTGACTTTTTCAAAAAATTATGCTAAAACACACACAAAATCTTTTTGAATTTTCTGAGAGATATTATCTGACACCTCGTGAAAGTACAAACATATAAAAATGTAATATTTACAGTCAATATTTTTGTGAGTTCGTGCAAGAGGATCATATCAGTTAAAGAGACACATCACCAACACCGTTAAGCTTGATTTCATGTTAAGCTTTAAACAATTTACCTAGATTGTCAGTATGTTTGTCCTCTTAAATTCTCAACACAAATTTCAATCGATTCGAGATATGATATTAATGTTTTAGAGACTTAAACTTAATTGTGTATCACTCCACTTGAATATACTCCTGTATCCAGATCCCAAATATTCAGTCTTACAGGTGAGTATACCACAGCTGATATCTGTAAAGGGGTTAGATGCGAAACCGTGAGAGCTCAGGTCAGAACTTCCGTTCAGCAGAGAGATGACGGCTCGACTTTTGGTGGGTCCCCTTTAGAGGATCTTTTGAATTACAACAACAATGACTATCAATTTTATTGTTTAATCAGATTGCTGAGGGCGGCGCTTTTTCAAGCATTTGCAGAAAGTATTATCCGGGGACTAGGTCAGTACTTCCATACAGCAGAAGTCCCGGGATAATACCCCAGATATCACTGAGCATAAAGACCTAGTATCTTAGAATATGGGACCTTTCAAACAAGATTTCGGGGGTTACCCATATATTTAAGAATAGTTACCCACGAATCAAGCAAATTTGAATTAGGTTTATATCTCGTTTCAATTTACTAAATGTGCGAAAATCTACTGACACATCCGCAGTAAGATTGTTTAACACTTTTTAAACTTTTCAATTCTTTAGCGTGCCGTGATAGTCCACTGATGTACTATCATTTCCTCTTTTTCGCAACAAAACTCATTTTTGAATTTTATCATGTTTTTTACTTATTCAAATTTTCAAATGTTTTTGGATTTTCTGAAATTTCTACTCCCCCTAAAATGCAAACACATTTTAATGAAAATTTGAAAACTTCTAGATTCTTGACCTACTAGAAACATAAAAACAAACTGTACAGAAACTTGACAACTGACACTGAATCACATCAAAACGCCATTCACTATGCATAAACAATCTGAACTCCCCCTTTCACAAATCATTTTCTCATTTAGATTTCAAAACACTTAAGGTTGTTTTAATCAAAATGATTTTTCCGGAAAATGAATTTGTGTTGATAAAACCAATTTCAGGTCTATCATTTTTAAAAACGGGAATGTGGTTCATCATCTTGTCTATCTTTCATCATGAATAGTAAATCAAGTACAAATTAATGTCCCTGATTTACCATTTGCATCTTAGACTCTTCTATACCATTTGTAAATGTAAACATCTCAAACCATAACCACTAATATCACTTGTAATATCAAGGTTACCACTTGTAGGAATGTTACGTCTACATCACCATTTTACCAATCAGAATGCCGATTCCTGCTTCGCACTTACCGACCTGGAAGCTCCGGCATAGTCTTTCAACCTGCAAACATCCAAACATTTCAAAATTTTACAAACAAACTTCTAAAATACTAGAAAGATGCCGATTCCTGATCCACGATATAAACTTGGGATCTCCGGCATAGTCCTTCAACTATTATGGGAAACAAACTTCCCTCCAAGTCTTCTCAGACTTGAGGGCTTTCAACTCTTCAGCTGTAGGGTTGTATGTCGCCTTTTTAGTTGTGTAAAAATCTTTTACCCCTTTAGCTCTCCCACTCAACATTTTCCCAAATATTTTCTTAACATTTCCGTTGGATGTTATCGAGATTAGCCGACGTCACGTGGCTCTGAATTTCTGGCGCCAAACCCTTGAGATACATCTCAATGCGCTTGTAGGGAGGGTCCACCATAGTTGGACACAGAACGGCCAGCTCATTCGACCGTTTGGTATATGCTTCGATCTCTGATCCAACCATTTTCAGATTATACAACTCGTCTTCCAGCTTGTGAATATCTTCACGCGTACAGTACTCACGCTTGATGAGTTCCTTAAAATCGTTCCATGGGGTGGCGTTAGCAGCTGCCAACCCTAAGATTTGAACTTGGGCGTTCCACCAAGTCAATGCTATTCCTTCCAAAGTGCCGGTGGCAAACTTGACCTTGCGAGCCTCAGGGCACTCGCACATTTCGAATACTGATTCTAGCTTCTCGAACCAGTGGAGGAGTCCAACCGCTCCTTCTGTGCCGCTGAAAGAGTTTGGACGACAGTCCATGAAGTTCTTGAATGTGCAGACAGGCTGCTGCGCGTGTTGACCTATTGTGTACGAATAGGACGAAGTTAAATACGAGAGTTAATGTAGGATCTAAAGATCCTAGTGTGTGCCTATACTGCAGGATATACTACCTGCTTGGGCTGCTGCAACTGCCGCAGCAACTTGAGCTTGAACGAGAGCCTCTAGCTGGGCTTGTGTCATGTTGATTCGTCCAGACATGATCTTCATTGTAACAAGTAGCATAGGTAAGAATGGTTCGCGAATAGGGCGATGACAGAAAGGTGTAAGCACGTAGGGATTCTCATGCTATAGTATCATGTATCTAAACGTAATGCGAGCAAAGTTCTAAGCAATTCTAGCAAACAGGCAATAAACATAGATCTTATTACCTAGGATGTCGAGTCTTGCACGTGGAGCGAAGCGTCGTTGTGGATCGTTGTGAGCACTGTACTGGTTATAGTCCGGTTTTAATAAAAACGTTTTCCCATATTAAAACCAAGTTCTCTATAACCAATGGCTCTGATACCAATCTGTCACACCCCCAAAATCCACCCGCGGAGTACCACCGCTTGGGAGCGTGACATGACCAGGATCAAGCCATCAATCATATCAAACATAGCATTTAATAACAAAAGTAATCAATGTAAATCATCATGACATGATTGATGTTTCAAAACCAAACATCGTTTAAATAGCGGAAGCATAGTAATGTAAACTCAAAATAGTTATAAGTTCAAATATCGTTCATGATCCAAATCCCACAACGACCTGCTCCTCCCTGTGCAAGCTCCATAATGTGCCTAAGGTCCTGCAAGGCATGCAACAAATAATCAACAAACTAGTTGAGCGAGTTCACAGAAAGTAAGTTCATAACATAATGCATAAGTATAGCTAGTGGGGGCTTCCCATACTAGTGTGTACTAAAGGTGGGGGCTTCCCAGACCTTGTGTTCATATTACTGGTGGGGGCTTCCCATGTTTATCCTGGCTAATGAGGGCTTCTCATTAGCGGTACTTACTAGACTAACTTCCGACCATGTGTTCTTCTTTACTGAGAACAGGAAGAACGTACAGGGTCACGTAGGCTTTACGTGACGTGCCCTTCCCCGAGGACATGGTACGCGTGGGGGCTACGTAGGCTTTACGCAGCGTGGCCTTCCGACCTGGAAGCCAGTGGATGGTATTGGGTTACGTAGGCTTTACGTAACGTGTCCTCCCGACCCGGGAGACAAATGGCAAATACTGGGTTACGTAGGCTTTACGTAACGTGTCCTGACTAACCTGAGGACGATGGTCTATAGTCTAGAGAATGCGTAAGTACGAGTAATCATTCCATATTCAACATATCCAACCCAATTCCCAACCCGGGAATCCCATGCCTTGGCTGTGTGAACTCACCTTGGTTTGCTCGGCAGATACACAAAGAGTACAGTTAAGCTAGTAAATGGTCAACCACGTCCTATCATGGTTACCACACAAGTCAGGTTCGTATAAAACACGTAGGTTACTAACATGTATTGATCATGGCAATGAACACGTATTCCAATAGCAGCCCAAAGCAAACAGTTAAACAAATAGCCAAGTGTCCGGCCCAATCAGTTGGGCCTGTAATAGTAAAGGTCCAATAGCAAACAGTCCACAAATCACATCATTGGGCCCGTGACAGTGAAGGCCCAAACAGTGTGCGTGTAAATGGTGGTCTCGAGTCGCAACCGGCGATCTCGAGTCGCAACCGAGGATTACGAGTCATATCAGGAGATTACGAGTCGCAACAGTAAGTTGCGAGTCGCAATGGCTGGTCTCGGTTCATCATGGCCCGGTTACGAGTCGCAACGGGACTCGCAACCGTGGTCTCGGCTTGTGCTGTTTGTGGTCTCGAGTGGGGTTCCGACTCGCAATCTGAGTCGCAACCGTGTGTAACAGTTTTCCTGATTTCAAGCAGATCTGTTACATCATTCAATTGTTACCAGAATTATCATTCAATCAATTAACACAATTTCTATTATTCAACTAGCAAATCATCGATTAAACAGGATTTTTAACACTAAATCCGTATGAACCCTAATTCATAACATCATGAACAATGACAATATTCGTACCACTTAATCATATGATCATCATAAATCAAACCGAAGAACATCATACATGAACCCTAACCAAACATATGAGCCGATTTATGAACATCAACAACAAGCATATCCGATTACAGCAATCCGAAACATATCACAGCCGAACATGACAATGGATTAATATTATCATAACCGTACATGTTAACCGATTAACAAACATTCAGTTTCATATATCAACAATCCGATTATTATTGTAAAAGCACATATAAGTCGACTAGCTATAACACCTCAACAAACAACAACAACAACAACACTTAATCATACTAACCGAATTGGTGGAGGAACAAGGATGATCCGGATGAGAATAATCTTCGGTTGTAAGGGTGTGTGTGTCGTCGGGTTCCAAGCAAACGAGAGAGAGCAAAAGCTTCTAGGGTTTGTGTGTGCGTGATGTTTTGCAAAAGTAGAAAGACAAACCCCTAGTCCCGGTTTTGTGTTGCGAGTGGGGGAGTGGGCCGAGCCCATCCGGTTACTTCTAAGGGTCCGTGAACAAGGTGTGGCCCGAAATGGGCTTGTGTGACCGGTTTAATGTGCAATCGGGTTTGGCTCGATTAACATGCAAACACGTAAAACACTAAGCACATAACGACATTCAATAAATCACATAACATTCATTAGTTCGAAATGTCACATAAGCACGTAACGTTACATCAAGGCAAGTCTAAAGTTCGAGTTGTCACATTATCCCCAACTAATTGGAAATTTCGTCCCGAAATTTGGTATGCACTCACTGAGGAAGCTAGGTAAACTGTATTGTTCACTGATTTTCCTGGGGTGTCACATCCTCCCCCCGTTGATCTGGAATTTCGTCCCGAAATTCCGAAGTAGTAGCTTCAGCCTCAGTAGTGGTAGCATTGGTTTCGAATAACTGAGGGTACTTTTCTGTCATCCTGTCTTCGCGTTCCCAGGTGTACTCTGGACCACGTTTGGAGTTCCAACGAACTCGGACAAGAGGGATTCTCTTGTGTTTGAGGACCTTCACATCCCGGTCCGTGATTTCAACTGGTTCCTCGACGAACTGCAACCGCTCGTCGATAGTGAGTTCCTTAAAAGGAATGATGAGGTTTTCATCTGATAGGCACTTCTTTAAGTTCGATACATGAAAGACATTGTGAACTGCCCCGAGTTCAGTTGGTAGGTTCAACTTGTATGCTACTTTGCCAATCTTTTCTATGATTTCGAATGGTCCGACGTACCGCGGATTTAGTTTGCCCCGTTTGCCAAAACGAACCACACCCTTCCAGGGTGAGACTTTCAATAAAACCCGGTCCCCGACCTCAAATTCCAATGGCTTTCTACGCTTGTCCGCGTAGGCTTTCTGACGGTCACGTGCTGCCGCCATGCGTTGTCGTATTTGTGCAATCTTTTCTGTGGCGTCCACTACAATCTCTGGACCCGTAATCTGACTATCCCCCACCTCTGCCCAACAGAGAGGTGACCGGCATTTACGCCCGTACAATGCCTCGAATGGAGCGGCTTGAATGCTGGTGTGATAACTATTATTGTAAGAAAACTCCACCAAAGGGAGGTGCTTTTCCCAGCCGTTGCCGAAATCGATGACGCATGCCCGAAGCATGTCTTCGAGAGTTTGGATCGTACGCTCAGACTGCCCATCCGTCTGAGGGTGGTATGCTGTACTCATGTCTAACCGTGAGCCGAAAGATTTGTGCATCGCTTGCCAAAGTTCTGACGTGAATCATGCATCGCGATCCGAAATGATAGACGTGGGCACCCCGTGCCTCGAAACAACTTCTTTAAGATAGACGTCTGCGAGTGTGGAGAACTTGTCCGTTTCCTTAATCGGCAGGAAGTGTGCAGACTTGGTGAGTCGATCAACTATGACCCATATTGTATCGTTCCCACACTGGGATCTAGGTAGGCCTGTAACGAAATCCATGGAAATTTCTTCCCATTTCCACTGAGGTATCTTAGGCTGCTGCAGTAGGCCAGCTGGTTTCTGATATTCAACCTTGACTCTCGCACATGTCAAGCATTTTCCAACGTATGTAGCGATGTGGGCCTTCATGCTAGGCCACCAATAAGTAGTGCTGATGTCGTGGTACATTTTATCCGACCCTGGATGTACCGAGTAGCGAGACTTGTGAGCTTCATCCATTACAAGTTCGCGTAGACCGCCATAAAGTGGAACCCAAATACGCCCCGTTACATAGTAGGCGCCGTCTGCCTTCTGTTCCATTTGCTGTCGTGAGCCGCGTAAGGCTTCAACCTTGACGTTTTCGGGCTTCAATGCTTCTACCTGAGCATTTCGTATCTGTGCAGGAAGGCTAGACTGAATCGTGAGCTGTAGCGCTCGCACGCGCTTCGGTAAGGTGTCCTTTCGACTTAGGGAGTCAGCCACAACATTGGCCTTGCCTGGGTGGTACTTGATAGCGCATTCGTAATCGTTTAGTAACTCGACCCATCTTCGTTGACGCATGTTCAAATCCTTCTGCTTAAGGATATGCTCGAGACTCCTGTGATCGGTGTAAATCGTGCACCTGGTACCGTACAGGTAGTGTCGCCATATCTTAAGCGCGAAAACAACAGCTCCCAGCTCTAAATCGTGCGTCGTGTAGTTTCGTTCATGAACCTTGAGTTGACGAGAGGCGTAAGCAATAACCTTGTCGCGCTGCATTAACACACATCCCAGTCCCCGAATGGATGCATCACAATAGACCACGAAGTCATCTGTGCCCTCTGGCAAAGAGAGGATAGGTGCACTGCAAAGTCTATCCTTTAAGTGCTGAAAAGCAGTCTCCTGGGGCTCTCCCCAGCGATAGGTAACACCCTTCTGTGTCAATAGCGTAAGCGGCTGAGCAATCTTTGAGAAATCCTTGATAAACCGTCTATAATAACCTGCCAAACCCAAGAATTGGCGTATTTCTGTTGGTGTACGCGGTGCAGGCCAGTTCCTGATCGAATCTACCTTGGATGGATCGACATGGATCCCATCCCTGTTCACCACATGGCCTAAGAAGTGGACTTCACGAAGCCAGAAGTCGCATTTAGAAAGCTTGGCGTACAGCTGTTCCTTCCGAAGGAGTTCCAATATCAGGCGAAGATGCTGCTCGTGTTCCTCCTGACTCTTGGAGTAAATCAGAATGTCGTCGATGAATACTATGACGAACTTGTCAAGGTAGGGTTTGCACACCCTGTTCATAAGATCCATAAATACGGCAGGCGCGTTCGTTAACCCGAACGGCATGACGAGAAACTCGTAGTGACCGTAGCGAGTTCTGAAGGCTGTCTTGGAGACGTCCTCATCCCGGACTCTCAGCTGATGGTAACCAGACCTCAAGTCTATCTTCGAATAGTAACACGACCCTTGCAACTGGTCGAATAAGTCGTCGATGCGCGGAAGGGGATAACGGTTCTTCACCGTCACCTTGTTGAGTTCACGGTAGTCGATGCACATCCTGAACGTACCGTCTTTCTTTTTCACGAAAAGTATTGGAGCTCCCCAAGGCGAAGAGCTTGGACGTATGAAACCCTTTTCCAAGAGCTCTTGTAGCTGCTTTGACAGTTCCTCCAATTCTGATGGAGCTAGACGATATGGTGCGCGAGCTATGGGTGCTGCTCCTGGAGCGAGCTCGATCTGAAATTCGACCTGACGATGAGGCGGTAAGCCAGGTAAGTCTTCAGGAAACACCTGAGGGTAATCGCGTACAATTGGAATGTCCTCCAATTTCTTTTCTTTTGCAGACGCATCTGAAACAAGAGCCAAAATGGCTGTGTGACCCTTACGTAAGCATTTCTGAGCCTTCAAGAAAGAGATGATGCCAACCACTGCACCACTCTTGTCGCCTTGAACTTCTAGAGGTTCCTGACCAGAACGAGGAATGCGAATAATCTTCTCGCTGCATAAGATCTCTGCCTGATGTTGGGATAACCAATCCATCCCAATCACGACGTCGAAGCTACCCAAAACTATGGGGATGAGATCGATAGAGAAAGCTTGACCAGCTAGGATAAGATTACAACCCTGAACTACGTGCGTGGCTTCTAGACTTTTACCGTTAGCTAACTCTACTACATGTTTGGTGGGTAAAAGTGTTGGTGCACGTTTTAGCAGTTGACACATTTTCACAGACATATAGCTTGTATCCGCACCCGAATCAAATAAAACAGTAACGTAAATATTGTCGAGGAGAAACTTACCCATAACCACGTTGGGATCGTTCACTGCGTCACCTCGACCTAGCACGAATGCACGACCACGAGCTTCATTGCCGTTGTTGTTTCCCCCGTTGTTGTTATTCCCGTTGCCCTGATTGTTGTTGTTGCGATTCTGGTTCTGGTTCAATTGAGGGCAATCGCGTTTGAAGTGACCTTCAGCCCCACACTGGAAACATCCCCGGTTTCCACGCTGTGGCTGCTGCTCCTGCTGTTGGTTCTGTGGAGCGGGTTGCTGCTGTTGCTGGTTCTGATTCGCAGGACGAGGGCTCCTACAGTCTTTGGCCTCGTGGCCCATCTTAAGACACCTTTGACAACGACCCTTGCTACACGGGCCGTGGTGATGCCTGTTGCAGTTGTGGCACCTAGGTTGACTACCCTGATATCTCCTCTGTCTGTGACTACCAGAGGATTGCTGACTAGGACTCTGATAGTGGTCGATCTTCTGCTGCTGAGCTTGTGGCTGAACAGTCGCTGAACCTTTACTAGAATCTCCTTCCCACTTTCTTTTACTGTCACCAGATGTAGCAGGAGTAACTGAGGTGGTGACGTTAGCAGTAGCACTAACACGCTTGGGCAGTTTATTCTGATCCACTGCCTGATCGGTGATGCGATGAGCGAGACGCTGAATTTCCTGGATGTTATCGAGATTAGCCGACGTCACGTGGCTCTGAATTTCTGGCGCCAAACCCTTGAGATACATCTCAATGCGCTTGTAGGGAGGGTCCACCATAGTTGGACACAGAACGGCCAGCTCATTCGACCGTTTGGTATATGCTTCGATCTCTGATCCAACCATTTTCAGATTATACAACTCGTCTTCCAGCTTGTGAATATCTTCACGCGTACAGTACTCACGCTTGATGAGTTCCTTAAAATCGTTCCATGGGGTGGCGTTAGCAGCTGCCAACCCTAAGATTTGAACTTGGGCGTTCCACCAAGTCAATGCTATTCCTTCCAAAGTGCCGGTGGCAAACTTGACCTTGCGAGCCTCAGGGCACTCGCACATTTCGAATACTGATTCTAGCTTCTCGAACCAGTGGAGGAGTCCAACCGCTCCTTCTGTGCCGCTGAAAGAGTTTGGACGACAGTCCATGAAGTTCTTGAATGTGCAGACAGGCTGCTGCGCGTGTTGACCTATTGTGTACGAATAGGACGAAGTTAAATACGAGAGTTAATGTAGGATCTAAAGATCCTAGTGTGTGCCTATACTGCAGGATATACTACCTGCTTGGGCTGCTGCAACTGCCGCAGCAACTTGAGCTTGAACGAGAGCCTCTAGCTGGGCTTGTGTCATGTTGATTCGTCCAGACATGATCTTCATTGTAACAAGTAGCATAGGTAAGAATGGTTCGCGAATAGGGCGATGACAGAAAGGTGTAAGCACGTAGGGATTCTCATGCTATAGTATCATGTATCTAAACGTAATGCGAGCAAAGTTCTAAGCAATTCTAGCAAACAGGCAATAAACATAGATCTTATTACCTAGGATGTCGAGTCTTGCACGTGGAGCGAAGCGTCGTTGTGGATCGTTGTGAGCACTGTACTGGTTATAGTCCGGTTTTAATAAAAACGTTTTCCCATATTAAAACCAAGTTCTCTATAACCAATGGCTCTGATACCAATCTGTCACACCCCCAAAATCCACCCGCGGAGTACCACCGCTTGGGAGCGTGACATGACCAGGATCAAGCCATCAATCATATCAAACATAGCATTTAATAACAAAAGTAATCAATGTAAATCATCATGACATGATTGATGTTTCAAAACCAAACATCGTTTAAATAGCGGAAGCATAGTAATGTAAACTCAAAATAGTTATAAGTTCAAATATCGTTCATGATCCAAATCCCACAACGACCTGCTCCTCCCTGTGCAAGCTCCATAATGTGCCTAAGGTCCTGCAAGGCATGCAACAAATAATCAACAAACTAGTTGAGCGAGTTCACAGAAAGTAAGTTCATAACATAATGCATAAGTATAGCTAGTGGGGGCTTCCCATACTAGTGTGTACTAAAGGTGGGGGCTTCCCAGACCTTGTGTTCATATTACTGGTGGGGGCTTCCCATGTTTATCCTGGCTAATGAGGGCTTCTCATTAGCGGTACTTACTAGACTAACTTCCGACCATGTGTTCTTCTTTACTGAGAACAGGAAGAACGTACAGGGTCACGTAGGCTTTACGTGACGTGCCCTTCCCCGAGGACATGGTACGCGTGGGGGCTACGTAGGCTTTACGCAGCGTGGCCTTCCGACCTGGAAGCCAGTGGATGGTATTGGGTTACGTAGGCTTTACGTAACGTGTCCTCCCGACCCGGGAGACAAATGGCAAATACTGGGTTACGTAGGCTTTACGTAACGTGTCCTGACTAACCTGAGGACGATGGTCTATAGTCTAGAGAATGCGTAAGTACGAGTAATCATTCCATATTCAACATATCCAACCCAATTCCCAACCCGGGAATCCCATGCCTTGGCTGTGTGAACTCACCTTGGTTTGCTCGGCAGATACACAAAGAGTACAGTTAAGCTAGTAAATGGTCAACCACGTCCTATCATGGTTACCACACAAGTCAGGTTCGTATAAAACACGTAGGTTACTAACATGTATTGATCATGGCAATGAACACGTATTCCAATAGCAGCCCAAAGCAAACAGTTAAACAAATAGCCAAGTGTCCGGCCCAATCAGTTGGGCCTGTAATAGTAAAGGTCCAATAGCAAACAGTCCACAAATCACATCATTGGGCCCGTGACAGTGAAGGCCCAAACAGTGTGCGTGTAAATGGTGGTCTCGAGTCGCAACCGGCGATCTCGAGTCGCAACCGAGGATTACGAGTCATATCAGGAGATTACGAGTCGCAACAGTAAGTTGCGAGTCGCAATGGCTGGTCTCGGTTCATCATGGCCCGGTTACGAGTCGCAACGGGACTCGCAACCGTGGTCTCGGCTTGTGCTGTTTGTGGTCTCGAGTGGGGTTCCGACTCGCAATATGAGTCGCAACCGTGTGTAACAGTTTTCCTGATTTCAAGCAGATCGGTTACATCATTCAAATGTTACCAGAATTATCATTCAATCAATTAACACAATTTCTATTATTCAACTAGCAAATCATCGATTAAACAGGATTTTTAACACTAAATCCGTATGAACCCTAATTCATGACATCATGAACAATGACAATATTCGTACCACTTAATCATATGATCATCATAAATCAAACCGAAGAACATCATACATGAACCCTAACCAAACATATGAGCCGATTTATGAACATCAACAACAAGCATATCCGATTACAGCAATCCGAAACATATCACAGCCGAACATGACAATGGATTAATATTATCATAACCGTACATGTTAACCGATTAACAAACATTCAGTTTCATATATCAACAATCCGATTATTATTGTAAAAGCACATATAAGTCGACTAGCTATAACACCTCAACAAACAACAACAACAACAACACTTAATCATACTAACCGAATTGGTGGAGGAACAAGGATGATCCGGATGAGAATAATCTTCGGTTGTAAGGGTGTGTGTGTCGTCGGGTTCCAAGCAAACGAGAGAGAGCAAAAGCTTCTAGGGTTTGTGTGTGCGTGATGTTTTGCAAAAGTAGAAAGACAAACCCCTAGTCCCGGTTTTGTGTTGCGAGTGGGAGAGTGGGCCGAGCCCATCCGGTTACTTCTAAGGGTCCGTGAACAAGGTGTGGCCCGAAATGGGCTTGTGTGACCGGTTTAATGTGCAATCGGGTTTGGCTCGATTAACATGCAAACACGTAAAACACTAAGCACATAACGACATTCAATAAATCACATAACATTCATTAGTTCGAAATGTCACATAAGCACGTAACGTTACATCAAGGCAAGTCTAAAGTTCGAGTTGTCACAACTGGTTTTATTGCATTTAAAACAGGTTTGAGCATTTCTCGGATGAAATACTCCAGTTCCATTCCTTCTCCTCTCAGCAAGAAACTCTTTTTTAGACTGTCTCCAAAATGGTTTCTGCTGTTCATCTTCCGAGCTTCCACCTGATACAAATTCAGTGTTTGATTTAGAATTTTTCTCATTTTTATGATTTTCTGGTGGAACAGAACCTAAACCTTTCTTTTTGTAGCTACGATTTTGGTTAAGTTTCTTTGAAAAAACCAGAACCAAAATTGTAACCTTTTTTCTTGTTTAGACGTTGTTGAACTCTAGAAGTATATTTTTTAGGTTTATCAAAACTTTTCAAAACTTTTAATTCAGGAATATTAATCTCTATTAGTTTAAAAGTTTTGTTGATTAATTCCGTTTTGATACTCATTATCGGAAACTCTTTGTTGTAATATAATTTGTCAGAACCATTCAAAGTATACACAACTTCGAATGTTTCATCATTCAAATCTGCCTTTGATAACAAAAATTCTTTACTATAAGACCGTTTAACCGACGAATTTTGACTGTTGACTGACGACTTTGGCTTTTCAGACTTAGATTTCGACTCTGTCTCCTCATCAGTATCCAACACCTGATCGACCACCTTTTTGATTAATTCAGACTCATGATCAGTATCGGATGAGGTAAACGTCACATCAATGTTTTCTGGTAAGACGTCAGTTGTGTCGGTTTTAAGCTTTATATTGACTGCTTTTGCAAGTTGCTCCTCATTTGGTTTCCTAGGTGAATACCCATCCCAAATTGGAGGCGGACACTTGTTATAGCTAACAGTTGTATTCTTACCACAGTCTTTCTTTTCTTTCGGCTTCTCGTCTTGAAAAGCTTCCATACCTGCAATAGTTGGATAAATACGATCAATAAGATAATCAGAGGTAGAATAACTCAACAATAACCTCCTAATTCTCTCATTTTCAATCTTTTCAGTTTCCAACTCTTGCTTCCATTTGGCACTCTCTTCAATGTAAAAATTTATAGCTTTTTGCTTCGACATTAAAGTTGCATTCATCATTGTCAGCGCCTGTTCTCTTTCTGAGTTTGTTGTTTGGAGACCAGTTACTGTTTTGTTCAACATGTCGTACGATTCCTTCACATAATTGAGATTGAACAATAACTGCTCTTTCTTTTTCTCGTACTCAGCTATGATGTCACATTTTGCTGCACATTCTTTGCAGGCTTCCAAACACTTCTCACATGGCTTGACGACTTCAACAATTTTTTCAACTTCGACTGTTTTTACAACTTCAATCACTTTCTCTACTTCAATCACCTTTTCTACTTCTTTCTCTACCTTGATAACCTTCTCATCAACACGTTCAACATTCTGAACATCACCTTCAGATTCAGATTGTTGTTCTTTTGCAGCTTGTTTTTCCTTCAGTTTCTTCATTCTTTCTGCAAAATAAAAATGAAAATTTTCAGGAGACAAATGAGATTTTGCAATATTTATGTGTTTCTCTTTCTCATCATTACTGCTGCTGTTATCAGGTGATTTATCAAAGTGTACAGATTTATCAGAATCACCATCTGATATATCAGAATCAGACGGTGTTTTGTCAAAAACAACTTCCTTTTCTGGAACATTTTCATTTTGCTCAAGTTCATCTAAACTCTGTATGCTATCATCTGAGCTATCTGAAACATCTCCAGAGTGTTCTGAAAGTTTATCAGTACTGTCTGAACTTTCATCAGATGACACAGACTTTTCATCTTCACTTTTCACATTCTCTCCGATAGATCTCATCCAAGTAGCAAACAAATTTGGTTCTCGGACAATTTTGGCAATGAAGGCTTTGAACTCTCCCTTCTTATCCACAAACATATCCCAACTGAAACCTTCAGGTAGTTTCTCATCATCTTGATCGATAATGCGTGCTTCTGTGGCTTCAGATGATATGTAATCACTCCAGCTGAAATCTACCAAACATGCTCTCTTAGGATCTTCAATCTTTCTCCCATGAGCAGTCTGAGGTTCTTGGGATTGTCCAACTTGCTGATAGATAGCTTTGCGATAATAATCATCTTTCTCGAATGGATTCTGTGCTCCGCTAGCTTCTCTTCCTTTGCACTCCCGCTTGAAATGGCCTTTTTCCCTGCATCGAAAACAAGTAACTTTAGATTTATCAAAACCTAAAGTTGAAACATGAGCATCTAAAAAGTCATTTCTCCCGGTAATGGTTTTGAATTTCTCAGCCCGACGAAGAACACTTGCCAGACACCATTTGATATCCATAAGTTCCATTTCCTCAGCGTCTATTTGATCGTAATCCTCTTTAGTGAGCATAGGATTTCCGATCCGACCAGCCACTAGACCTTCATAGGATAACAGAACTGAACCCAGAAGTGCCATATGATCTTTCGCAGTGTCTTCAGAAAAGCTTTGACCTTCTGGTAGGTTGAGAGCTATGTTGCATTGAATCACATATCCGTTTCCAGTTTTTGTACTTTGAGATTGAAAACTTGTGTTAGTCTCTTTCGGATTCACACTTGGAAACGATGAAAACCCGCTGCTACTCTTGTTCGAGCCCTGATCAGCTTTCTCAGATGAATCACTAGCACTGAAAGCGGTTTGAATTTTTGGACTTCTTTCAGATTCAGTAGCTGGAATACTACCCCTGTAATACATCTTCACGTCCTGTTGACCACTCGGACTGTTCATTCTAGTGATCTTTTGCTGTTCAAGATCCTGGCTCTCAATTTTCTCAATAAACTGTGAAATAGTTAGCCCATCGTACACTCCCGTATTCTTCAAAATCATCAAATACGTTCCCCACTCTTTCTGAGGTAACGCATCAGCTAACTTATCCACCCATTCCTCACGACCTTTTTCAACTCCTAACATCGATAACGATCGCACTAGGTGACAATATCTTTCAATTAACTTTTTAGTATCCTCTCTTGGCAAACTACTAAACAGATCGAACTCTTTCTTTAATAATGCTTTCTTGCTCTTTATCATGTTTTCACTTCCCTCGAACTTGACTTTTAATGCATCCCAAATAGACTTAGCAGTTTTGTCGTGTTGTAACAAAATGAAGATATCTTCTTTAATAGCCTGCTGCAACAAACTGATCATCATTTTCTCGGCTCTATACATTGCTCGTTCTTGTTCAGTAAACTCAGATATCTCTTTAATAACTTGCAACTCTGTTCTAGGCAAAGTGTATTTCTTCAATATACACTCCCAAGATCTAAGATGGTTTGCTTGAACCCAGTTTTCAAACCTATCCTTCCACCCATAATACTCCTCAATGCTCATCAATCTAGGGGGCTTTTGAATCGTTCCCGTCTCATTTTCTAAATTCATTGCTTGAGCGATTGCGGCTGGAGTTGTCGATGTAGCAAAGGCGTTGTAAAACTCAGAATTCATGTTGTCTTAGCACGATTTTCAAGACAAATGACAAACGAGCGATTCAAACACTGAACAAATAAGCGATCCCAGATAATAACCAAATGAACGATCTTGATATGTCCTTTGGAGCGAACTAACAATTTCTTTTGAAGCGATCCAGAAAATATCTTTGGAGCGGTCCTAAAGTTTACACTCGAGCGGTCCAGAAACAGAATTTCGAGCGGTCCAAAATAGAATTCCGAGCGGTCCAGAAAATAAATTGATCACTTGAGCGGTCTAAGATATGTTCACTTGCGCGGTCCAGAAACTGTCTAATAAGCGATCCAGAAGCAAATTTACGAGCGGTCCAGCTAAAATGTGAACGAATGAGCGGTCTAAACAGTGACCTAAAGGCGATTGACGATGACGTCACTTCGAGCGGTCCACATTCCGAACACGTTTGGATCTGTTTTTAAGCTGAATTTCGGTCTGAAACTTCCAAGGGTTTGTCTAAGTATGATGTTACACAGTCTGTGAGCTTTTGAACGAAATTCAACCGTGAAATCTCCTAGAAATATGAAAAGAAGGTGTAGAAACAAGAAAAAACAATGAAATCCGACTATAATCTGCAGAAAACCTGCTCCCAAGCTCTGATACCACTTGCAGGATCGATTGCTGACCCAAACGAGTCGTTCAGAGGTTAACTCTTGCGTTTCAGATGCGGAATAATAAGAAATGCAAGTAGATATAGCTTGTTCTTCCTCCTAACTGCTTGTTTTACTGATTTGAAATGATTTACAGCTCGATCTTCACACCGGCAAAGCTTCGGCGTGGAATACAAGGACTACTTCCTAAGGATCGCTTTACTCACCTATATATAGACCTCTGGAACCGCTCATGTGACACTTGTCCATATGAGCGATCCAGACTTGTTCACATAAGCGGCCCAACATGTGCCAAATAAGCGACCCAAGCCTCTAAAGACCCTATGAGCGATCCATGCTCCTAAAACCTATACAGACTCCTGTTTTCTCGTAAAACGTGCCCTATGCTATACAATACAATGCAAGACCTGATCCTAGACACCTAGACGGAATCAACAGATGTAGTGCACCAACAAACGTGATCGTGTTTGCATAATTAAGCCTATTAAAAGAAAGTCTTGGTAACGATCACCTAGGTAAGGGAATCACCCCTAACCCGTTGGTGAGGTCGTTGTAAGATGAGAAAAGAAGCGGAGTTAGTCGTCAAGGTGAGGAAATCACTCCTATCTTGATGATATGTCTCCATTTATTGTTACGAGGAATGTAGATAAAATTATGTGTAATCATGCATGTGAGATAATAGATATGCGTATGAAAGGTTTTAGTATGATGAGTGCGTAAAAAGAAAAATACGAATGTGAAAAGAGAGGAGTGTATCAAATAAAGTTGATAATAGTAAAACGTAGGTTCGATTAAAATTTGGATGGTTCCAAAATGGAACGTTGACTAACCAAAGTGGTCGAAAAGTCTTCTGATTTTGAGAAGCATGCCTTGGCCTAATAGGTGAAATACTCTTGTCGACATGTCGGTTAACGGTATTCACCCTTCCGGTTACTACATGTTCCAATTCAATCGAAAATTCGAGACTTAGCAGGATTTATGAAAATCAAGGAGTGGGACTAATCGACGAGTGTGGGTTTCACCCCTAACTCGATGACTTCATACCCTAAGTGTGGTTGGTACTCGTCGGGTCTAGTCTTAATTTCGATACGTTGATGAGGGTCTACTAGAATTTGAAATTCTTCATCAAGGTGAGGACTTCACTCCTAACTTGATGGTGCATTTCGTGTAAAAAGAATAGGTAGATTGAGATTCGTTCACCAAATTGTGGGTTTCACGCCTATTTTGGTGAAGTCGTCTCGTTTGTGTAATACGAGTCTTGTCGGATTTAGAATAATCAAACAAAAAGCCTTAGGAAAGGCGTATGTTAAGGGAATAAACAAATAAGTATAAACACATAAGAAAACATGTCAAGAATAGCACATAAAGATAAAACGACATATATGTTTAAAAGGCCCAAAGAGAATAAATAAGAAGCAAATAAAGTAGCATGCAAGTAGTTTCAAGCAAAACATAAGAATGAGTCTCTCAAACTATAGACTAGGTAAAAAAGCATTCCTACTTTTCCTAATTCCCTATAGTTATGGCTCTGATACCAATCTGTCACACCCCAACCGATGGCGGAAACATCGGGATGAGATGCACAAATTGCTCAAAACATCATAACACTATGTGATGATGTGTGCGAGGTGTTATATATTTTAGGTGTATATTTTAAGCCCTTTTACACTTTTTAGCCAAGTTTTAAATTTATAAAACACGATATTTACTAACACTAAACACACATATGGGTAAGTGCACCCATCGTGGACGTAGTATAGTGTTGGTAAGATACCGAGGTCGTCCAAGGACACAAGAGCTTTTAGTACTGGTTTATCCTCAACGTCTAATCAAATCAAAAGTTAGAAAAAGGTTTTTAAACTAGAAAAATAAAACTAACTAAAATACTGAAAAATAAAATAAAAGTAAAAACAGATAGACAAGATGAATCACTTGGATCCGACTCGTGTGTAGTGTAACCTTTGATTATTTCCGCACTTTTGCACTGTTTAAGAGATTATCTTAGTTATTATAGTAGGCCCCTCTTTTGAAGGTGACGTTACCCTCAACCCAGTAGTTTGAGTCAGCAAGGATACAATCCTAAAGGGTCGGATTATTAAAAGATAATTAATTAAGTTATTAATGCATAATATGGTAGGCCCCTATTTTGAAGGTGACGTTACCCTCGGCTAAGTAGTCTGAGTCAGCAAGGATACAGTCCTAAGTAGTCGGGTTAAAGTTTTAATAGTAGTTTAACTTATGAGGGGATCAAAGAGTTTGGACCCTCGCCATCCAATACCGGTGGGTATTGAAGGGGTCCTACTAAATTTGACCCAGGTCCTTTGCAGGATCTATACACTGAACAATGGCAAGACTCTTACCAAACCGTTCCCTTAACCCCCGACCAGGTAGCCAACATATCTCCATATAGACCGTGGAGGTATGAATGGTGAAAATCTTTTATTTTATATAGACAGTAAAATAATGCCAAGACACCACGGACAAACGATAAGGAAGAATCACCTTCAACATAAGAAACTAGTTATTAAAGTCATTAATACATAACCAAATAAAAAGTGCGAAAAGATTAAAAATAAAAAGTATTACACTAAACACTTGTCTTCACCAAGTGATGTAAGAGACTTAGGCAAACATGGCCTTTGATTGTCAAGAACTCTTACGATCAATCTTGGATCCCGAGACAACTCACACACTCTATGATGGACAATGGATGATGGTGGTGGATGATGGTGTTGTGATGGTGGTGGGTGGTGGGTGAAGTGTGAGAGAGGTGGTGTGCCAAGGGATGAGTTGCAAGTGATCCAAGCACTCCTATTTATAGGCCGAACAGAAGCTCGGGCACGGCCTCGTGTCCATCCTCCTCTCTTTCTTCATTAAATGCAGTTTGTCTACATTAGTTGACCACGCCCCCGTGTCCGCTGGGCACGACCCCGTGTGCAGAAGCGTATCTGTACTATCAAGATTTCCCTAGATCCTGCGAATCTTATAGTTGACCACGGCCCCGTGTCCGCTGAGCACGACCCCATGTGGGCGATAGAAACTTCTACAACTTTGTCTTTTCTGCTGACACTTGGGCACGCCCCCGTGCTTATTGAGCACGGGGCGTGTTCAGCCTTCTGTTCTCTTGTTTTGCTTGGGAAGATGCTGTCGAGGAGGCCGGGCATGCCACGTGTGTTCCTTTTCTTGTATTTATGTTAAATTTAGCTGCTTATTTGCTTCTTTTGTTTATTTGAGCTTAGTTAATCCTGAAAATACAAAAGGAAGACAAAAGCACACTTTTTCCAACATTAGTATTAAAAAAGGGTTAGTTTTATGCCACAATTGATGTAATTTATATGATGCATTTTGTGCATATCAAATACCCCCACACTTGAATCTTTGCTTGGCCTCAAGCAAAACTCTTTATAATGTGGCTTTACACTCCCAAATGGAATGGGTAGAAGAGAAGGTTTTGGGCTTGTCATAGAGTGTCGGGATTTCCAAGATTCTTTATTAAGTTTTATTTTTGTTTATTTACAATCCTATTCGTCATGATTTATTAAAAACGTTTCATGAGATAAATTACTTATTAGGGCATAACATGCCTTTTTAAAATTCCATTTATATACAAGTTCACATACCTCACAGGGGATCACTCAACACTCGGCCGAAGATGTATTTTTAGTGAATCACTCGAGAGCGGCATGGAACTTACTCCTACCATAAGCTTGCCATGCAATCAGCCCTCCTCCTTTTTAACTATACACCTTTGTAAATATCAAGAGGACTTTTGGGGTGAAGGGTTAGGCTTGGGCTAAAGGTGGATGGTTGGGTTAGTGGTTAGTAAAAGGGCGAAAAGCGGAAAAAGCGTCGGTTTTCATAAGACTCGTTATTTTCCAAAACTTTTTATTTTGATGAAGCATTTCTTTTCAAACAAAGTTGTTTTTGATAAACTTGTTTGTTTATTTCTTTGGCTTCATCCTCATATTATTATTATTATTATTATTTTTATTATTATTATTATTATTATTATTATTATTATTATTTCACCAAGTCATAAGAAAAACCGAGCTTTGTTACTAAAATAAAGGGTTTAGGTTGGTAAAAAGGGTTTTTGGTATGGGTTAAGAAATGAAAAAGTTTAGGCTCAAAGGGGTTAACTAGGGGGATTTTGGGTAGGTGGTAAAAAAAAGAAAAATAATGGTGTAGAAATAAAAAAAAGGTTAGTCCTAATGTCTCCATCATTTACTTACTCGGGTTTAAGTTGGTACGGACCGTGAATGTATCGTCGTGGCAAGTTCTAGAGTCGTAAGAACCAAGCGGCTATTCACACAAGAAACGAAAAATGAGCATTTAGTTTAAAGATATGTATTTGTATGCTCAATAAAAGCTCAAAACTCACTTTTTGTGGGAATAGGTTTTTATGTGATCAAGTATATATAGTCAAATTTTAACTAAACTTGTCATGCCGTTTCGTAATTTTCTTATGTTGGTTCTTTTTATCACGACGCTATAGGTTGTAAATTTGTAAAAATATAACCTTTTTAGAACTTGAATTTCCCAACTTAAACTTAAACAAGTAAAAAAATGAAAATTTTTTAAAAAATTTGGGGTGATTAGCGGTTCCAATAGAGTTTTGTGTAAGGCTTGTTAATTAGGACTTGCAAGATTCAAGATTTTAGCATCCCCCCTACACTTAAATTACACATTGTCCTCAATGTGTCCCAAAAATAAGTTTTTAGGTTGATTAAATGTGTAAAAAGGTGTGAAAAAAAAAAGATTTGTGTTACTGGGCTTCTGGACACGGCCCCGTGTCTGATGAACATGGCCACGTGTTCAGAGTGCCAATAACGAAAACTTACAGAAGGTGGACACGGGGGCGTGTTGGCTGGGCACGACCCCGTGTCTGGCAAAAATCTACAGATTTAAACAAACAGCAGGTCTGGGGAAGTGGGCACGGGGGCGTGTCGGCCGGACACGACCCCGTGTAGACAATCTGCAAAGGTGAAAAAAAGGTTTCTGGCTTCGGTTTTCCTGTCCCGGCTTTAGTAGTACTAATATTTAGTACTCTAAGCCTCGTTTGTACCTATTTTATCAACAAACACTACACCAAACCATAGCAAACACCCTAGATTACCAAGTTCAACATCCAAACCACAAAGTTAAAAATAAAAACAAATGCAGAAAATAAAAAGAGTTAAAGGGAAAGTAAATTGTTCAACACTCGGCACGCAGGCCGGAAATTGTTTGATAGAAAAGAGGGTTAACCTGTGGGATCACTAACCAGCTGCTCCTGCTCCTACTCCACCCGCCTAGTCCATGTCCTCATCCTCATCATCACCTCCTCATCCATGCCCCGCCATGTACTCTCGGATGTTCCCTATGTCGTCTTGAATATCGGAGATGTTTCTCTCAATTGCTCCGACCCGGTTGTACGTGTTGCTGGCCAAGTTATAGGTGGTCCTGGTGCAAATGAGGTTTTCCTGCAACAAATCATGTAAACTTTGGAAGTTAGGAAAACCGCCTCCTTGTGAGGAGGACTGGCCCGGATCAACATGGGGCTGGTGTTGGAAATGAGGAGGTGGTTGAAACTGTGGAGCGTGAAGGACAAGTGCTTCTTGCGGGTTCCAAGCATGCCCTTGGACCCTTTGGAGGCTAACCGACCCATCTTCGGCTTCATAGATTAAGTTCATGGAGCGGCAAATGTGTATATCCACCCTTCCTGACCATGGACTCCTTTCAAAAGATCGAGGCATGTTCACGAAGCGCTTGAAGAGAAGGTATATCCACCCCCCGAAGAAGATAGGGGTTGGTGGAGTAGCAAGCCGGTTCCAATGCATGTTTCAGAGCAGGAGGTATGGAACATCGAGGTGTCTGCGGTTATGGACGCAATGAAGAACTATCAGATCTCTTAGCCCGACAACGCCACTGCTATCATGCCTTTGACTAAGAGAGTAGGTGAGGACCCGATGAATGTAACGGTATAGAGGGTCCCTCAACCTAATGCTCTTAGTGCTGCTTGGGCTGTAGTGCCCATCTCCGATTTGTGCCCATGCAGCTTGGCGTTCGTCTTCAGCAAGTTCACGTAATCCTCCAGTGTTTTCTTCGTTACCCGCATCTTCCTCCTCATACAACCCCACCATCGACCCAAACTGTGCCATTGAAATCGAGTACTTGGTTCCCCCACATCGGAACTCTACACCATTATTATCAAATGGCTCGCATCTTGAATTGAACACAAATGTGCTATAGAATTCCAAAGTATATTCAGGGACCGAGCGAAGGCGAGTAGTAAGGGCGACTCTCAGCGGTCCGGTGACTAGGTTGTTGAAGCGGTCCCATTGGTTCACTAATCCCAAAAGATCCGAGCACACTTGTCTTGGGTATTCTTCCGGTCTTTTTCGAAGTGTATCATATCTTGCCTTAGCATCGAGCTCACTTGCGTTGAACCTTGTGAATTTCTTCGACATCTGAAAGAATACACCAAAAGTTAGCACGAAACAGTAAAATTTTCGGAGAAAACTGAAAACAGTGAGCTGGATGTGGCCCCGTGCTCAGCGGGCACGACCCCGTGTCCAGGCGTCTGTTACACAAAAACTTCATTTTTCAACCCAGTCCCGAAAACTTGAAAATTTTTGGTCAAGTAGGTGCGGTTTCCCCTGAAAATAAAACCCCAAGTGCCGTTTTTCCCAAAACAAATTGTTTACCCCTTCGATTTTATCTTTTTCGGTTCAAAAATGAGGGTTTTGGGTTTTTGTGAGAAATCGGGCAAATCTGTAAACAATACAAGTGGATTTACTTCCCATAACACTAATCTAAACTAATGCTAACAGATTTATGCAAAAATTTGAGGTTCAGTCTGGATGAAGTTCAAGAATCCTAGATTTTTCCCCAAATTTTTGATGTTTTAACTACATGCAAGTACCTAATCTAACTACTAATGGTGATAGAATCATACCTTGATGTTGTTAGAACAAGAGGAGACGTCGGAATTCTGCGGAAAATCGCCTGAGCCAGAGAGTTTTCGGGGTAACGGGGCGTGTGGAATGAAGTAACTATTATGAAAAAGGGGTTTTATCCCGACAGTCGCGTAGACACGGCCCCGTGTCCAGCGGACACAGCCTCATGCCGAGCAAATTTAAGATTTTTTTAAGTGCTCGTGTGAGTGCCCTGTTTCCCAAAACTTGGTTAGAAGACTTACCTATTAAGATGTCATCCCGCTTGTTCGTAACTTACCAGGCATGATGTTGGTGCTTTTACTCTTCGACCGTTTGAAGCGAGATTTCTTCCTCTTAATCCTCAATGAATCCTTGCTAGAGTTTCAGCCGTTGGCCGTTGACTTTGAATGGAATTCCATTTCGAGATTTAATTTCTACTGCACCGTGTGGGAAAATATGGGTGATGGAAAAAGGTCCTGACCACCTAGACTTTAATTTTCCATGAAATAATCGAAGTCGTGAATTAAACAAAAGAACTTGATCTCCTACTCGAAATTCATTAGGTTTAATGTGTTTATCATGTAAATTTTTCATTCTTTCCTTATAAATTTCGGAGTTAGAGTATGGATAATTCCTTAATTCGTCTAATTCATTTAATTGGCAAAATCGATTTTTACCGGCAAATTCTAAATCTAAGTTTATATTTTTAATTGCCCAGTAGGCCTTGTGAGCTATTTCTACTGGCAAATGACAGCTTTTTCCATAGACAAGCTTATATGGGGTTGTACCTATTGTTGTTTTATAAGCAGTTCGAAAAGCCCATAAAGCATCATCTAATTTATCAGCCCATTCCTTTTTATTTAACCCTACGGTTTTTTCGAGTATTCGTTTTAAACCTCTATTAGTCACTTTAGCTTGTCCATTTGTTTGAGGGTGATATGCTGTTGAGACCCGATGATAGACCCCATATCTTATTAAGATTTTTTCAAGTTGATGATTACAAAAATGGGTACCTCTATCACTTATTAATGCTTTAGGTGTGCCAAAACGAGAGAATAATTTTTTCAGAAATCTAACCATGACTCTTCCATCATTTGTTGGAAGTGCCTCGGCCTCGGCCCATTTAGACAAGTAATCGACCGCCACAAGTATATATTTGTTTCCTTTTGACGGTGGGAAAGGTCCCATAAAGTCGAGTCCCCACACATCAAAAATTTCACAAACAAGAATGCCATTTGTGGCATTTCGTTTTTGGAAGAAATATCACCTGATCTTTGGCAAGCGTCACATGTCTTGACAAGACTTTGGTCGTCTTTGTAAATGGTAGGCTAATAAAATCCTGAATCAAATACCTTTCATGCGGTACTAGCGGCACCATGATGTCCTTCGTATGGACCTTCATGACAATGGCGGAGAATTCTTCTTGCTTCACTACCATGTACGCATCGTCGGATGAGTTGGTCGGCACACATTTTGAAAAGATAAGGATCTTCCCAAAAATAATGCTTTACATCAGCAAAGAATTTCTTTCTTTGGTGATGTGGCCATGCTTTGGCGACTATACCGCTAGCTAGGTAGTTAGCATAGTCGGCATACCATGGTTCTTCTCTGTATTCCACCATTTCCAGGGACTCCGTTGGGAATTTTTCATTGATTTGCTCGTCCCTGGTTGCCTCCAAAGCTGGGTCTTCTAGGCGTGAAAGATGATCTGCTGCGGTGTTTTCTGCTCCTCTTTTGTCTTTGATTTCAATATCAAATTCTTGGAGGATTAGAATCCACCAATCAAACAGGGTTTAGCATCCTGTTTCTTGAAAAGGTATCGAATGGCTGCATGATCTGTATAGACTATTGTTTTAGAAAGAACAAGATAAGAACGAAATTTATCAAAAGCAAATACCACAGCTAGTAACTCTTTTTCAGTTGTTGTGTAATTTTCTTGTGCATCGTTAAGTGTTTTACTAGCATAATAAATTGGGTGAAAATGCTTTTCTTTTCTTTGTCCCAAGACTGCTCCAACTGCAAAGTCACTTGCATCACACATGATTTCAAAAGGTAATTTCCAATCAGGCGCTATCATGATAGGTACATTGACTAGCATTTCCTTGAGGGTTAGAAATGCTTGATTGCAATCCTTGTCAAAGATGAAAGGGGCATCTTTTTCAAGTAATTTTTTTAGAGGTCTTGAAATTTTTGAAAAGTCTTTGATAAACCGCCTATAAAATCCGGCATGCCCTAAGAAACTTCTGATTGCTCTAACGGAGGATGGGGGAGGTAATCGAGAAATAGTGTCTATTTTGGCTCGATCAACTTCCATTCCTTCACTTGATATTTTGTGACCGAGTACTATTCCCTCTGTTACCATGAAATGGCATTTTTCCCAATTAAGGGCGAGGTTAGTTTCCTCACATCGGGATAGCATTCGTTCAAGGTTATCGAGGCATTGGTCGTATGAATCTCCAAAGATAGAAAAGTCGTCCATGAAGACTTCCATTGTCTTTTCTATCATATCATGCGACGTTGGAAGGTTGCGGGGGCATTACATAGACCAAATGGCATGCGTCGATAAGCAAAAGTTCCATAGGGACATGTGAATGTTGTCTTTTCTTGGTCTTCGGGTGCTATCGGGATTTGAAAGTAACCTGAAAAACCATCCAAGAAACAATAAAATTTATGACCGTATAATCTTTCTAACATTTAATCAATGAAGGGCAAAGGAAAGTGATCTTTCCTTGTTGCTTCATTTAATCCTTTATAGTCTATACACACTCTCCATCCTGTGACGATTCTCGTTGGTATTAATTCATTCTTTTTGTTAGTTATTACCGTCATACCTCCTTTCTTTGGAACTACTTGAACGGGACTTACCCAAGGACTATCTGAGATAGGATAAATAAGTCTGGCGTCAAGTAATTTGATGACTTCATTTTTAACCACTTCTTGGACATTTGGATTTACTCTACGTTGTGGTTGTATTACCGATTTGTAGTCATCATTCATTAAAATTTTGTGCGTGCACATGGAAGGACTTATTCCTTTAATATCTACAATAATTACAGGTGATTTACCATCTTTGTCTAGGAAAGCATATTCCAAACCTTTCGGAAGTTCTTTGAGCTCAAGAGGTGGGTCTTTAGGAGACTCCCTATTTGGTTGCTCATTTTGATCAAGAACTTTAAAGGTTTGTTCTATGGCGACCTCTTCTTCAACAAAGTGGTCAATCTTTTCACTTGTATCGGGTGGTTCATCTTCATCTTCAATTAGGGGGTCATTATTGCCAAAAGGATATTTCATTGAACGCTCAAGATCTATGCTCCTTTTGAATGCCCCTAATTGAAGAGGTAGATTGTTATACTTCCGGTTTTTCAAAGCTTCGTGAGTTTTTACAAACGGTCGTCCCAACACTAGAGGAGCGTCATCAAGGATGACAAAGTCGGTTGGGATTACCATTTGATTTGTTTGAACCAAGACATCCTCAACTACACCGATTTATTTTATTACTTTCCGATTGGATAGAAAAATGGGTATTTGAAGTGGAGAAAAATCACTAATACTTAATTTTTCGAAAATGTAATTAGGCATTATGTTAACACAAAGATCTTTATCAATCGTGATATTACTAATAAAGGAATTTTGAAAAAAAAAACATGGAACCGGTGTAATGTTGATTTCAAATGGGTCTTCTTTTATTAGCGAAGTTTGATCGTTAGTTAACTTAATACTTACCGTTTCGTCAATTTTAGTGTTAGTGTTTAACTCTTTTAAAAACTTAGCATGAGTGGATACTAAACAATGATTTTCAAAAGAAGGTGACAAGAGATTAATTTCTTCAAAATTATACTCTTCTTGAAATTTAACGTTGACGGACTCACCTTTTTCGTTGTTTAACTCATGTGTCGGTTTTTCACTTATTTGTTCTTCCATTTTTACCTCTTCCACTATCTCTTTTTTATTTAATTCTTCCCTTGCGCGGGACTCCTCTTCCCTTGAGCGAGATTCTTTTATGTATTGCTCGATAGTTTTAAGGTGTTCTAATATCCTATTGGTCACTTCGGTAATGGAGTAAGGATCGGGATTTTCAAAGCTTGAATCCGGTTGTTCGATCCTTGGTTCCTCATAGTACTCATATGAAGTAGATGGTTCATACCATTGTTCCTCATTGTAAGTATATGATGGATAAGGGTCGTAATTTTGTTCTTCATAATACTCATATGAGGTGGGTTGTTCACGCCATGGTTCCTCATAATAAGAATATGAAGGTGGTGGCTCATATCTTGGTTCCTCAAAGTATGAGTATGAAGGCTCATACCTTGGTTCATCAAAATATGAATATGAGGGAGAATGTTCATACCTTTGGTCTTCATAGGATGTGTATGAAGTGGATGGTTGAAATAAGTTACAATATTGTACCGAGTGCGGGTTACCACAATTAGTGCAATAGTCTTCCCTATAATCATCCTCCTCATAGGTGTAGTTGTAGCCTCCTGAGTATTGATCCATGAGAATCACTCAACAGACCACAACAGAGTCTCGGGACCAGAAAACAAAAATAAAAACGGAAACAGAAGCTGGACACGGCCCCGTGTTCAGGGTCTGTATATGGGCGTTTTAATTAAAAGTTACTGGTTTTGTGCAGCACGGGGGCGTGTTCAGTGAACACGACCCCGTGTTAAGACTCTGTATCTGGGTGTTTTTATGAAACTTATGCAGCACGGCCCCGTGTTCAACGAACACGGCCCCGTGTTCAAACTACTGTAAATGCAAACTAAACTAAAATGCAGAAAAATGTGCGCGCGTTTTGAAAAAGTTTTGAAAAACTGATTAGGCCGTCGATTTTAAGCTTTCTTAAAATCCTTGTGTCCCCGGCAACGACGCCAAAAACTTGATGTGTGCGAGGTGTTATATATTTTAGGTGTATATTTTAAGCTCTTTTACAGCCAAGCTTTAAATTTATAAAACACGATATTTACTAACACTAAACACACATATGGGCAAGTGCACCCATCGTGGATGTAGTATAGCGTTGATAAGATACCGAGGTCGTCCAATGACACAAGAGCTTTTAGTACCGATTTATCCTCAACGTCTAATCAAATCAAAAGTTAGAAAAAGGTTTTTAAACTAGAAAAATAAAACTAACTAAAATGCTGAAAAATAAAATAAAAGTAAAAACAGATAGACAAGATGAATCACTTGGATCCGACTCGTGTGTAGTGTAACCTTTGATTATTTCCGCACTTTTGCACTGTTTAAGAGATTATCTTAGTTATTGTAGTAGGCCCCTCTTTTGAAGGTGACGTTACCCTCAACCCAGTAGTTTGAGTCAGCAAGGATACAATCCTAAAGGGTCGGATTATTAAAAGATAATTAATTAAGTTATTAATGCATAATGTGGTAGGCCCCTCTTTTGAAGGTGACGTTACCCTCGGCTAACTAGTCTGAGTCAGTAGGGATACAGTCCTAAGTAGCCGGGTTAAAGTTTTAATAGTAGTTTAACTTATGAGGGGATCAAAGAGTTTGGACCCTCGCCATCCAATACCGGTGGGTATTGAAGGGGTCCTACTAAATTTGACCCAGGTCCTTTGCAGGATCTATACACTGAACAATGGCAAGACTCTTACCAAACCATTCCCTTAACCCCCGACCAGGTAGCCAACATATCTCCATATAGACCGTGGAGGTATGAATGGTGAAAATCTTTTATTTTATATAGACAGTAAAATAATGCCAAGACACCACGGACAAACGATAAGGAAGAATCACCTTCAACATAAGAAACTAGTTATTAAAGTCATTAATACATAACCAAATAAAAAGTGCGAAAAGATTAAAAATAAAAAGTATTACACTAAACACTTGTCTTCACCAAGTGATGTAAGAGACTTAGGCAAACATGGCCTTTGATTGTCAAGAACTCTTACGATCAATCTTGGATCCCGAGACGACTCACACACTCTATGATGGACAATGGATGATGGTGGTGGATGATGGTGTTGTGATGGTGGTGGGTGGTAGGTGAAGTGTGAGAGAGGTGGTGTGCCAAGCACTCCTATTTATAGGCTGAACAGAAGCTCGGGCACGGCCCGTGTCCATCCTCCTCTCTTTCTTCATTAAATGCAGTTTGTCTGCATTAGTTGACCACGCCCCCATGTCCGCTGGGCACGACCCCGTGTGCAGAAGCGTATATGTACTATCAAGATTTCCCTAGATCCTGCGAATCTTATAGTTGACCACGACCCCGTGTCCGCTGAGCACGACCCCGTGGTGGGCGATAGAAGCTTCTACAACTTTGTCTTTTCTGCTGACACTTGGGCACGCCCCAGTGCTCATTGAGCACGGGGCGTGTTCAGCCTTCTGTTCTATTGTTTTGCTTGGGAAGATGCTGTCGGGGAGGCCGGGCATGCCACGTTTGTTCCTTTTCTTGTATTTATGTTAGATTTAGTTGCTTATTTGCTTCTTTTGTTTATTTGAGCTCATTTAATCCTGAAAATACAAAAGGAAGACAAAAGCACACTTTTTGTTGATGCATGGGATGTCTGTTGACTACGTCTACATGAAGTCTTAGGTCAAGATAGGTCAACAGTGAGTCTAGAAAGTCAAAATATGTAGTTTATGAGTGAGGTTCGCTTTTGTGTACTTTATATATATAGGTCCGCTCATAGGGTATAACAGGTTCGCTTATTCGTCAAAGTCGGAGGTCCGCTTATATGTCAGTCATATAAGCGAACCGACCTTGCCTATATATATGTGTTCATTTGAGCAGATCTGTATCAACGTATGTGTGTGCTTGTGGAACAAAACTTTGTCAAAATCATTTCAGAAAGCAATAAAAAGCATAGGAATTGAAAGGACAAGCTGTATTACTTCATATATACTGATTCCGCCTTTATATAGGAAGATGAACTACCTTGACTGACTTTTCAGGGTCAAACAACGGTCCAACAAGTGGTATCAGAGCTCAGGACGAGGAGTTTATACTACTACAGCTTGATTCTATCAAATTTTCTTATTTCTACTCTCTTTCTTTCATACTTTTTCGATTTGAAGTGGTTCCTACGGTTGAAATTGTCTGATTTTTGAGTATTACGTGCGGAACATACAATTAACGAACCCTAGAAAGTTTTAGGTTAAAACTCAGCTTAAAAATGGTTAAAATTGGGTAAATTGTGAGATCCGCTTTTACGAACTTCGAGAGATTTGCTCGAAAGACACAACAGGTTCTCTTGTAATAATCAATCTGGTCCGCTTTTTCAGACAACTTTGCTGTTAGGTTCGCTCGAACGGACATATTCTGGTCCGCTCGAACAAACTTTTCAGGATCGCTCATCTGTTCCAGTAATAGATTCGCTCATCAGGTCCGCTCGAACGGATATTACCTGATTCGCTCATTAGTACATATTCTGATCCGCTCGAATGAACCTTGTAGACTCGCTCATTCGAACATAATTTAGTTCGCTCATTTGAACAAGTGTAGGTTCGCTCGAACTGATACCAGGTCCGCCTATTTGGATATAACCTGGTCCGCTTATTTGTCACAATAGCTGATAGTTTTGATTTCGCTCGAGTGTTCATTGTGATTGTTATTGTTATTTTGAGTGATCTTGTTTGATTATTCAAAACTTGGCAAAAATGTTTGATGAACAAGAAAACAAGAATCTTGAAAATTTGAATAACTGGACTAAGGAAGCTTGGCCATGATCGAAATGGTAAGACGTTTAAAGAAAACGAACATCTGAGAGCTATGGTAAGAATAAAAGAAGAATCAATTAATAAACAACTGGATGAAATCGCTAAATTGAAACTTAAAGTTCAAGAAGCTGAAATAGAGAACGAGCGAATTCAGTTGAAACTTAACAGTTATAGCTCCGCAAGCTTTGTGTTGCAGCACATTGTTCCCAAACCGATAGGGAAAAACAAAGCTGGCGAAGATGTGTTTTCTGACGGTACCGGTGTAGGATTTCACAAAGTTCCACCGCCGATTTTGCATAATTACACTAAAAAGGAATCTGGGTTGGTTGAACTTGAGGAGGGAAGTGAAGTGCAACTTCCTGAGAACATTGATGTCATGTTCACGTCTTCCAATGACGAGAGTGTCCAGAATGATGTGGTAAAAAGTGTGGTTGACAAAGTGCTAAAACCGGATTGTGACAAGATGATGGGTTCGGATAAGTTGTTTTCGGATGAAGACAACTTAAATGAAGAATCATACCTTGTCATGTACAAGATGATGGGTTCGGATAAGTTGTTTTCGGATTCAGAGTTTCCGATCGAGAATGTTAACATGAACAAATTGACAAATGTTTTCAAACTTGTTGAAGTTGAGTTGTCAGCAGTGAATAATCTGTGTCAAAAGAAAGATAAAATGAAATTTGTGAAAGAAAAGATTTTCAACAAGAAATCTGTTTATCCACCGCGTTTTTACAATAACAACATAAACAACTGGTCGGGTGGTTATCAGAGGGGTAAACAGTATCAGAAAAGAAATGTTCCAAACAAGAGGTTTGTCGAGAAGAAAACGTTTGTGAATAGTTCGAGTTCACTAGCTGATGAAGAGAAACAAATTTTTTCGAAATCTAATAAAGAGTTCTTTGAGAAGAGAGCTTCACAGGCTCAGTCTGAAGGCACGAGTCGAGTAGCTGATACTCGTACTTGTTTTAGATGTGATCAGGTTGGTCACATTGCACGAAAGTGTACATTTGAGAAGCCTAAGACTGAAGCTGTGAAAGTTCAACATAAGAAGGTTGATGTGAAGGGTAAAGCACCGATGAGTGTTGAGAAAAGGGTTGTTGAGAAGAAGAATGTTAAAATTGATAACATCAAAGTGAAAAATGAACCCGTAAAGAAGTTGGTAACTCAAAATGATAAATTTTACAAAAGGGTTGCAGTAACTCAACAGGTGTGGAAACCTAAAATTGAATCAAAAGTTGAGAAGAAAGTTTCAACTTCTGAGGTGAAAAAGGCTGAAGAATCAATTACGGTTGATTATGATGCAAATTTTCCACCTCTCAAGGCTGAAAATTTCAAAATTCAAATTGCGAGAGTCAAGGTTACACCTAAGGCTGATGAGGCCTGGGTGGACACCATGTTTGACTAAACAGTTTGATTTGCCGGAGCTTCCTGGTTCGCGAAGCATGAATCGGTATCTTTCTTGAAGTTGTTTAAGTGATGATTTGTTATGTGCAGGATCTTCCAAAACTTGTATCCAGGTGGATCATGGATAGTGGAGCATCGAGACATATGACAGGGAAGACCGCATTACTGTATGATGTGAGAAACATTAACGGTGGTTATGTGGGTTTTGCTGGTAATCAAGGAGGAAAGATCATAGGTGAAGGAACGTTATCGAATGGCATTGTAACGTTTGAGAGGGTTAACTACATCGCTGAGCTGGAGAACAACTTGCTGAGTATCTCCCAGATCTGTGACAGGATGTATACTACTCATTTCACTGATAAAGAATGTTTGATTTTGAAACCGGGATTTGTGATACCTGAGGAATGGATCATCATGAGGGCACCAAGAGTCAATGATCTGTACGTGTTGGACATGAGCGTCGCTACTATAACCACGGGTCAGGCTCATTGTTTTGTGTCCAGAGCAACGGAAAAAGAGTCAAGATTGTGGCACCGAAAGATGGGGTATATTCACCTAAGGAAGATGAATCACTTGGTGCATAACGATTTGGTTACAGGAGTGCATGTCAAAGGTTTTCATCTGGAAGGGGAGTGCATAAGTTGTGTCAAAGGCAAACAGAAGAAAAAGTCACACCCTACAAGGCAAGTCAATTCAGTTTCAAGACCTTTGGAAAGACTTCACATGGGTTTGTTTGGTCTGGTGAATATCAAGAGTATAACAGGAGATTACTACTGTTTGGTCATGACTGATGATTATTCCAGATTTTCGTGGGTTTCATTTTTGAAATCGAAAGATGAAACGTTTGACCGCTTGATGGTGTTGTTTAAGAGAATTGAGAATTTGTACCAGAGGCCGATTTGTAGAATTCGAAGTGATAACGGTACTGACTTCAAAAACAGTAAGATGGAAGAATTTTGTGATGAAAGAGGTATACTGCATGAGTTTAGTGCTCCGTACACTTCGCAGCAGAACGGAGTTGCAGAACGCAAAAACCGGACGCTAATCGAGACAGCCAGAACGATGCTTGCAGACTCTAAGTTACCAATTAATTTCTGGGCTGAAGCTGTTTCTGCTGCATGTTATACTCTCAACAGAGTTCTTACTGTCAAGAAATTCAACAAGACGTGTTTTAAGCTAATCAATAACCGCAAGCCGAATTTGAAGTATCTAGAACCGTTTGGATCACCCTGTACGATTATAGAGCCTGAAGGAAAATTTGGTCCAAAGAGCATTGAGGGTATCTTTGTTGGTTATTCAAGTCCTACGCGACGTGTCTTCGTTCCAAGCGAGAAGCGGATTATTGAAGCAGCGAATGTTGAATGTCAAGGTTACACTATGTCGCCACAGAATCCTGGTGATTCATGGCGATATCATTATGACAAACTTTGGGATTCGTTTGACATGAGAGAAGAATCAGAGGAAGAAGAAGATTTCTTTGATGAGCTGGATATTTTGCGAGAGTATGAGTCGCAGCTCAGGTTCCTGGCAGAGTATTCTGGAAGACCTCGGGAAACTTCAAACGACGATGAAGCAGGTCCTAGCAATGCTGGTGAACATGATGATGAAGTTGCTCCTGGTAATCAGTCGGATGTGAATGATGATCAAGAAGCTGATAACATGCCATTATTTGACCATGGTGATTCAGATCTTGAGGGGGAGCAGATCCAGTTGTCAAGTCAAACAAACCAAGTTGGTGAACAAGATGCAGAGCGAATGTTACTAATCTGGAGGGAAATGTAGAAGTTCCAAGCAAAGTGATGCCGCGAACTCTTTCTTATCATCCAGAGGAGTTAATCATAGGAGAATTGCAAACGGGCGTTCGCACGAGACGTCAAATTGACCAGGGCTTAACATGCTTTTATTCTACAGTAGCACCTTTACAAACTGAATTTTCATTAAGTTGTTTTATCTCGCAGGTCGAACCGAGAACTTACAAAGAGGCGCTTACTGAAGACTCTTGGGTCATAGCGATGCAAGAAGAGTTAAGTCAGTTTGAAAAGTTGGGGGTGTGGAAGTTAGTTGATTTGCCGGATGGTCAAAGAAAAATTAATACAAAATGGGTTTTCAAGTGTAAGAGGGACGACAGAGGAGTGGTTGTAAGGAACAAAGCTCGACTCGTTGTTCAGGGCTTTAGTCAACAGGAGGGGATTGATTTTACAGAAGTCTATGCTCCTGTAGCTCGACTAGAGGCTATCAGAATTTTCCTAGCATTTGCGTCTTGGAAGAATTTCAAAGTATATCAGTTGGATGTAAAGTCAGCGTTTCTTTATGGGAAGGTTAAAGAGGAGGTTTATGTTGGTCAGCCGCCGGGCTTTACTGACCCAATCCACAAGAACAAAGTTTATCTGCTGGACAAAGCGTTGTATGGTCTACATCAGGCGCCGAGAGCCTGGTACGAGACTTTGTCTCAACACCTACTCGCTAACCAGTTCATACGTGGAAAAGTGGATGCCACTCTCTTCACTAAATTCGTTGATGATCATCTTCTGATAGTACAAATTTATGTGGACGATATAACTTTTGGGTCAATGAATGAGAAATTGTGCAAAGATTTCGAACAGGTGATGAAGCAGAAATTCGAAATGTCATCAATGGGGGAGATGAAATTCTTTCTGGGTTTACAAGTTGAACAACTTCCTGAGGGAATTTTCATTCATCAAACGAAGTACGTGCATGATATTCTAGAGAAATTTGGAATGCCAAGTTCTACTCCAGCTGCTACCCCACTTGTGACTAATCATGGGATTCACCCAGATCTCACCGGAGATTGGGCTGATGAAACGTTCTACCGTTCCATGATCGGTTCTTTGATGTATCTGACTGCTTCACGTCCTGATATCATGTACCCAACGTGCCTCGCAGCAAGATTTCAGTCTAACCCGAGAGCATCGCACATGATTATTGTCAAGAGGATATTACGTTACCTGAAAGGTACTCCGTCATTGGGGCTATGGTATCCTAGGAAAGGCAATTTTACGCTCGAAGGGTCTTCCGATTCGGATTTCGGATGCTGCAAAGTCAACGCGAAATCAACAACTGCAGGATGCCAGTTTTTTGGTTCTAGATTGGTTACCTGGCAGTGTAAGAAACAAACATCTGTGGCGCTATCTACATGTGAAGCGGAGTATGTTTCTGCTAGCAGTTGCTGCTCTCAGATCCTGTGGATACAGCAACAGATGCGCGACTACGGTTTGCAGTTTCTTAACACACCTCTGTTTGTTGATAATGAGGCCGCAATTAACATTACTAAAAATCCAGTGCATCACGCTAAAACTAAACATATAGAGATTCGTCATCACTTTATTCGCGATTGTTTCGAGAAAAAGTTGATACGAATTGAGAAAATCCACACTGACGAACAAAAAGCTGATTTGCATACCAAAGCTTTTGATAAAAATCGGTTTCAATATTTGTTAAAACTTAATGGTATGAAATTGCTTTCGGTGTCGGATGGGGTTGTGAGCGTTGATGAGAGTACTATTGCGGATGAAGACGAAAAACAATCTGCAATGGTTTGTCGTTTTTTTACGTGTTTTGGTATTTAGCGGGAGATAGATAGTTGTACATAGTTATTTTCAGAAAATACAAAAACAGTAAAAAATGAAAAATACAAAAACATGATAAAATTGAAAAAAGAGCTTGTGTATATAGGGAAAATGATTGTACATCAGCTAGATAATTACAATATGCTAAAGATTTGGAAAGTCAAAAAGAGTTAAACAGTCTCACTAACGATGTGTCGATAGGTTTTCGTACATTTAGTAGATTTATTCAGGATATAAACCTAAAATTTCAAACTTGTGAAATTCGTGGGGAACACTACTTGGATATATAGGTAACCCCTGAAATCTCGTTTGAAAGGTCCCATATTCTGAGATACTAGGTCTTTATACTCAGTGATATCTGGGGTATTATTCCGGGACTTCTGCTGTATGGAAGTACTGACCTAGTCCCCGAATAATACTTTCTGCAAAATGCTTGAAACATAGCATTGGCCTCAGCAAGCTGATGAAACAGTAAAATTGATAGTCGATGCTGTTGTAATTAAAAGATCCTCTAAAGGGGACACACCAAAAGTCGAGCCGTCATCTCTCTGCTGAACGGAAGTTCTGACCTGAGCTCTTACGGTTTTGCACCTAACCCCTTACAGATATCATTTGTGGTATACTCACCTGTAAGACTGAATATCTAGGATTCTGGATACGGGAGTATATTCAAGAGGTGGGACACATGAATTGAACTAAGTTCTTAAGACACTTAAACGGTATCCTGAATAGATTGAAGTTTGTGTGAGAATTTAAGATGGATCAGTATATCGACAATCGAGGTGAATTGTTTAAATCTGAGTATGTAATGTAGCTTAACGGTACTAGTAATTTGTCTAAAAAGATGATATGATTCCCTGACACGCTCGCCAAAAATAAACTTGTAAATAGTTTACTTTCTGCAATTTAGGTTTTTCGGTTATTTCATTTCTTAGTTTAGATCACATTAAAAATCCAAAAAGATTTTATTTCTGCTTTATTTTAGACAAACCAGAGTGGAAAGTTGATTGTCGAATTCTAGAAAGATGAAGCAGATGCAGGAGATTCTGAGCTGAAGAATGAGGAGAGCTTACTTTGTTGGAAGTTTGATTGTTTTATAAGTCAAAAACACCATTTACTTGATACTTGTTATTTTCAGAAAAAGTTGGAAATGATTTTACTAAATCAGTTTGATTCATCAAAAGATTAACCAGGGTCATTAAATTGAACTTGGTAGATTAATCAAGTGTTCAGGGTCATTAACTTGAACTTGAAGACTTGAGTGGATTTCTATAACTGATTGAAATTGTGTTTATTGTTAGAAAAGATAGATCGTAATGTTATTGGTTGAGTAACAGGTTTGGAGACTTCATTATTCCCAACGGAGGCAAATTGTCAAAGCTTGAACCAGATCAATACCTCAGATCCCAGCATACTGAGAGGGGGAATCTGTGAAAGGGGGAGTCTGGATCAACAACTAAAGGGAAGTCTAAATATGGAGACAGGTGGTGATTCTGAAACCTGTGAAGAATGATTATGAGGAGAAGACAGAGTCGGAGAAAAGACCAAGACCGAAGACTCAGGATCTGAAGACTGCTGAAGGCTACGTCAACATCCAAAGGGGAGTCTGTTGATGCATGGGATGTCTGTTGACTACGTCTACATGAAGTCTTAGGTCAAGATAGGTCAACAGTGAGTCTAGAAAGTCAAAATATGTAGTTTATGAGTGAGGTTCGCTTTTGTGTACTTTATATATATAGGTCCGCTCATAGGGTATAACAGGTTCGCTTATTCGTCAAAGTTGGAGGTCCGCTTATATGTCAGTAATATAAGCGAACTGACCTTGCCTATATATATGTGTTCATTTGAGCGGATCTGTATCAACGTATGTGTGTGCTTGTAGAACGGAACTCTGTCAAAATCATTTCAGAAAGCAATAAAAAGCATAGGAATTGAAAGGACAAGCTGTATTACTTCATATATATACTGATTCCGCCTTTATATACGAAGATGAACTACCTTGACTGACTTTTCAGGGTCAAACAAAGGTCCAACACTTTTTCCAACATTAGTACTAAAAAATGGTTAGTTTTATGCCACAATTGATGTAATTTATATGTTGCATTTTGTGCACATCAGTGACAATATAATTTAAATTAAATTTCATAAATTGCTAAAATGTCATACAAGAATCAAACATGAACAACATTGTTTCAAACATACATTTACAAAATAAATTAATCTAAGTGTGTTTCTAATCCACCTAAATCTTGTTTCTTCACTTAGCATCATCTAGTCTATCGACCTGCAACATGTATTAAAATACGAGCAACAAAAGTTGGCGAGTATACAAGTTTTCATACAAAGCATAATATAGATTAAAATTTGTTTGACGACTCATATCTAACATGAATAACAATATGCAAGTTACTAATATGTTGAAACGGTGTACTATATGTTCAAACCCAAGTAACCAACACGATAATTTTGCCTATCCCAAAGAATAACGGGAGGTTAACATGTTTAACTTAACAATACCTCAAGACTCGTGGGCGGTGCGTTAATCCTATAGCGCTATAATTGTTAAGGTAGGCTTGTACAAAGTTAATGAGCATATCGACACGAAAAGTTTACATAGCATACAAGATTAACAAGCATCATATATAGTTTCATGTTCAAACGAGGAAGAGTGTGATTAAAATAGTTTCAAGTGTTTGTGTGTTTTACATAGAATACATGTTGCACCCAAAAGTGTTTAAAAGTAAAATGGGTTCGAGTATACTCACAAAATTGCATATGCTTTCTGATTATCCAATGTGACGAAGTTGTCGAGACTAGAAAGGATGAATGTGTTTGGTTTGGAGTTTAAGGGAAAGTCTATATTCGGGTTTAAGGATTCGGGTTTAAAGTGCATGAAAAATAGACATATAGGAAAAGTAATCACCTAGCACACATAATACTTGTTCTTGACACTATGAAACTCAAAAGAGTTAGAATGTTTTCATGGGTCAAAATGACCATTAGAATCATAATAAGTATCATGGTCTTAGATTATGTAACTTAATACTTTGATAAATAACCACTAGGTTATCATCAAGGGTTTGGTTACTTAGATAATATATATGTATTATATAGTTCATATCATAGATTACAAGTCCAATAATTCAACAAGAACATCATATAAGTCATGTATGAGGTAGGAAGATAAATCTTCCCTAGGGACCTTTTTGGTATTCACCACAACACATGCTATCATAGACAGCAAGGAGGGTTAAGAATATACAATAAAGGAATGAAATACATACTAACTAACTAAGAAAACATCAAGTGATGTGTGGATTTTCAAGTAGGATAGCCCAAGCTAACCTTATAATCACACAATCTTCAAGTTTTAGACTTGTTCATCACTTGTGGGTTAAAACCCAAACAAAACAGAATGTTTATGAGGTTTAAACCTCTGATTTTACATGTCACAACCTTGTTTTTAAGCCCACCTAATCATAGACATGATTATGACCATAAGGACATAGGAATGTGATGAGATAACTCAAGTTCAAGCAAGTTTAACAAATGTTTAATCACAACAAAAAGTTTATTGCACTTGTGGAGCCTTTTAAGGTGATGTTCCAGCCTTGGTTTTCCATGGAAAACCTATGGAAACATACCTAAGGTTGTTCCAAGTGCTAAGAAGCAAGAAGAAGTGAAAGAGATTGTAGATAAGTGAGTTTAGACTCACTTTTGTAACTTGAAATGATTCTGACTTTTGCTACTGTTATGGCACCAGATTTAGAGTGTTTAGAGAGTGGATTAGTGAGTTTGTAAAGTGTGAGAAGTGAGGAATTGAGTTGGGTTTTATAGGAGGTGATTAGGGTTAGTAGTTGAGTGTATTTAATGAATAAAACACGACTAATAACACAAATTTGGACCAATTCGGAGCTGGGAAATGTTTTCTGGCGGATTAAAGGTGTCGCGCTGCGCGACAGTATATGGCTCTCCCCGTCGCACGACGTGACGGGTATGGTTTCCAGATTGAAGTTTGCTTTTTAGCACCTTTGGTCCCTGAAGTTTATTTGAAGGTTTTAATGTAATTTAAGGGTGTTTTATGAAAATAAAGCTTAGTAGAAGGGGTTTTTAAGTACCATTAACATAAAGACAAGTATGGACGAGTATGATTATGTGCATGTAAGTCGTAAATAAGTATCGTATGTATCCAAACGACGTATGATTCACGTATTTGCAAGCATACCACATATTTCCAAGATTTACGAGTAAAGTATCATCGTTTTATGATTTCAAATGTATAAATGTGTATGAATATGTAAAGTATGAATTTAAAGAAATACGAATTTTTATTTATGATCCAAGTCTCGGATTTTACAACGATTACAACGAAAAGACGATTACGATGATACAAGACTTCCAAAAATAGAAATACAACCAATTCCAGAGGGAAATTTACTGCCAATGGAATGTCTCGTGGATTATAACCAGCGGGTGGATGTTTGATTGGGTTGATTTTTGGTGATGGAGGTGGAATGAATGGTTTGGGTAAAGTTTGAATGAATGGAGCAGATGATAATGGAATTGGTGCAGGTATATCTTTTTCTTCCTTCTCTTCTTCATGCACCGTGAATTTTCTTTTTCTTGTGTAAACAGATTTTGGAGGAGGAGGTTTTTGTGAATAAGAATATGCTATGGGTGTAAGGGTTAATTGTGATGGGAATTGAAATTAGGTAGAATCAGTGGATTGACTAACAACTGTTGAAACAACTGGTGTCTCAACCGTTGTTGTCTTAACATCTGTTGAAGCATTTGTTGCATCAACAATTGTTTCAGTGGAGGTTGGTAGTGGTTGTTATGGGTGAAGTTCTGAGCCTATATCCTGATCAATATTTTAAGCTATATCTTAATTGTATAATATGTGTTCATACCCCGGGTTACACATTCAGGATATAGGTAACATCCTGAATGGTATCCTGAGGGTCACTAACGGATTATGTGCAGGAATATGTGTCAAAGATCGCAACGTTCATGAGGACCCTTTCTCCGGAAGACTCGGTCTTAGTAGTTCAAAGGAAGACATTGAAGTCGCTTTACTCGGTCCGCAACGTTCACTATGGAATATTCGGGAGCATCCCCCATTTATAGGAGTTTTCATTTGTATTTCATAGCTATAAATAGATGGATAAATCGGATCGAATGGGACATAACAATACTCACTGCTCTCTCACACTTTACTCTCTCGCAACTCTCACTTTCACAACAAGCATTGTAACACTTAGCGATCCGATCAATATCCTGCATTGTATCCTGACGTTTAAAGCAATAAGAAGAACAAGGCAGTTGCGATTGTCAGCTCCCGAGGTTTTGTGCCGGCGATCTACATTGATCAAGGGCTTTCCTCGTATATCTCGTGTCATCCCATTTACTTTTTGCTCATAGTTTGATCGTAGATACGGCTCAATATCCTGAGCCGTATCCTGAAAACTGTTTTTACAAACAACTTAATCAACATATTTTCAACACATTTTTTAGCACACTACCTCACTTAACTAATTTGATCACTAAATTGCTTCAGTAATTTTTGACCAAAACAATTTGGCGCCCACCGTGGGGCAAGTGGTGCTATTCTTTCTAAAAACTTTTGCAAGCTCACTACTTGGTTTTGTATTTTCCAAACTTTTTACTACATTGTTTGCAATGGCCTCGAGATCAAGCATGAGCTCTTCTACTGTGTCTGCTACAGCTTCTGCAACAGTGTTGGTGCATACGTCTGTCGACTTCGTCTTGTATTGAGTCTTGCATTGCTCATGGCATGAAGTTCGAGAAATCATGAATGAAAGCTAATTCCACTTGAACCAGTTAATTTCGCTTGAAGATATCATGTGTTATTCCGCACGGAATTAACATAATTCCGCTTGAGTTGATTTCGCTTGTAATGTAATATCGTTTGAGTATGTTTCGTGCGGAATTAGGTATGTTATAAATAGTTGTGATTTCGTGTCATTTGGTACGAAATTACTTAGAGGTTTTCCGACGGCGAAGCTCTGTCGAAGTGTCTTCTCATTGTAAAACTGTTTCAGATCAATAGAAAAGACAGTTAAAGTGAATATATTGCTGAATTCAACTCATTATGTCTGTTTTCGCCTTTCATTTTGAGTAGAACGTCTCTGAACGACTCGTTTCGGGTCCGCGCACGATCCTACATGTGGTATCAGAGCTCAGGAGGAGGAGTTCTGCCGATTTCAGCCTGATTTTATCTCATTTTCTTACTTCTACATCTTCTTTTCTAAATTGAACAAGTGTTCACGGTTAAAATGATCTGAATTTCACATATTACAAGCAAAACAGTGTTTTAACAAATCCTTGAGAAAATTGGACCATAATTCGATATAAAACTGTTAAAACTTATAATTCCGCTTGAAAGTTTGAATCGAATTGATGACGTCATTCTAATTTCATGTGGAAGTGCACATTAATTCCGCACGGAATTACTAGTTGTTCTTAATTTCGTTTAAAAATACTTCTAATTCCGCACGAAATTAGAATTTCGTTTGAGTAATTTTGTTCTAAACCTAATTTCGTGTGAAAACTGAGTAATTCCGCACTGAATTACTTGATCCCGTTTGAAAATCACTAATCTCGTTTGAAAGTTGTGTGCAGGTTAATTTCGTTTGAAGTTAATTTCGCTTGGGTAATCTCGTTTGAAGTGATTTCTTTTGAAGGTTTAATTTCGTTTGAAAGTGTCTGTTGTGAACCGAATCATGGACAAAGAATTCTACAACGCATTTGCCACATCTCCGACTACTCCGGCTGCCATTGCTCAAAACATGAACTTGGAAAACGAAACTAGAACTTTGCAAAAAACCCCCCGAAACTTATGGGAATGGAAGAGTACCATGGATGGAAAAATCGTTTTGAGAACTGGGTTCAAGCAAACCATCTAAGAGCTTGGGAAAGCATTGAAACAAAGTATGTTAGACCACAGACTGCTTTGAAAGTTGATAAAATCATCTCGGAATTTACAGACAAAGAGAGAGATAGTTATAAAGGAGAAAAAATGATGATTAGTCTTCTACAACAAGCTGTCAAAGAAGACATATTTGTGTTGCTTCAGCATGATGGTAGTGCTTATTCAATATGGGAGGCACTTGAGAAGAAATTCGAAGGAAGTACAGAGATGCTCAAGAGTAAAGCATCTTTGCTGAAAAAAAGAGTTTGAGTTGTTTACAAGTATGACAGGTGAATCTACAAAGACTCTCATTGAGAGATATTGTCATCTTGTGCGTACCATGTCTCAGTTGAAAATTACTAAAACTCTAGCAGAATGGGTTGAAAATTTAGCTGACGCATTGCCGCAGAAAGAATGGGGTACTTATCTCATGATCTTAAAAAAATCTGGAGAGTTTAGTAGATTGCCAATTGGACAGTTTATTGAAAAGCTTGAGGCACAGGATCTTGAACAGCAAAAGATTGCCAGAATAAACAGCTCGAGCAATCAACAAGACATCAAATTGTACTATAAAGGAAATGTTCAAACTGTTGAAGCAAGTCCTAAGATACAAACGGCATTCAGTGCAGAAAATTCATCTGGATCAGTCAGTCAAAGTTCAATCAACACTAGTGGATTTTCAAATGTAAATCCTCTAAGTGTTCAAAGTGCAAATGTTGGTAATGGACACATGATTCAGTGCAATGTTGCATTGCATCTTCAAAATGGTCAGAATTTTTCTGAAGAAGTTGTTAAAAGTCATATGGCATTACTGGTTACTGCTTTGGAGTCTTATGAAGGATTGATTACTGGAAGAATTGGTAATCCTATGCTAACCAAGGAAGATTATGACCAGATTGATGCAGAGGAATTGGAGCTCATGGACATTAAATGGTGTTTAGCAAGTGTTATGAGGAGAGCTGAGAAATTCAAAATGATTACAGGAAGAAATGATTTCTTTGATGCAAATGTCTCTACTTTAGGTTTTGATAAATCTAAAGTTACTTGTTTTCGATGCAGGGAAAAATGACATTTTAAGCGAGAATGTAAAAATCAAGAAGCAAATGGAGCAAAGAATCCGTTTGGTGGCGATGATTACTATCGTAAAGCCATATATCAACAAGTCGCTCAACAACAACAAGAACCACAAGTGGCTCATGGTAGAAAAGTAATAGAGGATTCTTCAAAGAGAGCATGTTTGGTGAATCAAGAAAATTTCAGCTGGGATAAATACATTTCAGCCGACAACAAAGCATGCCTAATCAATCAAGATGATGAAAAGTTACCAGAAGGATTTAGCTGGGATAGGTTTGTGGATGAGAATGGAGAGTTTAAAGCCTTCATTGCTAAAGTTGTTAAAGAACCAGATTTGTTTACAGAATGGATGAAAGTGGTTGGTGTTAATGTGAAGAATCAAGAAGAAGAGTCTGTTTCATCCGATGAAAGTTCAGAAAGAGCAACTATGTTTGATCAAACACCATCTGATTCTAGTTTTTCAGATGATAGTTCTGAAAAGTCAATAGATTTTGATCAATCACCAACTGATGACAGTGGTGATGATGAGGAAGAAAGGCATATTAATGTTGCAAAAACTCATTTATCTCCTGAAAGTTTTCAATTTTATTTTGCAGATCGTTTGGAGAAATTGAAGGAGAGACGAGCAGCAAAAGAACAAAAGAAAATGAAGTGTGACAATGTTGCTCAAAAAGAAGAGACTGTTCAAAATGAAGAAGTTAAAGTTACTGACAAGCTGGATGAAGTTGAGAAAGTTGTTGAAGTCGAGAAAATCATTGAAGTTGAAAAGATTGTGGAAGTCATCAAGCCTTGATTAAAGTGTTTAGAACCTTGCAAGCAGTGTGCAGAAAAAGATGAGAAGTTGACTGAGTTTGAGAAGATGAAAGAACAATTATTGTTCAATCTCAATTATGTGAAAGAGTCCTATGATATGCTAAATAGGACAGTAACTGGTCTTCAAAAGACAAATTCTGAAAGAGAAGATGCATTGACCATGATGAATGGTGTGATGATGTCGAAGCAAAAAGCAATAAATCATTACATTGAGGAATGTGCCAAGCTAAAACAAGAGTTGGAGACTGAGAAAATTGAAAATGAAAGAATTAGAAGACTGTTGCAAAGTTATTCTAGTTCTGATTATTTAATTGATCGAATTTATCCAACTGTTGCAGGTTTTGAAGCATTTCAAGATGATAAGAAGCCGAAGAAGAAGGATACTGGTAAGAAACAGAGTATTAGTTATAATAAGTGTCCGCCTCCGATCTGGGAAGGATATTCTCCCAGAAAACCAAATGAGGAGCAACTTCAAAAGGCAGTCAATATAAAGTTAAAATCCAAAACAACTGATGAATTACCAGAAAACATTGACGTCACGTTCACATCGTCTGACACTGATAATGAGTCTGAGTTAATAAAAAAGGTGGTCGATCAGGTGTTGGATACAGATGAGGACTCGGAGTCAAAGTCTGAGTCTGAAATTCCGGGATCATCATCAGTTGACAGTTAAAAGACGTCGGTTAAACGGGTTTGTAGTAAAGAGTTTTTGTTATCAAAATCTAATTTGAATGACGGACCAATCAAAATGGCATATACTTTGATAGATTCTGACAAATTATATTCTGATAAAGAATTTCCAATAAGAAGTGTTAAAAATGACTTGATCAAAAAGGTTTTTAAATTAACAGAAATTAATATTTCTGAAATAAAAGATTTAAATCTTTCTGCAAAACCTAAAAAATACACTTCAAGAGTTCAACAACGGTTAAACAAGAAAAAGGGTTACAGTTCTGGTTTTGGTTTTCAAAAGAAACCAAACTGTAATGGTAATTTTAAAAAGAAAGATTTAGGTTTCGTTCCACCTGAAAATTATAAAAATGAGAAAATTTCTAAAACAAATACAAAATTTGTTTCAGGGACAAGCTGTGAAGAGGAATCAGAAAGCTCATTCTGGAAACAATCAAACAGAGAATTCATTATCCAGAAGTAAGAGAGAATGGGGACTGGAGTTTTTCATAGAAAGGAGACTAGAACCTGTTACAAGTGCAATGAAGTTGGTCACATTGCATGGAACTGCTCTCAAGCTACAAAGACAAAACAGGAAGTCTCTAAAAAGCTCAAAGAAAAAGTTGTTGATAAAACCGAACCACCAACTGAAAGGTTTAAAGTGTTTAAAAATTCAACATATGAAGTTGGTGAGTGTTCGAAAAGGTTTTACAAGAAAAGGGGAAATCTTGACAATCAAGCTTGGGTTGTTAAGAAATTAGATGTGAAACCTGGTGATGGATCTGATTCCACAAAATCGGAGGAACCACATGTTGTTAAAAATGTTGAAATCTCAGTTCCGCCTTTGGATGATGTTCACTTTCCACCATTGCGGGTTGAGAATTTAAAATCAAAGGTTGGAAAAATTGAAATCTCAAATCAATTTTATTCTGAAAAGAATGAATTTGATGTTGAGAAAGCTTTTAATGGAAATGTGAAGAAGATTTTTGGGAAGATGATCGAGGGGAAGGTTACTGGGGTTAAAGATTTTTATAAATCTAAGAAGGCAACTTACACCCCAATTGTAGATGAGTTAGTATCACCCAAGGCTGGTCAGGCTTGGGTGGACATTTTCTTTGATTGAAAACCTGACTTGCCGGAACTCCCAGGTTGGTAAGTGTGGAGCAGGAATCGGCATCATTCTTCATATCAGGTTTGATTGTGCCTATTTACAAGTGGTACAGAGGTTTGTTCAGACATAGTGATTAATCAAGGTCATTCATTTGAACTTGATGTAATCCTCTTACAAGTGGTTGAAAAGCAATATGATGAACCCCGAACCTACAAGTGGTAAAAACAACAAAACTTATTTTCTGGAAAAACCATTTTGATTAAAACAAACTTAAGTGTTTTGAAATCATAATGGGAAAATAGTTTGTTGAAAGGGGGAGTTTTGATTGTTTATGCCGAGTGGATGGAGAATTGATGCGATTCACATCAAGTTGTCATTTTATTGTATAGTTTGTTTTCAAGTTTCTTTAAATGTTTCTGAATTTTAGGGGGAGTAAGAAAATTTCAGAAAATCCAAAAACATTAGAAAATTTGAAAAATTCAAAAAACATGATAAAATCAAAAATGAGTTTTTGTTGTAAAAAGAGGAAATGATAGTACATCAGTGGACTATCACAACATGCTAAAGAATTGGAAAGTCAAATGTGATAAACAATCTCACTGTGGATGTGCCAGTAGGTTTTTGCACATTCGGTAAATTGTTTTCGAGATATAAACATAAATTTCAAACTTACTTATCTCATGGGGAACATTTCTTGGATATATGGGTAACCCCCGAAATCTTGTTTGAAAGGCCCATCTTTCTGAGATACTAGGTCTTTATACTCAGTGATATCTGGGGTATTATCTTGGGACTTCTGATTTTGTGGAAGCAATGGCCTAGTCCCCGTATAATACTTTGAATTTGCTTGAAATATAACATGGCCCTCAGTACAAAAAATGGTGAAACATTAAAACATGTTAATCATGTGATGTTGAAGAAAAGATTCTCTAAAGGGAACACTCCAAAAGACGAGTCGTCATCTCTTTGCTGAACGGAAGTTCTGACCTGAGCTCTCACGGTTTCGCATTTAACCCTTTACAGATATCATCTAGGTATACTCACCTGTAAGACTGAATATTGGGATCCGGATACGGGAGTATATTCAAGTGGTGAGACACGCGAATAAGTTCAAGTTCTTAAGACATTAATCTCGTATCTCGAAATAATTGAACTTTGTGTGAAAATTTAAGTGGATCGGTATATTGACAATCTAGGTGAATTGTTTAGAGCTTAAAATGTTAAAAGCTTAACGGTGTTAGTGATTTGTCTCATAAACTGATATGATCCTCTTACACAAACTCACAAAAAGATTGTTTGTAAATATTTCTTTACTGCTTTTCATCAAATCAAAAATCCAAAAATATTTTCAGTATGTTTTAGTATACTTTTTGAAAAATTCAAAAAGATTTTTGACAACTGATGTTAAAGAGTTGATTTTCAAAATTCCGAGTGCTAAACATGATGATCATTTTGTGAGGGGGAGTTGGTTTATAATGAGAAAGGGTTTTTGAAGGATTGTTTGCAAATGGTTCATCAGATCCTATAATTGAAAAATCATTCTGTTTGAATTTGAGGGGGAGTCTGTAATTATAAATTTGTCAAATGTTAAATTTGTGAAATTTATTTTGAGGTAGAGGATGTGCAGGATAGACTGGATTCTAAAACTGAGAATAGAGCCAGATCACGATCCTGATCCTGAAAAAGCATGTCAAGAGGGGGATTCTGTTGATGCTGAAGAGAAGAGTAAAGAGAAGATTGAAGAAGTTTTACCGTGTCAGATACTTCAGAGATAGTAATCAGACTGATAAAGACTGAAGACGTTGAAGACTCGACACTTAAGACTCGTCAACATCCGAGGGGGAGTCTGTTGGTGCATACATCTGTCGACTTCATCTTGTATCGAGTCTTGCATTGCTCATGACACGAAGTTCGAGAAATCATGAAAGAAAGCTAATTCCGCTTGAACCAGTTAATTTCGCTTGAAGATATCATGTGTTATTCCGCACGGAATTAACATAACTCCGCTTGAGTTGTAATTTCGCTTGTAATGTAATATCGTTTGAGTATGTTTCGTGCGGAATTAGGTAGGCTATAAATAGTTGTGATTTCGTGTTATTTGGTACGAAATTACTTAGAGGTTTTCCGACGGCGAAGCTCTGTCGAAGTGTCTTCTCATTGTAAAACTGTTTCAGATCAATAGAAAAGACAGTTAAAGTGAATATCTTGCTGAATTCAACTCATTATGTCTGTTTCCGCCTTTCATTTTGAGTAGAACATCTCTGAACGACTCGTTTCGGGTCCGACAATGATCCTACAAACAGTTGGCTCGGTGCTTCCTCCACCTCCACCAAGGACGCAAGCCTCCTCACAGCCTCAGGATATTATACCTACTCGGAGTATTCAGGAATCGGCCCCTGTTCTGGCCTCTAATGATGAAATTCTGACCTTGTTTGGTAGTGTGCAGGAACAGATGAGGCAGCAGCAGGAGACCAACCGAATGATTTTAAGAGAAATACAACTCTTGAAATCCAGCTCGAGCAGGCCCACTGTGGACACTCTCACTCCCTTGCAACAAGGGCTTTGAACTTCAGTTCTGCGGTTTACACTGAGGATAACCGGGAAATATTGTGCCTAGCCGTCCCCAGAATCACATTCCTGAGATACCTTCTTCAGTTAGAGTGTCAAATGAGAGAAGCTCAGGATATGCTTCATGATATGGACAGAATCCTCAGATCAGAAGTATATCTAATAATAATAATACACTTGCTACTAACAGTATTGGATCTTTGCAGGATGCAGGTGTGACATCAGCATTGTCTAGGGAATTTCAGAAGCTAAAGGATATGATATCCAGTGTACCTGGGGTGGTTCAGCCGATTCTTGAAGTTTCCCAGGACAGCCACATGACATCTCGGTTTGTGCATCCTATTTGTGATGCTGAAATCCCAAAAAGATTCCAAACTCCCAACATGAAGCTTTATGATGGAACCACGGATCCTAAGGAGCATATTGCCCAGTATAGGGAAAGAATGGAAATCAATCCTATCCCTCCAGATCTTAAAGAAGCATGCTTGTGCAAGGGCTTTGGTTCTACCTTAACAGGATCAGCCTTGAAATGTCTCTTGAATGTTCCTCCGCACTCGATTACATCATTTGCTCATTTAGTGAATTTATTTAATAGTCAATTTTCTTGCAGTAGGAGTTTTGAAAAATTAACAAGTGGTCTCTACAGGATATCTCAAGGACCTCAAGAATCCCTAAGGGATTATGTGAACAAATTCAGCAGGGAATCCTTAGATATCCCACACCTTGATGTTGCTACAGCAGTCCAAGCATTCAAGATGGGACTGCAAAAGGATTCCCAATTTTATTAAGATCTTGTGATGAACCCTTGCAGGAACTTGGATGAAGCTCGGAACAGGGCTTTGAGATATATCAGACTAGAAGATGATAAGAAAATGCAAAAAAGGATGAATGCATCCTCAACATACGAATCAACTAACAGGAAGTCAGAATCCTCATACATACCATATCGCTCCAAGCCATATGGTAGAAATGATAACAAGAAAGTGAATGCTGTTGAAGACGAGGATCCTGATGAGTATCCTGAGTTATCTGAATATTGTTGTTCTGTTAATATACCTGAACTAATGTACGCTATGCAGGGTTTAGGAGACAAAGCCAGGTGGCCTCGGAAGAATCAACAAAAGGCTGATTGGAAGGATAAGTCCAAATGGTGTGCCTTCCATGAAGATTTTGGACATATTACAGAGGATTTCATTGCTCTAAGGAAAGAAATAAGCTATCTTCTGAGAAAAGGTTATCTGAAGGATCTCCTGGGAAGAAAGAAAAACAAGGGTCAGGATACTGAGAAGGATCCTGAACGAGCAGCATCACCTCCTGCGGATGCCAAGATAATTAACTTTATTTCAGGAGGATCCGACATTTGCGGGACTTCATATTCTATGGCCAAGAGACACGCTAAAGAGGCTAAAGCCGAAAGAGGGGAAAGACCAACCAGGATGACAACCCTCACAGCTGACAAAATGATCACTTTTGATAGTGATGACAGGGATACTGTCCAGGATCCTCACCATGTTGCTCTGGTAATAACATTATATGTGGCTAACCATTTTGTACCAGGATATTGATGGACAATGGCAGCTCCGTCAACATAATCCAACTAGAGACGTTGAAAAGGATGAATGTATCTCCAATGGATATCCCTTCGAAATCCACCGTGCTTGTTGGGTTCAGTGGAGAGGCTAGGAACACAGTGGGAGAGATAAAGTTACCAGTATATGTTGAAGGGGTCAACTCGATACAACGTTTCTGTGTGATGGACTTCCTATCCTGCTATAACATTATACTGGGCAGGCCATGGATCCATGATATGAAGGCTGTGCCGTCAACTTATCATCAATGCATTAAGATCCCTACCCCTTGGGGGGTTGTCAAGGTTGATAGTGATCAGCAGGAGGCGAAGGAATGTTACTCATCCTCAATGAAATCCTCAACCAAGCCTAATGCAGCATAGCAATTAAAGATGCGGGCCCAGGATATTGCGGAGGCTTCGGAGCAGGATGTAAAGAAAATTATCCTGGATCAGGATAATCCGGATATCTCGGTGCTCGTGGGAACCAACATCCCTCAGGATATTGAGGACCAATTAACTAATTTTTTGAAATGCAGGATGTCAACATTCGCGTGGAAGCACGATGATATGACAGGTATTTCCAAGGATATTATAACACACAAGCTTGGTATTGACAGGTCATTCAAGCCTGTCCAATAGAAAAGAAGGAAATTCGCTCCAGAACGAAATGCAATTATTCAGGAAGAAGTAGATAGACTATTGAAGTCCAAAATGATCAAAGAGGTCAAGTTTCCAAGATGGCTAGCAAATGTAGTGGTGGTACAGAAGAAAAACAGGAAATGGAGAGTTTGTGTAGATTACACAGACCTAAACAAAGCTTGTCCAAAAGACCCATTCCATCTTCCTCATATTGACTCAATGGTAGACGCTACTGCCAGCCATGAAATGTTAACCTTCATGGATGCATCCTCAGGATTTCAGCAGATCCAGATGGAACCTTCAGACCAGGAGGATACTGCCTTCATGACACCGACAGGTATTTACTGTTACATTGCTATGCTTTTTGGTTTGAAAAATGCAGGTGCAACATATCAAAGATTGGTAAACATGATGTTCAAAGACAAACTGGGGGACACTATGGAGGTGTACATTGATGACATGGTAGTGAAATCTAAGAAGGCTGAGGATCATCTCCAGGATATTGAAGCAGCATTTGATATCCTGGATCAGTATAACATGAAGCTGAATCCTGCTAAGTGCCATTTTGGAGTGGGGGTAGGAAAGTTTCTAGGATATATGGTGACTAAAAGAGGGATAGAAGCGAGCCCAGAACAGATCAGAGCCATCCTGGATATCAAATCACCTTCTAACATGAAGGATGTTCAAAGACTGATGGGACGAGTAGCAGCATTAAACAGATTTAGCTCAAGATCCTCGAAAAAATGCAAGGAGTTTTATGATATCCTGAAGAAAAATAAGAAGTTTGAATGGGGGGGGGGAGAAGCATGAAGCAGTCTTGCATGATTTAAAGCAATACCTCTCAACTGCACCTCTACTAATGAAGCCTGAGGATGGTGAACCATTATCCCTGTATCTTGCAGTATCAGGGAATGCAGTAAGTGCTATCCTTGTAAAGGATCATGAAGGTCAGCAGTATCCTGTTTATTATGTTAGCAAAAGTTTATTAGACGTTGAAACTAGATATTCTCATTTAGAAAAATTAATATTAGCACTAGTTATGGCATCAACAAAGCTTAGACATTATTTTGAGACACATAGGATTCATGTTAAAACCAATTATCCTGTTAAAAATGTGCTTAGGAAACCCGAGATGTCAGGGAGGATGGCTAAGTGGTCAGTGAAATTAAGTGCTTATGACTTAGTATATGAACCTAGAAATGCCATAAAATCATAGGCTCTAGCTGACTTTGTGGCTGATTTCAGTAGTGATATTCAGGATGAAGTAGATCTAGAAGTTCAACAATTAAGAGAATCCTTAGGATCCTGGACACTATACACTGATAGTGCATCTAATGTTAGAGGAGTAGGATTGGGTATACTACTAAAATCGCCACAGGGGGACATAATACCCCAGGCTATTAGATGTGAATTTCCTGCCACTAATAATGAAGCAGAATATGAGGCTTTGATTGCAGGATTAGAATTGGCTAAGAACATGAATATTAAAACTTTCCAAGTATATGTTGACTCCTTGTTAATCACTAATCATTTTAATGGATCCTATGCAGTTAAAGGTGAGAAGTTAATCGAATACCTCAATATTCTCAAAAAATTAGCAGGATATTTTGATGTTTTTACACTTGAACAGGTACCAAGAGAGGATAATGCTGAAGCGGATGCTTTGGCAAACTTAGGATCATCAGTCAGGATATCGGAGGGAACCCAAATACCGATACTTCATATCCTGTATCCTGCTATGGATCCCTTCAAAGCACATGATAAAGTGGTAACAAGCATTCAGGATCCTGGTCATGATCCTGAGAAGGATACTGGATCCTGGATGACTCCAATCATAAGATATCTCAAGGAAGGACACATTCCTGAAGACGAAAATCCTAAGGCATTTAGGATGAAGGTATCACGATTCACCATTATAAATAATATTTTGTATAAGAAATCTCTTGCAGGTCCATACCTAAGATGCTTGAAGGATCCTGAGGCCATGGAAGTGCTTCAGGATATACACGAAGGGGATTGTGGTAACCACACTGGGGGCAGATCTTTATTCTCAAAAGTGTTGAGAACATGATACTATTGGCCGACAATGAAGAAAGATGCTACAGAATACGCTCGAAGATGTGATGCATGTCAGAGGCATAGCAACATATTGCATCAACCAGCTAAACCATTATATCCTATAGCTTCCCCTTGGACATTCATTAAGTGGGGAATGGACATAGTAGGTGTTTTGGTCAAAAATTACCTAAGCAATTAAGTGATCAAATTAGTTACGTGAGGTAGTGTGCTAAGAGAATGTGTTGAGTTGTTTGCAAAAACAGTTTCAGGATATAGAGCTATATCTGTAATCAAACAATGAGCACAAAAGTAAAGGTTGACACGTGATGTACGAGGAAAGCCCTTGATCAATTTAGATTGCCGGCATAAAACCTCGGGAGCTGACAATCGCAGCTGCCTAGTTCTTCTATTACTTCAAATGTCAGGATACAGTGCAGGATGTAGTGCGGATCAACTAGGTGTTACAATGTAATTCAAGTACAAGTGTTTGTGGAGAGTGGTTGCTAGAAGCTAGAAAGCTAAAGTGTGCGAAAGAGTGAAGTGTGAAATTGTGTGCCTTAATTTGATCTGCCCCATCTATTTATAGTAAAAGAAATATAACAAACTATCCTATTAAAGCGGGATCCGACGGATATTCCCTACTTGAACGTTGTAGACCTGGTCTTCCGGGTCCAACGTCTCTCAAATAACTAATTCGCCTGAGTCTCTAGGAGAAGAAGTCCATCTGACCGTTAGTGACTTACAGCTTCTCACCTGCGCGTGTATTATTTAGTGAACACCAGGATATCGCCCGGGATGTTACCAATATCCTGACCCAGCATCCTGATCACAAGCAAATAGTCAAAAGCAAGATATTAGTCAGGATACATATATGCTCAGAAAATAGCCCATAACAATTGTCCCCAAATATATCTGTTGGTATACCAATCCAACGGATATATTTCAAAAATTCTATCTCATAAATCATGGCAATTAAATTGAGACGACGGTTAAGATTACACCATAACTTCCAATGCACTTTTAACTCGATGGATATTCACAACGCTCCTATATCTTCTCTCTTCTTGTTTGAAAAGCAGATATCTCCAACGGAGTCTCCAGGTAATTCCCTGCTTCTTATTCATTTCCTGTCAATCTCTTTTCCTTTACTTGCAATGGCTGCCAAAACTTATTCTCAAACCGGTGAATCATCCGAGACCTTCATTCAATAGAATCCGCTCAAAAATCCCGAGAAGGAGGTCTGCGCTTTCGATAACGCAGACATTGAAGCTTTAAGAGCTTCTGGTGCTTTCCCTGATGGCACGGTCTTTAGACCATTTGATCGGTCAATTCGATCGGACGTTTCTTCCACTTATTGGGTCTGCTTCCCGGCATACCCTTTTTCGCTAGGTCTTCGGTACCTTTTTCCCGAATTTATGATGCAATTCTTCCGGACTACCGGTATTTCTTTTGCCCAAACCATGTCTATGGTCTGGAGGGTATTAATCGTTCTCAACCAAATTAAAAACCTTCACTGTCTCGACCTTTGTATTGAAGATATGCCAATCGCATACCGCCTCCGATCCCATGGTTCTAGCCGGTTTTTGCTTTTTTCAACTTCCAACAAACCTCTTATTCTTAAAGCCACTAAGAATGAAGACAGATGGCAACGCAAGTTTTTCTTCGTCAAACGAGATTCCATTAATGAGGGTGCTAGCCTTCCGGTGGAGTGGTTAATCACCGGTAGGATCATGAATGTCCCCACATATCTCCAGACTTTTATCTTTTACTAATATCCTTTTACTTGATCCTTTTGCAGTGAATTTCAAGGAAGTAGCTCCCCCCACTGCGAAATCAGAAAAGAGAATTGAAATAGTTTACCAATTACCTGCAAGTGACAGAAGTTTTACCACACATATCCCGAGTTCCAGTCAATACTCATCATCCGGAATGTCTGGTAAGGATTACTTTTGAAATAATTAATTAGCGCAATATAATAAAATGAAGGGTATAAAATTTTTCCCTTTATGCAGCACCAGCCAAGATCCCTGAAGTCTTTGACCTCGACGAGCTGGACAGCTATTCTGATCAGGTCCAAATCAAGAAGGAACCTAGTCCCAAGGCCACGGCCTCATCCAAGCCCAGCAATTCCAAGGCTATCATCCTTCCCAAACCTTCACCAGCTACCAAGCCCCGAAGTTCAAGCTCTCGTAAAAGGAAGGAGCCCGATTCCCCTATTATCTCTGATACATTCCCCTACGAGAACCACGGGTTCATCGAAGCTAGCGGGTTTATGACTTCTTTTCTCAACCAGGTTAGTATCCTTGAGCCATATTCTGCAGCTTGTACCACTTATAAGTATTTATCAAAACCAATACCTGTCCTCCTATTTTTGCAGGGTCTTGAACGTCTGGTCCATCTATATCAAAAATCATGTGGGCTCAACAAGACGCTTGAATCCAAATTAAAGAAAGCCGAGGTTACCATCTCTGATCAGGGCATGATTGCAGCCGCCAAATCTCGGCACTATGAGGAGAAGTTCAAGGCTATGACCCAAGAACACCAAACCGCTCTCAACAAAGTTGTTCTCCAGGCCCAAGCCGATCTTGATGCTGCCCATGCTCAACATGAACGGGATATGGTCAGCTACCGGGAAAGCCTTAAGAGCTCCGTCGTCACTCCCCTCCTCCAGGCCAGGCTAAAGATGGCCCATGAAGCCAAAGCACTGGGCTTCGAATGCCCTTCTTGGGACGTTAATGCCTGGGAAACGAAGTTAAGGAGTCTTGGCGGCACCTCTACTAAGCCTGCAACTGAAGGATCTTCAAAAGCAGTCGAAAAACCAACTGGTGCTGAGAGGGATGCTGAGGCTGATCCCGAGATGAATGTTGCTGAAAATACCATGAACGAAGAAGGCGTTGCCTCCTAAAACTTATTTTCTTTAGATTTAAGAGTTATGTTTATGTTCGAACAATTTTATTTTTGTTTCAAGACAACTTGATAGCCGAAGGTGGATGGATCCTAGGTTTTAGGATGAAACCTTCGGTTATCAACTTGTATTGCTTATTTCAAATAATTTCTTCTTTCAATTGGCTAGCTATTTCTCTCATTATCCCAATCAATATATCTAGTGATATATTATGAAAACTTCAATAAATCTTAGACAAAACTTCTGAAGAATAAAAGTTAGTCTACTTTCCAAAATCTGTTTTGATAACACTTGTTTGATCAGAGTATTGTTTTCAACCAAGTATTACTTACCCAATATTTCAATCAAGTATTTCAAAGAAATATCCCGAAATGTATCCCGCAAATACATTTTGAGGACATATCTTAAGGATATATCCTCATTAGGATATTTGAGCTTTAATCAGAATTAAATAATTCATGTAAGGTTCACAAAGGAAAGATCATACCAGGAATTGAGTCTAATCCTAGTATCGAACTCTAATCCCTTTTGCAACTTCTCCCACTAAGATGTCCCCAGTTCGAGACACTTAGCCTGATTTTGATCTTTTGAGCTTCACACAATTGCTTTAGAAGGAGTGACCCCTGTGTATGAAGTCTTTAAATACTTAGAAAAATTTGGAACATTAGTTCCAACTGTATAGACGATTCTTCTGTTACAGGGGTAAAACCCAAAGATATACTGGAGATAAATCCTTAGTATCCTGGGGAAAATCCCAAATTTTCATGCGCTACAGGCGGGAGTGTATAAACTCCAAGACTTAGAAAGCTGAAAACCTTTAAACCTTAGAGAGTATGAAAATACCCTTTCGCGAGAGAGGGTGATCAATCCTCGTATACCTTAAGGATTCAGGATATAGCCAATAGTAACGAAATTGTCAGCCACTTTTACATGAACTGGTCCTGCTACCTTGAACTATCCCCGAATAACTTGCGCTCCAGGCGGGGTGTTTAAACCCAATTCGGAAGAAAGGTGAATACCTTTAAACCTGTGAAGGGATCAGGATCCCTTAACGTGAGAGAGGGGGCCAGTCCTCTAATCTTTCGAAGTATCCTGAATGCATATCCTGGAGCTATATCCCGAAGCATATACTGCAAAACATCAGTAAACTAAGGTGGGTGTTAGCCTGGCTAACACCCCTCCGATGCTTAAGTTAGTAATGGGTTTAAAACAATGAATAATATCAAAATTTAATAAAAGAGATAGAATCCATACCATCCTGAGTTGGAATTTAAATTCCATACTCACTTGAAATAGAGTTTTAGATGTATAGCATTCCAGGATCTTGGTAGCATATCCCCCTCCATATTCTTGAGCCGGTATGCCCCTTTTCCTGATTCTGATTCAACCTCATAGGGTCCTTCCCATTTTGGAGCCAACTTTCCATCAGCAGGATTAGTAGTATTCTGAAAAGCCTTTTTCAATACCCAATCTCCAACTTGAAATCTTCTAGTCCTTATATTCTTGTTATATGCTTTAGATATCCTCTGTTGATATGCTGCCATCCTTAGCCTTGCAGCGTCTCTTGTCTTGTCCACCACCTCTGCTGACTTAGAAGATTCACCAGCTTCAGCAGGGTATGGCACAGCCGTCCCAGCATCCTGTTCCTCTCCAGCCTTGTCCACCACCTCTGCTAACTTAGAAGATTCACCAGCTTCAGCAGGGTATGGCACAGCCTTGCCTCCAAGCTCCTTCATCTTTGCCACCAAGGATTTAACCGGCCAGGCTGGGCACTCAAGCCCTGTCTCCTTGGCCTCATAAGCCATCTTGATGCGAGCTTGTAGCAGAGAGACAATGGCAGAAGCTTTGATCCCTTCTCGAAAAGAAACCATGGCCTGTTTATGCTCCATTTGGCCGGTAGCCAACTTGACCTCAGCATCCTGTGTGACTTTCTTCAGTTTGTCCTCATAATGCCGAGTCTTCGCTTCGGCAATAACACCTTGGTCAGCAATGGTAGTCTCAAGCTGTTTGATCCTGGCCTCGTGGAGTGCAATAGTACCACAGGCATCGCTGTAAAGGTGGAGCAGATGCTGGAGGCCCTGTAAGTCAAAATTCAGGTATAAGTCAATATTTACTAACCTGGATATCCTGTCAGGATATTCTATCAGGATATTGTGCAGGATATAGTACCAGGATATTACCTTGTTAAGGAAGGATGTCATCGGTTCCAAGGAATCGGTGAAGCTGAGCTCATCATAAGAGAACCCTTCGGGGCCTGGGGCACTAACTTCAGAGCCCTTCCTCTTCTTTGCGGTGGAAGCACGAGCCCTTGTAGTGGGCTTGGGGGCCGGAAGCGGTTTTGAGTTGGTAGTAGCAGGAGCCTCTTTCTTGACAACGGGTGGAGTAGGATAACTGTCAAGCTCGTCAAGATCAAGGAAAACTGGAACTTTGCTGGAATCTGCATACAGGGAGTAAAACTCTTTCCTAAACACTTCAAATAAAAACATGTATGCAGGATATCGTGCAGGATCCTTACCAGACATGTTTGCACTAGAGAGTGGACTTGGAGATGTTGGAGACGGGTTGAAACTTCTTTCAGCCTCTGGGAGGAGTCTGATGACGTTGATTCTTTTCTGTGAGTCAGCTAGGGGAGAAACGAGTAAAGATAGGCTGCACGGTTACCAGCGGTCACATCATGAGTCTAATCTCTTAATTGCCTCGTTTATCGTAAAAAATGTAACCGTTAGTATCAGGATACCTAACGGTAACATTGTTGGGGACAATTGTTATGGGTGAAGTTCTAAGCCTATATCCTGGTCAATATTTTAAGCTATATCTTAATTGTATGATATGTGTTCATACCCCGGGTTACACATTCAGGATATTGGTAACAACCTGAATGGTATCCTGAGGGTCACTAACGGATTATGTGAAGGAATATGAGTCCAAGCTCGCAACGTTCATGAGGACCCTTTCTCCGGAAGACTCGGTCTTAGTAGTTCAAAGGAAGACGTTGAAGCCGCTTTACTCGATCCACAACATTCACTATGGAATATTCGGGAGCATCCCCCATTTATAGGAGTTTTCGTTTGTGTTTTGGTCAAAAAATCAAGCAAAGATAATGCAACCAAATCTTTTGTTGTGAGGTGTGATGCTTGAATCAATGAACAATGTTAAGGATAACATAGAAATGTAATGAACAAATGACACAAGGATTTATACGAGGAAAAAGCCCTTGATCAAGAGTTGATCTCCGGCACAAAAAACCTCAGGTGATGGAAACTACCGATCATCAACTAAGATTAAACAAAAAGCGTGTTACAACTCGGGATGATAACAAGCTTGTTACAAGGATCACTAGTGTGTAATGTGCAAATCAATGTATGAAATCGCCAAGTAGTGTTCGAGAGCTGATTGAGAGCTGTTACGAGAGTGTGTGTATGCCAAAATTAGCTAAGTGTTCTAACTCAAGCTTGTTATCCCCATTTTAAATTAGAAATAACTACACTAACTATACGCAATTTGTGCAAGCCTCCCACGATCTCCATAACGTCCATAATAGCCTTGCACGTGTGGAATATTAAGGGAATATGCTCCAGGAATTTCGGTGAGACTCGGTCCATGCTTCTACTCCTGCAAAACAAGCTTACGTACAAGGTAGACAATTGTTAGTATAAGGATAACAATAAGGATCCTGAATCCTGGTCCTGCAACATCTGTTGAGGATCCTTAACTCAAACAGAATTGAGGATCCATGATCCTGGCAGCACTTGAGGATCAGTGATCCTTAGGATTGAAAATCCTCCCCTAACAATTGCCCCCAAAATATAAGGAGTAAAGTGTAAATTGTCGAGTTATATTTTCTTGATCCTATCCATAACAAACTAACGGATATATAGCCGTTAGGATAGAACTATCCATTGCTGATCTTACGTCACTTGAAGCGACATCCCTGCAAAATCATCATTATAAATTCAAGTTAGAGATAAGGTTGAGGAGCATTTAAATTCGTGCGTTACTCCCTTTAAATCCTCAATTGAAGATCTGATCAGGTACCCCTTTCTCCTTCCTCTCTTCTCTTTCTTATTTTGTTCTTCTCCGAAATCTTCAAATCACAATGAAGTTAAGATCGTCCCCTGCCAAGGATCACCAAAAGGATAATCCTTTAAAAAGCCAAGGAATTATCGAAGATTCCCCGATGGAACGCTGCTGCTTTACTGATCCTGAGATCGACAGGATTCGTCATTGTTACACTGTTTTCAAACTTTTTGACCCTACAGTCCTGAGTGATTTCGTCTCTGAAACTTAGGTTGCATTTCCAGTCACCCTATTTCTGATAGGATATTCCTATCCTTTTCCAGCTTTTACTCAATCTTTCTTCTCCCTTGCCGGCATATCCTATATTCAGGAAATGCCTATGATGTGGAGGGTGTTGTATACCCTTGAAAGGATCATAGAGCAGGAGGATATAGAATTAGGAATGTCTGAACTCGCTGAACTGTACAACCTTGTGAGCCATGGTTTACACCGCTTTCTATTCCAACACAAACCCGGTGAACCTCATCCAATCCTAAAAACCACCAAGAATGATACCAACTGGAAGAAGCGATTCTTCTTTGTCAAGAGGGATTCTATCTCGGATGGGAAGGATCTCCCCAGAAAATGGGCCACCCATGGTAAGATAGAGGATCCTTATAGAAGGATCATAGGATAACCCTGTTCCTGTAAGGATAACTGATTTCTTCTTTTTTGTTTTGCAGCTATCTCTGTCTCTCACCTCATTCCATCACCTGCAACGGAGGAAAGGATCACTGTTTTTTGGAATCTTGATCCTGCAACAAGATCATTCCAAGCTATCACCAAGGATTCTCAAGAAGTATCCTTAGGCTCAGTCACAATGTCAAATAAGTATCCATGTTCGCATATAATTAAATGTTTAAATGAAAATAAAACAAGAATACTTATCTGATATTTTGAATTGACAGGCGCTAGAAAATCCTCAAAATCAGCCTCCCACTTCAGTGTTAGTGATCTCAGCAATGTGGGTCCTCGTTCCGGGAGGAAGAAAACTGCTGCTAGCCCGAGTGCCGTAGTCTCCAAGCCTGTCACTTCCAAAGGGGGAAAGAAGAGAAAGGCCACTGAAGCTGAAAACCTTGAAGGTTTGCCTCAAATCCGCCACCAGTTCGAGGAGTATTTCTCTGAGGTAAGGATCCTGGATCCTGACTGAGTATCCTGCCCACTTGAGGATTAAGGATCCTGAACTTTACCTTGTCTGTTTTTGCAGAAATTCGCCGAGATGCAGATGTTGTTTGATACTTACGTTGAGGAAGCGGAGCAGAAGCATTTGGAGTTCCAGAAATTCTTCCTGGCCAAGGATCAAACCATCTCCTCTCTCGAAAAGGATCTCAATCTGGCGAAGAAACAGGTGCTCATGGCCCAGATAAATGCTGATCATGAGAAGCATGAGCTGCTGGAGGATGCCAAAGTCTCTGCCGCGATCACCATGTACAAAATCAAGCTCCAAATGGCTCAAGAGGCTGAGGATCCTAACTTTGATAGGACCACTTGGGATCAGGAGGGCTGGAAGGCAAAGCTGGCTGAGCTAGAAGATGAGGAGGAGGCTACAGAGGTCCTGGCGATTGAGGCAAGTGGCAGCGGGAAGGATCAAGCTGGAGGTGACGCTGGTGATGATGCTGGTGATGATGCAGCCAAGGTGTGAGCTGCAGAAATGGGCGATGATGGGTATTTCTAGACGTGGCCGGAGCCCATTTTTTTAGGATTTGGTAGTGGTTTTAGTGGTTGTGGATCTTTTTGTTGAACAATGATGGTCTGTACTTTGAACAATAGCTCTAGGATTAAGGATCACCGATCCTTTGGACAATAGGTAGGATAACGGGTGGTGGATGGATCCTCTATTTGGGGGATGAAGCCACTTGTTATCCTTCTGCCTTATTTCTTGCATTTAGACCTTATCAAATATGGACACACTTTGCCAACCCAAGTGGACGGGCCACGTATTGCTGGTAGAAGCTTGGGTTGGCAATTTTGACAACCTTTAAGGGTTTGATATTTTGTGAATAAATAAAACTTCAACTTTTTTACTATTTCCCGTGTTGTTATCCTTGTGAATTCTTTACTTTCCAACTGTTGCTATATACTTTGTTTGAATTTATTAAGTTTAACAAATCAAGCTTAAAAATTTTAGGATATGATCAAGGATCAAATATCCTATAGTCGATAAATTCAGAAAAGTTTTGCAACTTAAGGATCATTAGTTCTGTTGTCAAAGGATAAGGGTCACTTATATAAATAATGAATAAAATCAAAGTGATTAAGGATCATACCTGAGAATCCAAGTTAGGATCCTAACCTTCAATATTTATAATCAGGATAACCAAAAGACAAACCTTAGTAAAAGGTAAGGATCAGGGATCCTTAGCTGTTTAACTTCGAAAATCTGAAACAGAATATAACTTGGGACTAAGCCAATATAAGAGAAACGTTAGTGACTGGGGACAGGCCCAACAATTCTGGGGACAAGCCCAATATACTGGGGACAAGCCCAAAGGATAACTGGGGACAAGCCCAAAGGATAACTGGGGACATGCCCAAAGGATAACTGGGGACAAGCCCAAAGGATAACCGGGGACAAGCCCAAAGGATCTTGTGTAAACTGGAGTATGGCCCTCACTGGCGACTATCCAAACTTAGTGACATGAAAATGCCAAAACCTTAGCTAACGTGAAAACGTTAGAAACCTTAGGAACGGATGTGTGGTTCGTCTACCATTATACATAGGATCCCGGATACAGCCAGTACAATGAAATTGCCAGCCCCTAAAGCGGGTACTGGTCCCATTGCCATGAACTGCACTAGGATCATCGTGCGCTACTGGCGATACTAGGGACAGGCCCAAATAACTGGGGTCAAGCCCAAATAACTGGAGATTTCTGTGAATACTCAATCCTTTGTTAAGGATACCCAAACCTTCTGCAAAACTCAGAATTAAGTGAAAGGAGGATAAAGGATCCAGGATCCTTATCCTTGTATACAGGATAATTAAAGAATTAAATAGTTTGAGATTAGATCATTACCAAAATGAGGATCCTCCGTCCTGTAAGGATCCTGTAGATACCTGTCAGCTAAGGATCACGGATCTTTATCACATGAAGTATTTCTTCAAGTGGACAGCATCCAAGCTCTTGGCAGCAAATCACCTTCCATTGTTAGCAACCGATATGCCCCCTTTCCTGCTTCAGCTTCAATCAAATAAGGGCCTTCCCACTTTGGTGCCAACTTCCCATCAGCAGGATTGGTGGTATTCTAAAATGCTTTCCTTAATACCATATCACCAACTTGGAATTTCCTGATCCTGACATTCTTATTGTAGACTCCAGCCATCCTTTGTTGATAACTGGCCATCCTTATCCTTGCCAAATCCCTGAGTTCTTCTATAGTATCCAGGTCTTGAACCAAGTTTTCAGCATTTCCTTCAGGATCACGGATGCTTGTTCTTGCAGTAGGAACCACCATTTTTGTAGGGATCACTGATTCTGCTCCAAATACCAAAGAAAATGGAGTTGACCAGTAGTATTCTTGGGAGTTGTCCTGTCAGCCCATAATACATAAGGTAGCTCTTCTGCCCATTTTCCTTTCTTGGATCCAAGCTTCTTTTTCAAGTTGTTGATGATGATCTTGTTGGATGATTCTGCCTGGCCATTAGCTTGTGGGTGGACTGGTGTTGATGTTATCATCTTAATCCCCTAGCTGTCACAAAAGTTAGTAGTTCTATTCCCAATAAATTGGGATCCATTATCACAAACAATTTCAGAAGGGATACCAAATCTAGTAATAATATTTCTTTTGATAAAGGATATCACTTCTTTTTCTCTGACTTGAGCAAAGGCTTCAGCCTCTATCCACTTTGAGAAATAGTCAGTCATAGCAAGCATGAATACTTTTCCACCAGGTGCCTTGGGAAGTTTACCAACTATATCCATCCCTTATCTCATAAATGGCCAAGAAGAGGGTATAGGATGCAAGAGCTCTGCTGTTTAGTGAAGGATATTACTATGTGTTTGACAAGGATCACACCTTTTAGCATAATCCACAGCGTCCTTCTTCATAGTAGGCCAATAGTATCCTGTCCTCAGGATCCTTGAGAATAATGCCCTGCCCCCAGTGTGGTTTCCACAATCTCCTTCATGAAGATCCTTTAAGACTTCTTGGATTTCAGGATCCTCAATACATCTTAGATATGGTCCTGCAAGAGTTCGTTTATATAACATGTTATTCAATATTGTAAACTAAGATACCTTAATTTTGAAAGCCCTGGGGTTTTCTCCTGTTGGGATCTCTCTATGTTGGATATATCTCATGATTGGAAGGATCCATGATCCTGAATGAGAATGTGTATCATCACTAGGGATAATTGCAGAATCCTCTCCTATCTCCATAGCTACATGATCCTCAATAGCAGGAGTTAGGATATGGATAATAGGGATTTTGATATCCTCTGGAATCTTCAAGGATGATCCTAGATTGGCCAATGCATCAGCTTCTGCATTTTCTTTTCTGGGTACCTGTCAAACTAAAGGAAACAAAAGAGAGTGCCAATTCTTTGACTATCTCTAAATATTTGATTAGCTTTTCACCTTTAAAAGTGTAGGATCCATTAAAGTGATTAGTAATTAGTAATGAATCTACATGTACCTCAAGATACCTGATCCTCATATGCTTAGCAATTTGCAAACCTGCTATCAAGGCTTCATATTCAGCCTCATTATTAGTAGTTTGGAATTCACAAGGTATGGAGTGGGGTATTATGTCCCCCTGTGGCGATTTTAGTAGTATTCCAAGCCCAGTTCCTTTGACATTAGAAGCTCCATCAGTAAAGAGTATCTGTCACACCCCCAAAATCCCACCTGCGGAGTACTACCGCTTGGAGGCGTGACTGACCAGGATCCAGCCACCAATCATACTGAACAAGCATATAAGTAATTATAAAAGTTTAACCATCATGATTGGTGTTTCAAAACAACAAGTTTAAGTTGCAAGCGGAAGCATAAGTTTTAAAGTTATAACATAAGTTCCAAAAGTTTCAAGTTTAACATAGCATGTAGCAATCCCTGTCCCACAACGATCCTCCTCCATGCAAGCTCCAGTTGAGTACCTATGGTCCTGCAAAGCATGTAGTAACGAGTCAACAACTAGTTGAGTGAGTTCACGGGTGGGCGTTTGTTTTAGTTGTTTCAAAAACAGTTTCCTTTATCTGGCATCCTGCCGTGGGGGTTACCCCATAGTTTAAAAACGTGACATGTTCGTTCCCAGTTACTCCGGCACTCCGGCCGTGGGGGCTACCCCATGTGTACATCATCCGGCTCTCCAGCCGTGGGGGCTACCCCATGTGCATACTAGACTCGTTACCATATCGACTGCTGACTGTAGTCATGTTTATGTGCCCTGAAAACATCAATGTCTATCATCATTGACGTGCCCCAGATCCATTAGTTCACGCCCGTCCTCTGCGGCACGGTGTGAGGCTTGTCAGACCTAAATAGCGCTATCTAACTAATGACCCGCTCGCCATTGGCCCGGCGATTAGTCGATACAAAAAGGAGGGACTTCGTGATAGAGTTTTAGTCTAGTACGTTTATCCGTCCATCCGGACGAGGAATCACATTCCTGAACCACTGACGTCCTGCCCAAGGAGGACGAGGAACCCACGTTCCTTAACCCCGTTCCCAACCCAGGGAATCCCATGCTTTGTAGAGGGTGTGAACTCACCTTGGTTTGCTCGGCAGTTAATCACAGAAAGTCAATCAAGTCGCAAGCAGTCAATAACGTCCTAACACGGTTATCACTTATAATCAGATTCGAACCAAGTAGTGCACAAATGTTCAACACGTTTGGCAAACACGTTTAACAGTACACAGTATCAACAGTAGCACATAAGGTTCACAAGTTCAGCCCAACTACTTAGGCCCAAACACGTAAAAGCAGTTAACACAGAAGCCCATCAGTCTGGCCCATTAACTAAGGCCCAAAAGTGTGGTCTCGAGTCGCAACCGGACTCGCAAGCATGGTCTCGAGTCATGCTGTGTGTGTTGATCATGGATGGTTGCGAGTCGCAACCGGTGTCGCAACCGTAGTCTCGGTTCATCATGCTAAGGTCTCGAGTCGCAACGGGACTCGTAACCTGTGGTCTCGGCTTGTCCTGCTATGGTTGCGAGTCGCAACCGCGTGGTCTCGAGTCATCACGCTGTGGTTGCGAGTCGTAACTAGGTGATTGCGAGTCGGTAGCAGTCGTTTTCAAGTTCACGTGTTGATGCAGATGTAGTCAGCTTAGTGGTACAATATGATCAGGCCCAAATCAGGAAATAACCAATAGCATTCCACTAACAGTTTTCCTAATCAGGCTATTAGTCAAAGATGGATCAAAATCACAAGGGTTTTCAATCTTCAACTATCATTCAAAGTGTTCTTCATACATTCAAACCCATATTCATCAAGTATTCAACCTTTATTCAAACAAAACTATGTACAACCATCAAGATACAATTTACTAGCATGCATCCTAACATGACAAACATACTCCTTAGCCGATTTCATGACATATGTAAACCGATTTCATGAATCATCAAATCTAGTAGTTTAAACTCTATTTAACACATGAACACATTCCAACACTAAACTTTTTGACACACATAAAACATCATCTCATTCATGCATCTATTTAAGCACAATCATAACATGAACATACTATCACTAAGCATTCAACAATAATCATCAAGAAGCACTAACAATAAACATCATCTCATGCATTTTATTATTTAGCATGACTAACATAAATCCATAGACATTAAAAGCACTAACCGGTTGGTGATGTGTGTGTGTGTGCCGATCCGAAGTCCAAATCCGAGAATGATGAAGTGTTAACCGATTGGATCCGAGAGTCTTGGAGGTGTGTTTGTGTTCTTAGTTTTTAGGGGAGAGAGAAGTAGGAGAGTGTGTGTTCTAATGTTCAACAAGGTGGTAAAATAACTAAGGGTGGTTTATATATAGCCAAGTTCCAAGTGTGTGCACCCTTCATGGTTTCGAGTGGGGGTTTACGGCCCAAAGGCCCAACCGGCCAAAGGCCCAAACCGGCCTAATGGTTACGGTTCACTCGAGACCACATGGTCTCGAGTCGGGTCCTTGTTGTTTCGTGTCGGGTTCTCGGTTCACATATGACACGTACACATATATATACAATGCACACATAACAAAGCACTTATCACATAAAAAGGTTCACGTTATCATTAAGTTCAATTGGTTAACTAATCACGTAACGTACAAGCAAGTCACATCAAGACACAACGAAAGGTTCTAGATTTCGAGTTGTCACATTATCCCCAAGTTGAAAGAAATTTCGTCCCGAAATTTGACGGCACTCACTGAGGAAGCTAGTCAAGTTGTAAGGTTTTCCCGGTTATCCTGGGGTGTCACATCCACCCCCCGTTGATCTGGAATTTCGTCCCGAAATTCCGTAGCTTCAGCCTCAGTAGCGTTTGTACTGTTCTCAAACAGTTGGGGATACTTTTGTTTCATCCGATCTTCGCGTTCCCAGGTAAACTCTGGGCCGCGACGTGAGTTCCAACGAACTCGAACAAGAGGTATTCTAGTGCTCTTGAGGACCTTAACATCCCGGTCCGTGATCTCGACAGGTTCTTCGACGAATTTCAACTGTTCGTCGATCGTGAGTTCCCTCAGAGGAACTACGTGCGTCTCATCTGACAGACACTTCTTCAGATTCGACACGTGGAAAACGTTGTGAACTGCACCGAGTTCTGCTGGTAATTTCAGTCTGTAGGCCACCTTGCCTATTTTCTCAAGAATTTCGAAAGGTCCAACGTATCGTGGGTTAAGTTTGCCGCGTTTACCAAAACGAACCACACCCTTCCAGGGTGAAACTTTGAGTAATACCCGCTCCCCAACCTGGAGTTCAAGTGGTTTCCTGCCCTTATCGGCGTAAGCCTTCTGACGGTCACGAGCGGCCGCCATGCGTTGTCGTATTTGAGCAATCCGCTCAGTAGTGTCTACCACATGTTCTGGACCAGTGATCTGACTATCCCCCACCTCTGCCCAACAGAGGGGTGACCGGCATTTACGTCCGTACAATGCCTCAAATGGAGCAGCTTTAATGCTGGTGTGGTAGCTGTTATTGTATGAAAATTCCACAAGTGGCAGATGTCTTTCCCAGCTGTTGCCAAAGTCGATTACACATGCACGGAGCATGTCTTCTAAGGTTTGAATAGTTCGCTCGGACTGCCCGTCCGTCTGTGGGTGATACGCTGTGCTCATATCTAGACGTGAGCCAAAAGACTTGTGCATTGCCTGCCACAGTTCCGAAGTAAAACGTGCATCTCGATCAGAGATGATAGAGGTGGGCACCCCGTGCCTCGAAACAACTTCCTTGAGGTATATCTCCGCCAGAGTGGAGAATTTGTCTGTTTCCTTGATTGCCAAGAAGTGTGCGGATTTCGTGAGTCGATCCACGATCACCCAGATAGTATCGTTTCCGCGCTGTGATCTAGGTAGGCCAGTAACAAAATCCATGGAAATTTGCTCCCATTTCCATTGTGGTATCTCTGGTTGTTGGAGTAGGCCTGAGGGTTTCTGATATTCCGTCTTGACTCGCGCACAAGTCAAACACTTGCTGACATAAGTTGCTATGTGGGCCTTCATGCTAGGCCACCAATACGTAGTCTTAATGTCGTGGTACATCTTGTCCGAACCAGGGTGTACCGAGTAGCGAGATTTGTGCGCTTCATCCATCACAAGTTCTCGTAAGTCGCCATAGTGCGGGACCCAAATGCGTCCTGTTACATAATAAGCACCGTCTTCCTTCTGTTCTAAACGTTGCCTTGACCCGCGTAGAGCTTCTGCTCTAACGTTTTCTGGTTTCAGTGCTTCTATCTGAGCAGCTCGTATTTGCGAAGGTAGACTAGAATGGATCGTGAGTTGTAGAGCTCTTACGCGCTTAGGCGTAGTGTCCTTCCGACTGAGGGCGTCTGCCACAACATTGGCCTTGCCCGGGTGATACCTGATAGAGCACTCGTAATCATTCAGCAGTTCGACCCATCGTCGCTGCCGCATATTCAGTTCCTTCTGCTTGAATATGTGCTCTAAACTTCTGTGGTCAGTGTAGATGGCGCACTTGGTTCCGTAAAGGTAATGCCGCCATAGCTTAAGTGCGAAAACAACAGCTCCCAGCTCTAAATCATGCGTAGTGTAGTTCTTCTCGTGAACTTTGAGTTGCCGTGAGGCGTAGGCTATGACTTTATCTCGTTGCATCAATACACAACCAAGACCTTGAATTGATGCATCACAGTAAACCACAAAATCATCTGTGCCCTCTGGCAGTGAAAGAATAGGTGCACTACAAAGTCTATCCTTTAGATGCTGAAAGGCTAACTCTTGTGCATTTCCCCAATGATAAACAACGCCTTTCTGCGTTAACAAAGTGAGAGGCTGCGCGATCTTAGAAAAATCCTTAATGAATCTCCTGTAATAACCTGCCAATCCCAAAAATTGGCGAATTTCCTTCGGTGTACGAGGCGCAGGCCAGTTCTTAATAGATTCCACTTTGGATGGATCTACGTGAATCCCATCCTTGTTCACCACATGCCCTAGGAAATGGACTTCACGAAGCCAGAAGTCGCATTTCGAGAATTTCGCGTAAAGCTGTTCCTTCCGAAGGAGTTCCAGAATAAGTCGCAGATGTTGTTCGTGCTCTTCTTGACTCTTAGAATAGATCAGGATGTCGTCGATAAAGACTATAACAAACTTGTCCAGGTACGGCTTGCACACTCGATTCATCAAATCCATAAAAACTGCCGGTGCGTTCGTCAGCCCAAACGGCATGACCAGAAACTCATAGTGCCCATAACGAGTTCTAAAGGCCGTCTTAGAGACATCCTCTTCTCGAACTCTCAGCTGGTGATATCCCGATCTCAGATCGATCTTTGAATAGTAGCTCGACCCCTGCAACTGGTCGAACAAGTCGTCAATGCGCGGTAGAGGATAACGATTCTTCACAGTCACTTTGTTGAGTTCTCGATAGTCGATACACATTCTGAAGGTACCGTCCTTCTTTTTCACAAACAGTACTGGAGCTCCCCAAGGCGATGAGCTAGGACGAATAAAACCCTTATCCAAGAGTTCTTGTAGTTGCGTGGAGAGTTCTTCCAACTCTGATGGAGCTAAACGATAAGGTGCACGGGCTACAGGCGCGGCTCCAGGAGCTAGATCAATCTGAAACTCGACTTGGCGATGGGGCGGAAGACCAGGTAATTCCTCAGGGAATACCTCAGGATAGTCGCGTACAACGGGAAAATCTTCTAACTTCTTCTCTTTTTCTGTGGTGTCAGTAACTAGAGCCAAAATCGCAGTGTGGCCCTTCCGTAAGCACTTCTGAGCCTTAAGAAGAGAGATGATGTTCTCAACAGCACTTCTCTTGTCGCCACGAATCATGAGAGGTTCACTACCTAAATCAGGAATACGAACGATCTTCTCATTGCAAAGAATCTCTGCTCGGTGTTGGGATAACCAATCCATCCCAATGACAACGTCGAAACTACCCAAGGCAATAGGAATAAGATCGATAGAGAAAGTCTGGTTATCGAGGATAAGCTGGCAACCCTTGACTACGTGTGAGGCTTCCAAACTCTTACCATTAGCTAGCTCTACAGTGTGCTTGTCGTTCAGGGGTGTAGGAATACGCTTAAGCATCTTACTAACTTCTAGTGACACATAGCTAGTATCGGCACCCGAATCAAATAAGACTGTAACATAAAAGTCGTCGAGAAGGAACTTACCCGTCACCACGTTGGGATCATTCCTTGCTTCACCTTGACCAATCACGAACACTCGTCCCCTAGCACCATTGTTGTTGTTCCCATTGTTACCATTCCCCTGATTGTTGTTGTTGTTGTTCTGGTTCAGTTGGGGACAATCTTTCTTGAAGTGGCCTTCAGCTCCACACTGAAAGCACCCTTTGTTGTTACCCTGCTGCTGTCGCTGGTTCTGCTGAGGTTGCTGACGATTCTGATTGGCGGGATATGCGCTCCTGCAATCCTTCGCAACATGACCAGGCTTGTTGCATCGATGACAGTTGCCCCTGGCGCATGGCCCACTGTGATGTAGGTTGCAACGATTGCATTTGGGGTGATTTCCTTTGTATCCACCATGACTTTGACCACCAGACGATTGCTGACTGGGGCTCTTGTGATCGTCCGTCTTTCTCTGCTGAGACTGAGTTTGCACTGAAGTTGAACCCCTGCTTGAAGTTCCATCCCATTTCCGTTTATCCCCACTAGAAGCACCAGAAGTAGTTGCAGCACCTATACGCTTCGGTAACTTGTTCTGCTCCACCGCTTGGTCAGTGAGACGGTGAGCCAACTGTACAACCTGCTGGATAGTAGTCAAATTCGCTGAAGTCACATGACTTTGGATCTCTGGCACCAAGCCCTTGAGATAGAGTTCAATTCGCTTATACGGAGGATCCACCATAGTAGGTCACAACAAAGCAAGCTCATGCGATCTCTTAGTGTATGCCTCAATCTCTGACCCCGACATCTTGAGATTGTAGAACTCATCTTCCAGCTTGTGAATGTCGTCACGACTGCAGTATTCTTCCCTGATCATTTCCTTGAAAGTTTCCCATGGGGTGGCGTTGGCAGCAACCAACCCTAACATCTGCACTTGAGCATTCCACCACGTGAGAGCCAAACCCTCGAGAGTACCAGTAGCATACTTCACCCTGCGCGCTTCAGGGCATTCGCACATTTCGAACACAGACTCCAGTTTCTCAAACCAGTGTAGGAGACCTACTGCTCCTTCAGTGCCGCTAAAAGTAGTGGGTCGACAGTCCATAAAGGTCTTAAAAGTGCACACCGGTGCCTGAGCATACTGACCTAAGGTAGGTGAAAAAAAGACAGAGTTTAACACAAAGGTTGGTTCACGAGAGTAGGATCCAAATGATCCTAGAACAATTTCGGACTGCAGGATATACCTCTTGCGTGCGCAGCTGCGAGCGCTGCGGCAACTCGCTCGTTGATCAAAGCCGTCAACTGGGCTTGTGTCATGTTAACGCGTCCAGACATGGTTCTTCATAATAAGAGTAACACGTGTGAGAGAGGTTCGCGAAAGTACGATAGTAGGACAAAGTAAGCACGCACGTGTTCAAACAACAGTAGCTATACTAATCAAGCATACCACGAGCAATGTACTACGTAACTAACAAGTAGGCAATATACGCACAATATATTACCTAGAACGTCGAGCCTTGCATGAGGAGCGAAGTGTCGTTGTGGACCGTTGAGCACTGTTCCGGTTATAGTCTGGTTTTAACAAAAACGTTTCTCCTTTATTAAAACCAAGTTCACTATAACCAATGGCTCTGATACCAATCTGTCACACCCCCAAAATCCCACCTGCGGAGTACTACCGCTTGGAGGCGTGACTGACCAGGATCCAGCCACCAATCATACTGAACAAGCATATAAGTAATTATAAAAGTTTAACCATCATGATTGGTGTTTCAAAACAACAAGTTTAAGTTGCAAGCGGAAGCATAAGTTTTAAAGTTATAACATAAGTTCCAAAAGTTTCAAGTTTAACATAGCATGTAGCAATCCCTGTCCCACAACGATCCTCCTCCATGCAAGCTCCAGTTGAGTACCTATGGTCCTGCAAAGCATGTAGTAACGAGTCAACAACTAGTTGAGTGAGTTCACGGGTGGGCGTTTGTTTTAGTTGTTTCAAAAACAGTTTCCTTTATCTGGCATCCTGCCGTGGGGGTTACCCCATAGTTTAAAAACGTGACATGTTCGTTCCCAGTTACTCCGGCACTCCGGCCGTGGGGGCTACCCCATGTGTACATCATCCGGCTCTCCAGCCGTGGGGGCTACCCCATGTGCATACTAGACTCGTTACCATATCGACTGCTGACTGTAGTCATGTTTATGTGCCCTGAAAACATCAATGTCTATCATCATTGACGTGCCCCAGATCCATTAGTTCACGCCCGTCCTCTGCGGCACGGTGTGAGGCTTGTCAGACCTAAATAGCGCTATCTAACTAATGACCCGCTCGCCATTGGCCCGGCGATTAGTCGATACAAAAAGGAGGGACTTCGTGATAGAGTTTTAGTCTAGTACGTTTATCCGTCCATCCGGACGAGGAATCACATTCCTGAACCACTGACGTCCTGCCCAAGGAGGACGAGGAACCCACGTTCCTTAACCCCGTTCCCAACCCAGGGAATCCCATGCTTTGTAGAGGGTGTGAACTCACCTTGGTTTGCTCGGCAGTTAATCACAGAAAGTCAATCAAGTCGCAAGCAGTCAATAACGTCCTAACACGGTTATCACTTATAATCAGATTCGAACCAAGTAGTGCACAAATGTTCAACACGTTTGGCAAACACGTTTAACAGTACACAGTATCAACAGTAGCACATAAGGTTCACAAGTTCAGCCCAACTACTTAGGCCCAAACACGTAAAAGCAGTTAACACAGAAGCCCATCAGTCTGGCCCATTAACTAAGGCCCAAAAGTGTGGTCTCGAGTCGCAACCGGACTCGCAAGCATGGTCTCGAGTCATGCTGTGTGTGTTGATCATGGATGGTTGCGAGTCGCAACCGGTGTCGCAACCGTAGTCTCGGTTCATCATGCTAAGGTCTCGAGTCGCAACGGGACTCGTAACCTGTGGTCTCGGCTTGTCCTGCTATGGTTGCGAGTCGCAACCGCGTGGTCTCGAGTCATCACGCTGTGGTTGCGAGTCGTAACTAGGTGATTGCGAGTCGGTAGCAGTCGTTTTCAAGTTCACGTGTTGATGCAGATGTAGTCAGCTTAGTGGTACAATATGATCAGGCCCAAATCAGGAAATAACCAATAGCATTCCACTAACAGTTTTCCTAATCAGGCTATTAGTCAAAGATGGATCAAAATCACAAGGGTTTTCAATCTTCAACTATCATTCAAAGTGTTCTTCATACATTCAAACCCATATTCATCAAGTATTCAACCTTTATTCAAACAAAACTATGTACAACCATCAAGATACAATTTACTAGCATGCATCCTAACATGACAAACATACTCCTTAGCCGATTTCATGACATATGTAAACCGATTTCATGAATCATCAAATCTAGTAGTTTAAACTCTATTTAACACATGAACACATTCCAACACTAAACTTTTTGACACACATAAAACATCATCTCATTCATGCATCTATTTAAGCACAATCATAACATGAACATACTATCACTAAGCATTCAACAATAATCATCAAGAAGCACTAACAATAAACATCATCTCATGCATTTTATTATTTAGCATGACTAACATAAATCCATAGACATTAAAAGCACTAACCGGTTGGTGATGTGTGTGTGTGTGCCGATCCGAAGTCCAAATCCGAGAATGATGAAGTGTTAACCGATTGGATCCGAGAGTCTTGGAGGTGTGTTTGTGTTCTTAGTTTTTAGGGGAGAGAGAAGTAGGAGAGTGTGTGTTCTAATGTTCAACAAGGTGGTAAAATAACTAAGGGTGGTTTATATATAGCCAAGTTCCAAGTGTGTGCACCCTTCATGGTTTCGAGTGGGGGTTTACGGCCCAAAGGCCCAACCGGCCAAAGGCCCAAACCGGCCTAATGGTTACGGTTCACTCGAGACCACATGGTCTCGAGTCGGGTCCTTGTTGTTTCGTGTCGGGTTCTCGGTTCACATATGACACGTACACATATATATACAATGCACACATAACAAAGCACTTATCACATAAAAAGGTTCACGTTATCATTAAGTTCAATTGGTTAACTAATCACGTAACGTACAAGCAAGTCACATCAAGACACAACGAAAGGTTCTAGATTTCGAGTTGTCACAGTATCCAAGGGTCCTTAGTTTCCTCTAGCTGTTGGACTTCTAGTTCAGCTTCCCTTTGCAAGTCACTACTGAAATCTGCCACAAAGTCAGCTAAGGCTTAGGATTTAATGGCAGTTCTAGGTTCATATCTTATATCATAAGCACTAAGCTTCACTGCCCAGTTAGCCATCCTTCCTGACATTTCAGGTTTCCTGAGAACATTCTTAATTGGAAAGTTAGTTTTAACAATAATGGTATGAGTTTCAAAATAATGTCTTAATTTAGTAGACTCCATAATTAAGGCAAGAATAAGTTTTTCTAAATGTGAATACCTGGATTCAGCATCAAGCAAACTCTTACTTACATAATAAACAGGATGTTGTGTACCTTCGTGATCCTTAACAAGGACGGCACTTACTGCTTTAGAGGATACTGCGAGGTATAAGGATAACACATCCCCTTTTTCTGGTTTCATCAAGGCGGGAGCTGAGGATAGGTAATCCTTAAGAGCTTTGAGAGCATTTTCATGCTTTTCAGTCCAGTCAAATTTCTTATTCTTTCTTAAAATGTCATAGAATTCTTTACACTTTTCTGATGACTTGGATATGAATCTGTTCAAGGCTGCGATCCTTCCTGTCAATCTTTGCACATCCTTGGCGTTGGCAGGAGATTTAAAATTCACAATAGCCTTAATTTGTTCTAGACTTGCTTCAATGCCTCTTTTTGTCACCATATATCCTAGGAATTTACCTGCTTTAACACCAAAGTGACACATGGAAGGATTTAGTTTCATATTAAATTTATCAAGGATATTGAATGCTTCTTCCAAGTCTCTAAGGTGATCCTCAGCTTTCTTAGACTTAACCACCATGTCATCTATATAGACTTCCATAGTGTGTCCAATTTGATCCTTGAACATCATATTGACTACCCTTTGATAAGTAGCACTTGCATTTCTTAGTCCAAATGGCATAGCAATATAACAATATATACCCGTTGGGGTCATAAAAGATGTATCTTCTTGATCAGATGGTTCCATCTGAATTTGCTGAAATCCAGATGAAGCATCCATAAAAGTTAACAGTTCATGACCCGCGGTAGCATCCACCATGGAGTCAATGTGGGGCAATGGGAAAGGATCCTTGGGACATGCCTTATTTAAATCAGTGAAATCGACACATACCCTCCACTTTCCGTTTTTCTTTTGAACAACAACCACATTGGCCAACCATCTTGGATACTTGACCTCTCTAATCATACCTGCTCGGATAATTTTTCTACCTCAGCCTGGATAATGGCATTTCTTTCAGGTGCAAACTTCCAACTCTTTAGATGGATTGGCTTGAATGACCTGTCAATGCCAAGCTTAAGAGTAATTATATCTTTAGATATACCTGTCATGTCTTCGTGCTTCCATGCAAAGGTAGTTTTCTCCTCTTGAGGAAGGATACCAAATCCTCTTCTATTTTACCAAGGATCCCTGATCCTATGTAAATCTTGGATTCAGGATCATGAGGATCCATAAGGATTTCTTTCACATCCTGCTCTCTTGCCTCCAAGACATCCCTTGGAGGATGCTTTAATTGTTCCCTTGACTTTGAGGCTGGCTTCATTGATGATGTGTAGCAGTTCTTAGCTTCTTGTTGATCACTCTTAATTTTCACCACCCCCCATAGACTAGGAAGCTTCACACATTGATGATAAGTAGATGGGACTGCCTTCATGTCATGTATCCAAGGCCTGCCAAAGATAACGTTGCAACAGGATAAGCAATCTATAACACAAAATTTTTTATAAGAATGGAGTCCTTCAATATAGATGGGGAGTTTGATATCCCCCAGAGTGTTCTTGGTCTCTCCACTGAATCCCACAAGTACTGAGGATCTTGGTACAATATCGGATTCAGGAATATTCATTGTCTTTAGGACATCAAGCTGGATGATGTTCACTGAGCTTCCTCCATCTATAAGGATCATGCGAACAGAATGGTTAGAAATAACAGAGTAATAACAAGACCATCATGATGAGGATCCTGAACGTCAACACAATCATCCTCATCAAAAGTTATGATTTTATCCTTGGTAACAGTGGAGGTTCGGATGGGTCTATCTCCATTATCCATCTTGGTTTCCTTGGCATGTCTTTTGGCTGTCGAAAAGGAACTACCACAAATGTCTGATCCACCGGATATAAAGTTTATAACTTGTGCGTCTGCTGGAGGAGCAGGAGCCTTTTCTGGGATCCTTTCAAGATCCTGGATCCTTGACTTCTTTCGTCCCAAAAGTTCCTTCAAGTGCCCCTTGCTCAACAAGTAACCAATCTCTTTCCTCAGTGCAATGCACTCTTCGGTGAGATGCCCGAAATCCTCGTGATATGCACACCATTTGGATTTGTCTTTTGTAGCAGCTGGTTTATCACTTTTCCTTGGCCACCTAGCTTTCTCACCTAAATTCTGCATTGCAAGAATTAGTTCATTGTTATTGTTTTGGTCAAAAATCAAGCCAAGATAATGTAACCAAACTTTCTGGTGTGAGGTATGATGCTTGAATTGATAAATAACAATGAGGATCACTCAGAAATGAATTGCACAAGTGACACAAAGATTTATACGAGGAAAAAGCCCTTGATCAATGAATGATCTCTGGCATAAAAAACCTCGGGTGATGGAAACTACCAATCACCAACTCAAATTAAACAATTAACGTGTTACAACTTCGGATGATAGCGAGCTAAGTACAAGGATCACTATAGTGTATCGTGTAAAAAATGTATGAAAAATGCTAAGTGTTTTGCCGAGAGCTGGTGAGTGCAGTTGTACGAGTGTGTGTAGCCAAAAATTAGCCAAGTGTTGTTTAATTAGCTCGCTACCCCTTTTAAATTAGAAAATAACTATGCTAACTAACATTCCGCAATTCATGCAAGTCTTCCCACGACTCCATAACGTCCATTTTCAGCCAAGCACGTGCAGAATAAACGTGGAATATTCTCCAGGAACGTTGCCAAGACCAAGTCCAAGCTGGTACTCCTGCAAAAAAATAATACCGAATTCAAAGTAAACAGTCGTTAGTATAAGGATCCTTAGGATGATCCATGATCCTGATCCTGAGGCACTTCTGAGGATCACTAATTGATACAGAAGTAAGGATCACCAAACAGGATAATAAGTGAGGATCGCAGGTCATTAAGAAATCCTCCCCTAACAATTTCCCCCAAAATATAAGGAGTAATTATGTAAAATAAACGAGTTGTATTTTGTTGATCTTATCCGCAACTAGCTAATGGATAACTAGCCGTTGAACACGGACTAGCCGTTGCAAATCTGACGTCACTGAAGTGACCATCCTGAAAATCATCATTATAAATAGGAGTTAGAGATAGGATCAATTTGCATTTAAATCCAAGAGAAACTCCCTTTAAATTCTCATCCGAAGATCAATCAGGTATTCTCTTTTCCTCTTCTTCCTTCTCTTACTCTGCTTTTCTTTCTTTACCATCGTCAAGAATGATGCTCCGAAACTCTCCCGCCAAGGATCACCAGAAGAACAGCCCTTTGAAGAGTCAAGGGATCATCAAAGATTCAGCAACTGAGAGGTGTTGCTTTACTGATCCACAAGTAGATAGGATCCGGCACTGCTTTCCGGCGAACACCTTCTTTAAACCTTTCGATCCTACTGTTCTGAGTGACTACATCTCTGAGACTTGGGTAGCTTTCCCGGTCACTCCTTTCATGATAGGATATTCGTATCCTTTCCTTGAATTCACCCAATCTTTCTTCTCCCTCACCGGTATCTCCTACATCCAAGCTATGCCGATGATCTGGAGGGTTTTATATACCCTTGAAAGGATCATCGAGCAGGAAGGGATCGACTTAGGGATGTCGAAACTGGCAGAGATGTACGATCTCACAACGTTTGGATCCCACCGATATTTGTTTAAACGAAAACCTGGTGAAGAACACCCCATTTTTAAAGCCACCAAGAATGATACAAACTGGAAACGACGCTTTTTCTTTGTCAGAAGAGATTCTATCCCAAACGGAAATGATCTTCCAAGGAAGTGGACCACCCACGGTAGGATAGAGGATCCTAAGAAGGATCACCAGATAACCTTGCTTCTGTATAAGGATCACTAACCCCCTTTTGTTTTATGTTATGCAGCTGTCACTGTTTCACACCTTATACCATCTCCTGCCACCGAGGAAAGGCTTGCTGCTTTTAGAAGACTCGGTCCTGAAACAAGATCATTCAAAACAAACACCCAGGATTCACAAGAGGTATCCTCAGGCTTAGTCACCATGTCAAGTAAGTATCCTATTTTTGTATAATTTAAGATTTAAATAAATAGTTAAATAGAAATTGTGACACCTGTGTCACTTAAGCCATCAAACAAACATCAAACCAATAAAATATTGTATTTCATACTTGGGATTTGTATAAACATGTGTATCATTTGCACATATCAACTCTTGTTCGATTTCGGGCTTTAGATCGCTTTCTGGAGGGTTATACGCGCACTGATGCGTAAATATAACCAGTTTAATGCAACAAACACTCCGGAATAGTGACATAGGCTTAACATACCTTAAATAACCTTTACATAACTTAGAAATAAGTTTTGGAAGGTTTGGTATGCCGAAATTAAGTTTATTCGCTTACAGGGACTAAATTCGACAAACTGCGAAAGTATGCCAATTTGAACTGTAACGAACATTCCGGAACTTGATCATAAGTTACACATACCCTAAATATCCTTTACATAGCTTAGAAATAGGCTTTGAGGGGTTCGGTATGCTAAAATAAACTTATTTGATCAATAGAGACTAAAAGCGTCAAAAGTGCATAAGTTTGCATTTTCGCGCATATCTTTCATCCTGAATATATCCAGACATCCAAAAATTTATGTAATCATTAAAATATTTTATTTTAGTGATTGGCATAATAAAATTCCATTCGTCGCGTAATTTGGATCGTTTTTGCGTTCATTACGATTTCCGACGTAATTAACCGAACAACACAACCGTACGACCAAACAAACCGACATCCGAGATGTATTTGAGCATATTTTAAGTTCCCTATACTTTAACTTTATTTTAGAGCCTTGAAATGGGGTTAACGGGGCTTAAAAGTGCAAAACAATCAAGTTTTACAAGTGCAGGGACCATTTTTGAAATTTCTTGCAGATACATTGAACCTGGTCCATTTTTGAGATATGATGGTTTGAACCCATGGTTTTAAAATACCATGGGCTGGTACTTAATGGTTTATAAAATACTATGGGCCATTCTAGGGGTGCCCATGGTATTACAAAACCATGGGCACATGTGTACGGTTGAGATTAAATCACGTTTTCCGACGAACGATCTTAACGGTTCAAGGAAATCTATAAATACCCAACCCAACTTCATTCATTTCCCATATTTAATCTGATTCAAAGCTTTCTAAGTGGAAGTATATACTTCCTACCTGAAAGCGAATCGGGTTAAATCTTGCGGGGACCTTCTGTAAGTATTCTTTCGCGTTTTTCATTCTTTTTAGCGTTAAAGTCAAACTGCGTTTGACTTTCTGCATTGACCAGTTTATGGTCAATGCGAAGTTCGTTTGAACTTCATAACGTGAGCGTAATCACGATGGTTATAGTCCCTAGTGACTATACCTACTGATTTCCACGTTATCTAGGCTCAGTGACGAGTCGTAGTTTCAGCCAAAATGCGTTTCCTCGCGTATTTTGTAACCAAACTACTCTAGGGTATCAAAAGCATTTGTTTTGATACCAAACCTGTTTTCTAACCTTACTAAACATGTTCTAGCATGTTTAGCTCGTCGCTTTTAGATTTGTGCTTGTTTAGGGTCGTAAAGGTAAGCGATCTAATCAATCGCTTATACTTTCGAACCCGACCCATTTGGTCGATCATTAGGATCCGACCAAACACTTTAGGTGACCATAGTTGTATATAAAATAACCTTTTAAGGTTATACCTTATGATCACGTCGTTTAAGTAGTTGTATGATAAGTAATTCTTATGCCTTAGGAAAATTACCAAAATGCCCTTTTTACGCATAAATTCATTTTAAGCATATGTAACCTAAGTTTTGACATCTAAACTGATTAGACAATAATATTAGACATGTTAAGGCATACATTACTTGTCATAGGACTAGTTAGGCGTTCCGAACGCGTTTTACGCGAACGACGCGTTAAAGTAGCGTAAGCTACCTAAACGGGTCGTAATGGGTCGTAAGCACTTAGGTTAGGTTTCATTTTAGTATGTAGGCTTTGCTAGACCATATCATATGAGTTCCAATACTCATTTGGTTTATGAAACCTCATACTATCCGATCCCCCAATTTAGGTCCGGTTATTTATGTAGTTATCTATATAGGGTGCCGTTTGATTCCGTGATCCCTCTAGCTTTGCTTGGTTGTTGTTCAAGACTTCTAAGCACCCTCAAGTGAGTACATAGTCCCCTCTTTTACTGTTTTTCAAACATTTTGGGGTGAAACACATGTGCCTACTTGTTACTTTCATGTTTTCCATGTTTTCATATCATATACTTGCTATGTTCATTAGTACACTATTAGTACATGATTTCATTATGTTTTTGCTATGTATGTCCATTGTGTGCATACTAGTACATCGTTTTACATAACATTTTATGCTACGTATGTTCATTTAGCGCATACTTAGTACATTGTTTTACATTACCTTTTTATGCTATGTATGTTCATCATACTTAGTACATTTGTTTTTCATCACATGTTTATATTTTGGGTATGACATTTGGTTTGTTTAAGTGGGACAATATACATTCATTAACTTTGATCACGCCGCTCGTTAGTAGGTAATGGTACCATAGGAATTGACAACTCCCGTTCCTGACATCCTGGGTATGTTTGGATGGAAGGAATGACCGAATTCGATTAAAACATTTAGACAGATAGACCTTTAAATTCGTTTAGGGGTTTATCACCACAGTCACAAGGCTTGAATGTATGCATTTTAACAATACCGCATAAATGTTTGTATTCAGTATAGCATGCATTTCCACAAAACATAACATTGATTTAAACTACGTTTTACTTCAATACATTGTTTTGTGCATTTTTACACATGGTTTAGTTGATACATATTTCACTTGCCATACATGACATTTTGTTTACACATTACATGATTGACATTTGACATAGACATTTTGACATGGTTTTCACAATGACATTTGACAATTGGTTTAGACATGGGCAATTTACATTGGTGGTTTGTTTGGGTAAGTGACTTAAGTAACGAGACGTGTGTAATGTGATACAAGCATGGTGGATACGCCGCTGGCACTTCCTATATATAAGTGCTTGTACTATATTACATGTCGTAGCGTTATTTAAATCATTTAATTTGGATTTACACATTTTTACACAAATAACATATTTTTCACAAGACATTGTTTTACAAACAACTTATTTTATACAAACTCATTTTTACTTGGTTATTCATTTAACCTTACATACTCTTTTACATATCATCTATCTTATTATCGCTTTTCAAATGTTTTATAAAAGCAAACACTTAAACTGGATTCATGACAAGTTTTCATTAAACATTTTCTTAAACCTAAGTCATGAATCCTATTTTCACAAAACCTATGTACTCGCCGGCATTTTTATGCTGATGTATTTTCATATGTGTTTCAGGTACGATAGTTGATGATATTTGATGATGATATTGACGCATGCTCACATAGGATTGGACAAGGCCTTAGTGACCATAAAAGATGCAAGACTAGTTAAATTTTGTTTTACTTCTTGTTTGTTAAGACATTGTAACTCTTTATATCAATAAAACAACATTTCAATTTTCCATGTTTTATGAAACAATGATTCTGTTACAACACTCCCCGACGATTCCGCCACGTTTTGTTGTTTTACGTGGTCGGGGTGTGACAGAAATAGGATAAGGAAACTTATCTTGTTTTGAATGTGCAGGTGCCGGAAAATCCTCCAAGACTGCCTCCAAGTTCAGCCTCGCGGATCTTGATACTGTAAGGTCCACCAAGAAGAAGGCCACTTCAAGCCCGAGCGTCTCGATCCCCAAAGCACCCACCAAAGGAAGGGGTGGCAAAAAGAGGAAAAATTCTGAGGATCTACAAGGCCTGCCACTGATCCGCCACCAGTTCCTCAAATACTTCAATGACGTAAGGATCACTGATTCCGCTTAAATATCCTGCTTATTTGAGGATCACCTGATCTTGAACTGCCTTGTCTTTTTTGCAGAAATTTGCTGAGATTGAAGACTACATGGGGAGTGTTGAGGAGCTGGACAAGAAGATTGCTGACCTCTAGCAAGTTGCAGTGCTCAAGGATCACAAGATCGTTGATCTAGAAAAAGCCCTCCAAGCTGCCAGGACCGAAACAGCCAAAATCCTGATTGACATCGACTACGAGAAGCACGAAATCGTGGAAGGTGCAAAGGTCACTGCTGCCATCACAATGTACAAGACAAAACTGCAGATGGCCCAGGAAGCCCAAGATCCTGACTTCGACAGAAGCAGCTGGGATGTTGAAGACTGGAAGGCGAGGCTAGCTGATCTGGAAGATGATGAAGAGGCTGAGGAGATTTTGACGATCGAGGCTGGAGGCAGTGGGAAGGATCAGGTGAAGGATACTGGAGCCGGAGAGGATGAAGACGCAACGAAGGTGTAGGCTGTATGATTGGGCAATGATGGACACTTCTAGACATAGCCGGAGCCCAATTTTTTAGGTTTGGTGTTAGTTTTTTTGTGGTTGTGATGTTTTTAAAACAATTATGGTCTATATTTGAACAATAGGTTTTAGGGTTAAGGATCTAGGATCCTGTGAACAATAGGTAGGATTACAAATGGTGGAGGGATCCTCTGTTTGGGGGATGAACCCATTGTGATACTGCCGCCTTTAATTTCCTACACTTGCTATAACCGCATAAACAATGGACACCCGTTGCCAACCCATGTGGGCGGGCCACGTTTTGCTGGTAGAAACGTGGGTTGGCAATTTTGACAACCTTAAATGGTTAAACTTTTGTTAATAAAATAACTTTAACTTTTTTGGCTTATTTTGTGTTGATATCCTTGTTAACATTTTTCTTTCCAACTGTTGTAATGTTTAGTTTGTTCAAACTTGTCAAGCCTTGAAAAATTATCCAAAAAGTTGAGGATATGATCAAGGATCACATATCCTATAACCAGTAAACTTTAAAAAGTGATATAGTTTAAGAAACATAGGTTCACTTGTCAAGGTATAAGGGTCATTCAAATAAACAATGAATAAAATCAAAATAGTTAGGGATCATACCTGAGGATCCAAGTTAGGATCCTAACCCTTAATACTATAATCAGGATAACCATAAGACAAACCTTATGAGAAGGTGATCAAGGATCCTTAAATGTTTGGCTTCAAAGACCTGAAATAGGATACAACTTGGGACTAAGCCAATATAAGATAAAATTTAGCAACTGGGGACAAGCCCAAGGATAACTGGGGACAAGCCCAAGGATAACTGGGGACAAGCCCAAGGATCGTGTGTAAACTGGAGTATGGCCCTAACTGGCGACTATCCAAACTTAGTGACATGAAAATGCCAAAACCTTAGCTAACGTGAAAACGTTAGAAACCTTAGGAGCGGATGTATGGCACGTCTACCATTATACGTAGGATCCTAGGTATAGCCAGTACAATGGAATTATCAGCCCCTAAAGCGAGTACTGATCCCACTGCCATGAACTATACCAGGATCATCGTGCGCTGCTGGCGATACTGGGGTCAAGCCCAAATGACTGGGGTCAAGCCTAAGTAACTGGTTGCTTCTGTGGATAACCAACCCTTTGCTAATGATACCTGAACCTTCAAAACTTAGAATCTCGTTAAAGGTGGATAGGGGTTGCAGGATCCTTATCCTTATGTCACACCCCGATTTCCACGTGTCTCACCGGTGGGCCCGGTGGGGGATTACCGTGACGTAGTTGGCAACAATATAGTCAAACCACACAATTATATGAATGCACAGCAGAAGCATAAATATAAATATATTTCAACATTTATTGTAATATCAAAGTATCAACATTGTTCAACGGACGAAGGCATTCTTAAGCTTGCGAGACTCTCTAAGATGCTAAGGAGACATAGCCAGCCAATTATGTTTAGTACCTACATTTAATCTTTTTGGGAAAATACGTCAGTTTACACTGGTAAATACATTCAACCGACACTTTTGAAAAATGTTTATTAAAATTGATTTGAATGCCCAAGGCACAAACTCTTTTATAACTTGGGAGAATTATTTAAATATATAATCTTGTGAATGAATTACATGTTCCTTATGCGTTCAGTAGCCCGGATCAAGTCCGGGTTAAAGATCAATAGACACACCACAACGATCTATTTATGCACTGACGAGTGTACGCCTACACTCCGCGCTTAGGTCGTGGCCATTTCGTAAAATGATGTCAGGGATATCCAGGACATGGTCATTAACCCCCCCAAAGGCTTTTAAGTAACAAGACTGTTTAAACGATCCGATCAAATTTATTCAATTACCCACTTAATTGTGGAGAATTTGATGCCTGATCAAGCGGTATGCTATATACCGTAACCCAAGCCCGTATAACGGAAAATAAGTTAAAAGTATTTACCTTTGCAAGTATTAATCCTTAATCGAAATAAATTGCAGATAGCTTTTACTGGTCCCCTAATCTAGAACGAAGGTTTAAATTAACCTATTAGAATCCTAACGGGTCTTTAATTTAGCCGTAGCTTAGACCGGTCAGTTTCAACGGATGGTTACGGTTTAATCGCGTGAAAGGCGAAAACCGAGAATGGAATGTGATTTTGACCCAACAAGTTTGAAGACTTGTTTTATATGGGTATAATAATCACACTCTGGATTTTGGGGTCAAAACAATATGGTTTGACCCGTTTCGGCTAGTTTATGTAAACTAGTTACATAAGCCGAACCGTGCGTGCAATGGCGTAACGGGTAACCGTAAGGGTCTTACACTGTTTTCCTAAGTCAACATGCTTTAAAGAGGTTGTGGTATCAGTAGGATACCTTCCATAATGCCCGTAACGAGTTTAAGTTCATATTATGCCCCGTAGGGGTATTTCGGTCTTTTTAAAGATTTTAAAAAGAGGTTTCTGAGTTCTACAGGAAATCTGAGTTTCCTGAACAGTTTATAAAGTCTAAAATACTTTATTTATTATTTAAAATCAGTAGCAACTGGAATCGGGTCAAAAGACCTTGTAGAACTCAAGTTATGGCCGAAAAGGGTATATTCGGTATTTACCGTACCGTTGCCATAACCGCAGGTTATGAGCAGGTTAAAAATAATTAAAAATCTTTAAAAATCCCAAAATATTATTTTACATCAGTGAGTAAAAGGTTTGGTGTCGAAATCCGGGTTTAGATAGGCGTTATGCTAATTGCGCTATTAAATTACTAAAGTTTCCGTAATTTGCGCTATTTAGCATAACTCCTATTCTGGACCTTGGATTGACGTGAAATTTTAGGGACATGCTTAGAAATCAGTAACTAAGGTTATGGTTCTTTCACATGTCCGAAATTCTCGTTTTAAATTAAAAAGGGCGTTACGGTCAACTTTTAAGCATTTAACGGAAATGTGTAAAAGACTCGGACAACAACGAACCGGTCACAGAGGGTTATACCATCATGTAACCTGGTCATAAGAGAGTCCTAAGGTATATCTAAATCAAACTTTAACGGGTCAGAACTGAAGTCAAAACAAAAGTCAAAGCTTTTGTGACTTTCGGCTCTGAACCGGGTCAAAACAGTAAATGGTCGGATCAAACAAGCTTAGACTAGTTAATATACTTATTATCATGTTTTATGAGTGTTTAAACAGGTTACATATCATCTACATTACCGATTATGCAAGAAATCGCAAAATAGCATTCCTGTTGACTTTTTCTAAGCACGTTTGACTCGACATTTGGACTAGTTAGAATGGGAATCAGAGGGTGCCCTTTTAGAGGTTTAAAGCCCACATGATTACCAACATATAACTATCTTTGATTCGACAAACCACTGGACCATTTGTGATTTATCGCAAAGTCAATCGTTAATTACGACGGATTGACTTTTAAGCTAAACTATGCAAAAACTAAGCCATAAAAGGGTAGGCACACTTACCGAAGCTTGGTGCACGACTAAGGATGTTAGAAGAGTGCTTTGGAGCTCCAGAAGTGAACTTGAATGCAGGTTTGAGGTGTGTTTCAATTGTGCACAATGTAGTGCCTTTTATAGTGAAAAATTGGGCTCAAGATCATTACAACTCACCCTACAATGGATCATGGATGATCAGCAGGTGGCCCTGGGTGCTAGGGGTCATGTAGAGGGCGCCCATGCTTCAATTAATGCACATAATGTCGTTCACAAGCTCAAACAATGCATTTGTCCAAAGTTTATGCATCTGGGGTCCTTACGCGGCCCGCATTAGGATTCAGCAACTCGGACGCGGGCCGCATGAATCCTAATGTCAGAAAACGAATCAGCAGCTGGCTCGCGGCCCGCATTAAATCACCCATAACCTTAACGCGGCCCGCATTAGACCTGATTTCCAAGATTTTCAAATCTTTTGTAATGATTAACCTGACCTTTCGATTTCGAAGGGGTAACTTTGCGATTTGGCCCTCGATTATTTACCACTAAGGGCCTCGTGCCTTTTACCCGCATTGTTAAGTCCCCGGTTAGTTTAATTACTATCCGAAAAGCCTTAACTTTTATTGTTGACGCTTTTAACCCCTCTCATACGAATTTGATCATAACTTTCTCGTTTTAAAACGGAACTTCGCGAAATTTATATAGTATATTCTAGTGAGCGCATTTTACTGTTACAAAGCCTCGGGTTTGTCAAAGGATCACTCAGAGGTATAAATTAAACATGTTGACACGATTAACCCCTGTAGCTTGTAATCTCTCACTTTCTTCCGCGTTTCGCTTCGTACGATCCATGATTTATTCGTTTGAAGGTACGAGCATCATTTAGGGTTACTATACGGTATATTTACCCTTCGTTGACATTTATAACCCTCAAATTTACATACTTTCAAAGTTTGTCAATTTTAGTCCTTTATTTAATATTTAATGCCACGTGTAAACTCATGACACGTGTTAACACATTATTGGACACAAAATTTTGAGGTGTTACATCCTCACCCCCTTAAAATAAATCTCGACCCGAGATTTACAGAAATAAATAAGGGTATTTTTCTTTCATCGTGGATTCAACCTCCCACGTGAATTCGGGACCTCTACGGGCATCCCATTTGACCTTAACAATAGGTACATGCTTCCTTCGAAGCTTCTTTACCTGTCGATCTTCAATCGACAAAGGCTTCTCCACAAATTTCAAGCTCTCATCTATATGCACATCTGTATGGGGTATTACCAGTGATTCGTCAGCGAAGCACTTTTTCAGATTGCAGATGTGGAACACATTGTGAATTCCATTGAGCTCCTCTGGTAAGTTTAACTTGTAGGCAACTGACCTGACACGTTCGATAACCTTGAAAGGTCCTATGTATCTCGGGCTTAGTTTGCCTTTCTTACCGAAACGCATCACCCCCTTCCAGGGTGATACTTTAAGTAACACTTTCTCACCTACTTCGATGTGAAAATCTTTACGCTTTGGATCCGCGTAACTCTTCTGCCTATCTCGGGCAGCTTTGAGACGGTCTCGAATCTGGACAATCTTGTCCGTCGTCTCGAAAACTATCTCTGGTCCTGATAATTGGACATCTCCAACTTCCGCCCAACAAACAGGCGATCTACACTTTCTACCGTATAATGCCTCGAAAGGCGCAGCCTTTATGCTGGTATGGTAGCTATTGTTGTAGGAGAATTCGATTAATGGTAGGTTCTTATCCCAACTACCACCCAAATCGATAGCACATGCACGTAGCATGTCTTCCAACGTTTGAATAGTACGCTCACTCTGACCGTCTGTCTGAGGATGGTAAGCCGTACTAAAATTCAAACGTGTGCCCAAAGATTGCTGAAAGCTTTTCCAGAAATGAGACGTGTATCTAGTATCTCTGTCGGAGATAATAGACACAGGTATGCCATGTAAGGCTACAATCTTATCAACGTATAACTAGGCTAACATGTCGGAGCTATAAGTCTCCTTGATGGGTAAGAAATGAGCTGACTTAGTCAGTCTATTGACTATAACCCATATTGTATCATTTCCTTTTCTCGTCTTGGGTAACTTGGTAATAAAATCCATAGTTACACATTCCCACTTCCATTCGGGAAGTTCAGGATGTTGTAGCAAGCCTGACGGCTTTTGATGCTCAGCTTTGACTTGCGCACAAGTCAAGCATTTGGCTACATAAGCGGCTACAGACGTTTTCAAGCCTATCCACCAATAATTTGCCTTTAGATCCTGATACATCTTATCAGCTCCCGGGTGAACAGAATATTTGGAACTATGGGCTTCCTGGAGGATAACATCTCGTAGTCCTCCATAAATTGGAACCCATATTCGTCCATTTAATCGTAAAATTCCGTCCTTGCTAAGAGTTAACTGCTCCTCAGTTACTCCTAGCTTTTCTTTAGGATAGTTAGCTTCCAACACAGCTTCTCTCTGTGCAGCTAACAACCTTTCAATCAGATTATTCTTCACTTCAATGCTCTTGGCATTGATTCGGATGGGTTTCACCCTTTCCTTTCTACTTAAGGCATCAGCGACTACATTCGCCTTGCCGGGATGATATCTGATTTCACAATCATAATCATTTAAAGTCTCCATCCAACGGCATTGCCTCATGTTTAATTCCTTCTGATTAAATAGATGTTGAAGGCTCTTATGGTCAGAATAGATCACTAACTTGATACCATACAGATAATGCCTCCACAGTTTTAGTGCGAACACAACGGCACCCAGCTCCAAGTCATGGGTGGTGTAATTCTTCTCGTGCACCTTTAACTGTCTCGAAGCATAGGCAGTAACCTTGCCTTTCTGCATGAGCACACATCCCATGCCAGTGTGTGATGCGTCGCAGTAAACTACGAACTCTTCGGTACCTTCAGGTAATGTCAGCACAGGAGCGTTGCTCAACTTTTGCTTCAGAATATCAAAGGACTCTTGCTGCTTACGGCCCCAAACAAATTTTACCTTCTTCTTGGTCAGGGAAGTTAAGGGCGCAGCAATCCTTGAAAAGTTTTCAATGAACCGCCTGTAATATCCTGCTAACCCCAGGAAACTACGAATTTCTGTAGGCGTCTTTGGCTCTTGCCAATTCATGACAGCTTCAACTTTAGCGGGATCCACTTGGATACCATGCTCGTTGACAACATGTCCAAGAAATTGGACTTCTCGAAGCCAGAATTCGCACTTAGAGAATTTGGCATAGAGTTTCTCGTGATGCAGGAGTTTGAGAATACAACGAAGGTGTTTCTCATGGTCAGCTCGGTTCTTCGAGTAGATAAGAATGTCGTCGATGAAAACGATGACGAATTTGTCTAAGTACGGCTTGCAGACGCGATTCATGAGATCCATGAACGCAGCCGGTGCATTTGTGAGCCCAAAAGGCATCACTAGGAACTCGTAGTGACCGTAACGAGTCCTAAATGCGGTTTTATGTACGTCTTCATCTCTGACTTTCAGTTGATGGTAGCCTGACCTCAAGTCAATTTTCGAAAAATAACTTGCCCCTTGTAACTGATCGAACAAATCGTCGATCCTCGGTAAGGGATATCTATTCTTTATCGTGACCTTATTAAGCTCGCGATAATCGATGCACAGACGCATCGATCCGTCCTTCTTCTTTACAAACAGGACAGGTGCTCCCCAGGGAGACGAACTAGGTTTGATGAAACCTTTAGCTAGCAGTTCATCCAGCTGGGTCCTCAACTCCTTCATTTCGGTTGGTGCTAGCCTGTAAGGTGTTCTAGCAATAGGTGCTGCTCCAGGGATGATATCAATCCTGAATTCCACTTGCCTATCCGGTGGCAGACCAGGTAGATCTTCAGAGAAAACTTCTGGATATTCCGAAATGACGGGAATGTCTTCTATCTTCAGTTTAGGCTCTTCAATAATCACCTGTGCCATGTAGATGACACAACCCTTCTTTAGACATTTTGAAGCCTTGAGCATAGTCACTTGCTCAGGCAATCTGTACTGGGTATCTCCCCGAATGGTAAGCGATTCACCAGATGGAGTCTTTATCACCACTTGCTTTCTGTTGCAGACGATTTGGGCCTGGTTGTGCGATAACCAGTCCATACCCAATACTAGGTCAAAACCAACCAATTTAAAAGGAAGTAGAGATAGAGGAAAAGAGTGATTCTTAATGGATATCACACATCCATCTAACACAGTGGAGACGGTTTCTGTGGTGCCATCTGCTAGCTCTACCTCGTAATTCACATTTAAGGTTTTGACAGGCATATTCAGCAATTTGCAAAATTTATGCTCTACGAAAGACTTATCAGCGCTCGAATCAAAAAGTACTCCTGCAAATATATCATTTACGAGAAAAGTACCTGTGATCACGTTATCGTCTAGCACTGCTTCTTTCGCCTCCATCCTGAAGACTCTTGCATTGGTCTTCTTGGCCTCTTCAGGCTTCTTGGCATTCTTAGGGCAGTTGGTTCGAATGTGCCCCTTCTCGTTGCAACTGTAGCAAGTTGCATCCTTTATCTTTTTGCAATCCACGGTCTTGTGGTCCTTGGACTTGCATAACCCGCAAGCATACGACTTCGACTGAGTCTACGAGTTTGATTCGAGTCTACACTTTCCAAAGTGATGTCTCTTGCAATTCTTGCACTTGGGCTTCTCACCAGACTGTTGCCCCTCCTTCCTTGACTCAGACCCTCTCTTGTTGTCACCGTTTCCACGGTGCTTCTTGCTCGACCTTCGTGAAGTATCATCTTCACGCTTTCTCTTCTCAGCCTCTTTATTCCTCAGCGATCTTTGTCGGACCGCATCCAGAGTGAGGGACAAAGAAATGTCAGCTACAGATCTAAAGGTCGCTGGCCGAGAGGCCTTTACGCTTGCCTTTATCTCGGGGGCTAAACCACCGATAAAACGAGCTATTCTCTTTGGCTCCGGGGTTACCAGATACGGAACCAACCGGGACATCGTGTTGAAGCTCGTGAGGTAAGCTTGACAGTCAAGGTTCGTCATAACCAACGATAGAAAGTCGGTCTCTATCTTTTCAACCTCATGTTGAGGGCAGAAATTTTCCTTGATGAGAGAAATGAATTCCTCCCATGTCATGTTGTATAGAACAGCCTTTCCCGAGGCCTGAACCAAAGACCTCCACCAAGCCAGGGCCTCGCCCGTGAATGATTGTGAAACAAATTTTACCACATCTTTCTCTGCGCACCCACTGATGTCCACCACGGTGTCCATCTCGTCTAGCCACGTCATACAATCAACCGCGCCTTTCTCTCCAGTGAAGTCTCGGGGTTTGCATGATACGAAATACTTGTAGGTGCAGCCCCTGGCGCGAGATGCATCAGTATACACTTTTTCTGGACGGACACTGTTTTCATTGGACGAGTGATTATCATCATCCTTTTTAGGCTTGGACGGTGGTTTGTTGTGAGATTTTGAGTGGGTTTTTGGTTTTGAATGTGGTTTAGATAGGGTTCTGCTCCGGGATTCAGTATACTCCTCATATTGTCGATCCAGGGCTGCCTTAACAGCATTGTCGACAAGAGCTTTTAATTCAGCGCCCGTCAAATGAACCTGGGCGTTATTGTATTCGTCTTCTTTCGAATGACTATTCTCCCCACTTGGATCAGCCATGGTAACTTGAATCTGCTACAGAAGATAACGAAAAGTTTTATTTAGGAGTTTATTATGGAATTGTCTTTTATGGCAATTCATTAACCATGGTAAACAGAGACCATATCTGGTTAATTTGTTACTCACTTTTATTTAGGATTTGAACATACTTATCCTAATTATAACAATATTGTTATTGGCATAAAAGCCTAGTCACGAGGACGTTTTTATAATATTAGTCGGGATTACAGAGAATCAAGGCATGAAGGTTTGAACCATAGTCCTTTTACCTTTTCTGACAGGGAGTCATAGACTACCACTGCCTTTTGTGTGACAACTCGAGTTTCCAAGATTCCTTATTCGCATTTATTGCACGTTCACTGTTTGTTTAGCTGTTTACTTGCACAATTGGTTTGCTTTGTAACTGTATATGTTTTGGATTCGATAAAGTGTATCGTAACTATGCATGGTTATGTGATACTTGTGAAAGATTTGACAAATACTTGAATGTGGTGATGAAACTGTAATAGATAATACTTAAGGGTGTTTAGTGCTAATAGTGAAACTTTAACAACTCATAACCCTAATCTCCTTCCCTAATCATTCACTAATCATCACACAAGAATCAAAACACGTACCCTCACATTCTCTAATCCTCTCTACAACCATCTTCTCATCATTCTTGGCTTCACAAGTTCTTTTGCATCAAGTTTGATTACCAATCCATCTAGAAGCAATCCAAGGTCGTGTGTAACGGACTTAACCATTAATTAACCCTAGAAGCAATAACATACCGAGCAAACCAAGGTGAGTTCACACTCTTTACCAAGGCATGGGATTCCCGGGGATAGGGAATGGGTTGAATGATGGAATTGAACAATTACGCGTACATACACGGTTACTAGACTATCTACCATGGTCCTCGGGTTAAGCAGGACACTTACATAAAACCTACGTAAACAGGAATATGCTACTGTCTTCCGGAGTCAGGAAGGACACTTACGTAAAACCTACGTAAACAATAACATGCTACTGTCTTCCAGAGTCAGGAAGGACACTTACGTAAAACCTACGTAAACCCCACGCGTACCACTGTCCTCGGGTACAGAAGGATACTTACGTAAAACCTACGTAATGCTTGTACGTACTACTGTTCTCGGTTGTGAAGAACACTTATGGTTACGAATAGTCTAGTGGATATACAACATGGGAAACCCCCACTAATAGAACGTACTATCGGCCCAGTAGAGCCACATATTACAAATGAACTTACTATTACGCATTTACTTTCTGTGAACTCGCTCAACTAGTTGTTGATCCTCTGTTACATGCCTTGCAGGTCGTTAGGTACATGAAGCTTGCACAGGGAAGAGCTGGTCGTTGTGGGCACGGATCGTGAATGTTTTGTTAAACACTTTATGACGTTTCATACTTTATTACGTTGGGTTTTATCTATACGCTTCCGCTAAACAGTGATAACATACTTATATTTTGAACACCTTTCATATTGGTGGTTGAATGGCATTTACTTTTATTTATTAATTACATGTTCAATATAATTGGTGGCTTGATCCTAGTCAGTCACGCTCCCAAGCGGTGATACTCCGCGTGTGGATTTTGGGGGTGTGACAGATTGGTATCAGAGCCATTGGTTATAGAGAACTTGGTTTTAATATGGGGAAAACATTTTTATTAAAACCAGACTATAACCAGTACAGTGCTCAACGATCCACAACGACGCCTCGCTCCACGTGCAAGACTCAACATTCTAGGTAATAAGGTTTATGTTTATTGCCTACTTGCTAGAATTACATAGAACTTTGCTCGTGGTATGCTTAGATTACATTGCTCACTACCTGTTTTTGCTTGAGAACACTTGTGTGCTTACACTCTTCTGTCATTGCACTATTCGCGTACCTCTCGCACTTACGTTACATTTGCAATGAAGATCATGGCCGGACGTATCAACATGACACAAGCCCAGTTGACGGCTCTCATTAACGAACGGATTGCTGCGACACTTGCAGCTATATAAGCAGGAGGTATACCCTGCAGTCGTAACTAGGATCTTTAGATCCTACACTCCTAAACCAACTCTTGTGTTTAACCTTGTCCTATTCTTATACACAATAGGTCAACACGCTTAGCCACCTGTTTACACCTTCAAAATCTCAAGGATTGCCAACCTAGTACCTTCAGTGGAACTGAGGGAGTCTAAGGCCTCCTCCATTGGTTCGAGAGGCTCGAAACTGACTTTGAGGTGTGTGATTGCCCTGAGTCTCGTAGGGTAAAGTTTGCTTCTAGAACACTCGAAGGTGCTGCATTAACCTGGTGGGAAGCACAGGTTCAAATGTTAGGACTGGCAGCTGCTAATGCCACTCCCTGGAACGAGTTCAAAGACCTAATTAAGGAAGAGTTTTGCAGTCGTGAAGACATCCACAAACTAGAGGTAGAGTTCCTCAACCTACAGATGGTGGGGTCTGAAATTGAAGTTTATACGAAGAGATCGAATGAATTAGCCACATTTTGTCCTACTATGGTAGACCCTCCCACCAAATGTATCGAGCCGTATCTCAAGGGTCTGGTGCCAGAAATTCAGAGTCATGTGACTGCAGCTAACCTTGGCACTATCCAGCAAGTCACTCGACTTGCTCATCGTCTCACAGACCAGGCTGTAGAACAAAACAAGTTACCGAAACGTGCTAAGACTGATACTACATGTGCTTCTAGTGATAACAAACGCAAGTGGGATGAAAGCCTGAGCAAGGAATTAATTTTGGTCCAGCCTCTGGCGCAGCAGCAAAAGATAGATGACTACCAGAGCCCCAGACAGCAATTTTCTAGTAGTCGCGGGCAGAGTGGATATCGAGGAAATCATCCAAAGTGTAACAGATGCAATAGACACCACAGCGGTCAGTGCAACAAGGGTCGTTACCAGAGGTGTCTTAAGATTGGTCATGAAGCTAAGGATTGTCGAAGCTCATGTCCTGTAACTCAAGAACAGCAACGGCCGCCTCAATCTTCACAAAATCAGCAGCAACAACAAAGTTTTAAAGGATGTTTTCAGTGTGATGCTAAAGATCACTACAAGAGGCATTGTCCGCATATAAACCAGGACCAGACTCAGAACTACGACCATGGAAACAGGGACGACAATGGGGATAGCGTCGGGGGAAGCAATGGAAACAATGACGCCGGGGCCGCATGTACGTGATTGGTCAGGGCGACGCAAGGAACGATCCTAACGTATTAATGGGTAAGTTTCTTCTCGACGACTTCTATGTTACCATCTCGTTTGATTCGGGTGTGAATACCAGTTATATGTCCTTGAAAATTTGTCAAATATTAATATGTACACCAACTCCCTTGAACACCAAACATGTCATAGTGTTAGCTTATGGTACAAGTCTAGAGGCCCTACATAGTCCAGGGTTGTAACCTTATCCTCGCTGGTCAGACATTCTCTATCGACCTCATTCCTACAGTTCTGAGCAGCACTTATAGCTCGCGCACCGTATCGCTTACCTCCATCGGGATTAGAAGAACTATCGACGCAGCTTCAAGAACTCTTGGATAAGGGATTTATCCGACCTATCTCTTCGCCTTGGGGAGCTCCAGTGTTAATTCGTGAAAAAGAAGGACAGTACTTTCAGGATGTGCATAGATTACCGCGGACTAAACAAAGTGACAGTGAGGAACCGCTACCCTCTTCCATGTATTGGCGACTTATTCGACCAGTTGCAAGGGTCGAGCTACTACTCCAAGATTGATCCAAGGTCAGGTTACCATCAGCTGAGAGTCCGGGATGAGGACGTCTCCAAGACAGCATTCAAAACTCGCTACGGTCACTATGAGTTTCTAGTCATGCCATTCGGGCTTACGAACGCGCCTGCAGTCTTCATGGATCTTATGAACAGGGTGTGCAAACCCTACCTAGACAAGTTCGTCATCGTCTTCATCGACGACATTCTGATCTACTCCAAGAGTCAGGAGGAACACGAGCAGCACTTACGTCTTATCTTGGAACTTCTTCGAAAGGAACAACTGTACGCCAAGTTTTTAAAATGCGACTTCTGGCTTCGTGAAGTCCACTTCCTAGGCCATGTGGTAAACAAGGATGGGATTCATGTCGATCCATCCAAGGTAGATTCGATCAGGAACTGGCCTGCACCGCGTACACCAACGGAAATACGCCAATTTTTGGGTTTGGCGGGTTACTACAGACGATTCATCAAAGACATCTCAAAGATCGCACAGTCGCTTACAATGCTGACACAGAAAGGTGTTACTTATCGTTGGGGTAATACACAAGAAACGGCTTTTCAGTACCTGAAGGATAGACTATGCAGCGCACCTATTCTCTCATTGCCAGAGGGCACGGACGATTTTGTGGTCTATTGTGATGCATCGATTCAGGGTCTTGGTTGTGTATTGATGCAAAGGGATAAAGTTATTGCTTATGCTTCGCGTCAACTCAAGGTTCATGAACGAAACTACACGACGCACGATTTAGAGCTAGGAGCTGTTGTTTTCGCGCTCAAGATATGGCGACACTACCTGTACGGTACCAAGTGCACTATTTACACCGATCACAGGAGTCTCGAGCATATCTTCAAGCAGAAGGAATTGAACATGCGTCAACGACGATGGGTCGAGTTGCTTAATGATTACGAATGCGCCATCAAGTACCATCCAGGCAAAGCCAATACTCAACGGAGGCTTTCTGTGTGGATACAAGTGGGTGTCATAGTAACTCTCTGTGTCATCATAAGTGTCGCACATATAGCGCACAGTTTGCCTCCTTGGTGATGATGACCATTCATGTCGTTGTCTCCTCGCGTGCTCTTGGTGCGGCGTCTCATAGTTCACTTGTCTTGGTGCTGGTGTCACCACTGGAGATTGTTGTGTGTCACACCCCCAAAATCCACAAGCGGAGTATCACCACATGGAGGCGTGACTGACCAGGATCCAGCCACTAATCATATTGAACAACATAAATACTTTACCTAGGCGTGTACGAGCCTTACAACTCACTATTCAGTCTGATCTTCCTGCACAGATACGAAATGCTCAGGTAGAAGCATTGAAACCAGAAAACGTCAGGGCTCATGCCTTACGCGGTTCAAGGCAACGATTAGAACAGAAGGAAGACGACGCCTACTATGTAACAGGACGTATTTTGGGTCCCACTATATGGCGGTTTACGGGAACTTGTGATGGATGAAGCTCACAAGTCTCGCTACTCGGTACATCCAGGTTCGGATAAAATGTATCACGACATCAGAACTACATATTGGTGGCCTAGCATGAAGGCCCACATAGCAACTTACGTCGGCAAGTGTTTGACTTGTGCGAGAGTAAAGACGGAGTACCAGAAAACCCTCAGGCCTACTTCAACAACTCAAGATACCATAGTAGAAATGGGAAGAAATTTCTATGGATTTTGTTACTGGCCTGCCTAGATCCCAGCGTGGGAATGATACTATCTTGGTGATCGTAGATCGACATACAAAGTCTGCTCATTTCTTGGCTATCAAAGAAACAGATAAGTTCTCTACTTTAGCAGACATCTACTTGAAAGAAGTTGTTTCGAGGCACGGGGTGCCAACCTCCATTATTTCGGATCGGGATGCACGATTCACTTCAGAACTATGACAAGCAATGCACAAAGCTTTTGGCTCTCGATTAGACATGGGCACAGCTTATCACCCTCAGACGGATGGGCAGTCTGAGCGCACGATTCAAACCCTAGAAGACATGCTTCGGGCATGCGTTATTGATTTCGGCAACAGCTGGGAAAAACATCTCCCTTTAGTGGAGTTTTCGTACAATAACAGTTATCACACCAGCATACAAGCCGCTCCATTTGAGGCATTGTACGGGCGTAAATGCCGGTCACCTCTCTGTTGGGCAGAGGTGGGGGACAGAACTTATAGTGGACACCACGGAAAAGATTGCACAAATACGACAACGTATGGCGGCAGCTCGCGACCGTCAGAGAAGCTACGCTGATAAACGCAGAAAACCGCTCGAGTTCCAAGTTGGGGATCGAGTGCTACTCAAAGTTTCACCCTGGAAGGGTGTGGTTCGTTTTGGTAAACGAGGCAAGCTCAATCCGCGGTATGTCGAACCGTTTGAAAACACTGAAAGAATAGGCAAAGTAGCCTACAGACTAAACCTACCAGCTGAACTCGGTGCAGTTCACAATGTTTTCCACGTGTCGAATCTGAAGAAGTGTCTGTCAGATGAGACCCTCATAGTTCCTTTTAAGGAACTCACTATCGACGAGCGGTTGCAGTTCGTCGAGGAACCAGTTGAAATCACGGACCGGGATATTAAGGTCCTCAAGAACACTAGAATACCTCTTGTACGAGTTCGTTGGAACTCCCGTCGTGGCCCAGAGTTCACATGGGAACGAGAAGGGCAAATGGAACTCAGGTATCCCCAGTTATTCGAAAACCGTGCAACCACTACTGAGGCTGAAGCTACTACTACAGAATTTCGGGACGAAATTCCAAATCAACGGGGGGATGATGTGACACCCCAGGAAAAACCAGTAAACGATACAACTTACCTAGCTTCCTCAGTAACCGCATGCTAAATTTCGGGACGAAATTTCTTTCAAGTTGGGGATAATGTGACAACTCGAGTTTCCAAGATTCCTTATTCGCATTTATTGCACGTTCACTGTTTGTTTAGCTGTTTACTTGCACAATTGGTTTGCTTTGTAACTGTATATGTTTTGGATTCGATAAAGTGTATCGTAACTATGCATGGTTATGTGTTACTTGTGAAAGATTTGACAAATACTTGAATGTGGTGATGAAACTGTAATAGATAATACTTAAGGGTGTTTAGTGCTAATAGTGAAACTTTAACAACTCATAACCCTAATCTCCTTCCCTAATCATTCACTAATCATCACACAAGAATCAAAACACATACCCTCACATTCTCTAATCCTCTCTACAACCATCTTCTCATCATTCTTGGCTTCACAAGTTCTTTTGCATCAAGTTTGATTACCAATCCATCTAGAAGCAATCCAAGGTCGTGTGTAACGGACTTAACCATTAATTAACCCTAGAAGCAATAACATACCGAGCAAACCAAGGTGAGTTCACACTCTTTACCAAGGCATGGGATTCCCGGGGATAGGGAATGGGTTGAATGATGGAATTGAAAAATTACGCGTACATACACGGTTACTAGACTATCTACCATGGTCCTCGGGTTAACCAGGACACTTACGTAAAACCTACGTAAACAGGAATATGCTACTGTCTTCCGGAGTCAGGAAGGACACTTACGTAAAACCTACGTAAACAATAACATGCTACTGTCTTCCGAAGTCAGGAAGGACACTTACGTAAAACCTACGTAAACCCCACGCGTACCACTGTCCTCGGGTACAGAAGGATACTTACGTAAAACCTACGTAATGCTTGTACGTACTACTGTTCTCGGTTGTGAAGAACACTTATGGTTACGAATAGTCTAGTGGATATACAACATGGGAAGCCCCCACCAATAGAACGTACTATCGGCCCAGTAGAGCCACATATTACAAATGAACTTACTATTACGCATTTACTTTCTGTGAACTCGCTCAACTAGTTGTTCATCCTCTGTTACATGCCTTGTAGGTCGTTAGGTACATGGAGCTTGCACAGGGAGGAGCTGGTCTTTGTGGGCACGGATCGTGAATGTTTTGTTAAACACTTTATGACGTTTCATACTTTATTACGTTGGGTTTTATCTATACGCTTCCGCTAAACAGTGATAACATACTTATATTTTGAACACCTTTCATATTGGTGGTTGAATGGCATTTACTTTTATTTATTAATTACATGTTCAATATAATTGGTGGCTTGATCCTGGTCAGTCACGCACCCAAGCGGTGATACTCCGCGTGTGGATTTTGGGGGTGTGACATTTTGTCTTATATGACAATAATTATGGCCCGTAGGCACTACATCTCTAATGGATGTTTAATAAATTTGGCCCGTAGGCACTACATCGCTAATGGATGTTTAAATAAGTTTGGCCCGTAGGCACTACATCGCTAATGGATGTTTATAAGTTTGGCCCGAAGGCACTACATCGCTAATGGATGTTTATAAGTTTGGCCTGAAGGCACTACATCACTAATGGATGTTTAAATAAGTTATCGTCTTCATTGACGATTTAACCCATGATTTATAAATCATTAATTTGGGCCTTGGAAATCCTTAAAAGGATTTTTATGTAAGAATGACGCGTGCGATTTTAACGAATCACATCTACCATGAATGTTAACATGATTACAGAGGTTAACCGGAATTCTGAATCTTTTAATCAGGTCTTACCATCTTGGCCAGGTCTTATAAAGACACCTGGCTAGGTTTCACTCTTAAGATTCTTTAGTTAGGCAGATTAATTTAAAAGGAATGATTTTTGATTTATTTCATATATAATAATAACAAAATGAAATTTATAACATAACATTCCATAAATTTCAAATATGATTACACGCTGCCCTAAACGGGACTTTTTTAAATAAACAAGTACCTACGCAGAGGTTTACAGAAAAAACAAGTCCACGCAGGGACCAACACAAAATAGATGTCCGCGTAGGGACTAAAAGATAAGTCCACGTAGGGACTGAAATACGACAAATGTCCACGCAGGGACTAAATTGTAAATACAACAATACATAAGGAGACTAATGATCTCGTTTCTTCCTCCCTTTTAGCAGGTTTGCTAGGCCCTTGAGAAATCCACGATTACTCTTACGTTCTTGTTCGAAGTCTCATTCCACACGGTTTAAATGGTGGAGTATTTCTTCTTGCTCCGGTGGAGAAAAACGTGACTGCTGTGACGGTTGTTGAACCGGAGGTCTAGGAGGTATTGGATACCCATGAGCTGAGTAATCTGGTCTCCAAGAGGTTCCATGAAGGGCATTATAATTAGCCGCTACCACATATGGATCAGCATCATAGTTATAGTTGTAGTGCGTGTGAGTCGGCTGCTCAAACGGATTGTACGCGGTGGAAGTGCCGTACGCTGGTATCGGATTGTCATATCTGAAAGGTGGCGGAGGTGGTGCAACTGGTGCAGAATTTACCTCTACAGGGTGACCAGAAGGTTCCCCTAATTGTGGTTCTTCTTCAGGCACTGACGGAATGTGACTAGCACTCGAGTGGCGAGGGGTGCTGAAAAATGGAATTCCCCTCCTCGGGTAGACATCCGAGCGCCTGATCTTCTACGCCTTGGCGGATCTGGAATTACTGGATGAACCGGTGGCGGTGGCGGTGGCGTAACTGCCACGAACCGGGAATCCTCAGAAGGATCCTGTTGTTGCTGTTGGTCGTGAGGCGAGAAATGATGTGAAGGTGTAAAGTACCAATTACATTGGTCAAACCTCGCCTGGTAGCTGTCGGGACCTTGATAGGGTGTTCCATGGAAGGATGACCCATCAGAGATCTCGATTGGATGATTGGGAGTACCCCTTGAAGGCTCGACGGGATCTGTATCCTCGTCCATATCCACTGCATTGTCTTCAGAAAAGTGATCCTCTGGTCCTAAAGGGTTATACCCTATTGGCTCTTGGACATAATCCGCCGGGTTAAACTGTCCTATGAAGAAAGGTGAAGGATCGCCATAAGAACGGTGCAAAGCAGATCGCTGGAGAGGTATGAACGATGGTTGAGGGTTATTGGGATTGTTTTCCGAATCTGGTCCAAAAGAATGACGGTATGAGGGTGTTGAGCTATGAGAGGTAGAATGTCCCGCAGGTTCAAAGAGGTTTCTTCTTCGTCTCTGTGGTTCTTCACTCCTTATACTGGAAGGAGCTCAGATGTTCGAAGGTCCAGCCTCGTGATCATTGTGAGTAATGATCGTCCCTTTGCCTCTTCCTCCTCTTCCTCGTCTGATTGCTGGTGGCATATTTCCTGCTTTCAAAACTTTAAATAACAATAAACAATAAAAAGACAAACCGGAATAACAATTCGAATTTGTCCTATGTTCTTGTCTAGACTCAAGTATGTGCAATTATGTCATTGAGATTAAACACATAAGGATAGTGTTTAATTCACTCAATGTTGGCTCTGATACCAACCTGTCACACCCCGATTTCCACGTGTCTCACCGGTAGGCCCGGTGGGGGATTACCGTGACGTAGTTGGCAACAATATAGTCAAACCACACAATTATATGAATGCACAGCGGAAGCATAAAGATAAATATATTTCAACATTTATTGTAATATCAAAGTATCACCATTGTTGAAATAAAATCCACAGGGGATCAATAATAATAACAAAAGTATTGTTCAACAGAGGAAGGCATCCTTAAGCTTGCGAGACTCTCTAAGATGCTAAGGAGACATAGCCAGCCAATTACGTTTAGTACCTGCATTTAATCTTTTTGGGAAAATACGTCAGTTTACACTGGTAAATACATTCAACCGACACTTTTAAAAATGTTTATTAAAATTGATTTGAATGCACAAGGCACAAACTCTTTTATAACTTGGGAGAATTATTTAAATATATAATCTTGTGAACGAATTACATGTTCCTTATGCGTTCAGTAGCCCGGATCAAGTCCGGGTTAAAGATCAATAGACACACCACAGCGATCTATTTATGCACTGACGAGTGTACGCCTACACTCCGCGCTTAGGTCGTGGCCATTTCGTAAAATGATGTCAGGGATATCCGGGACATGGTCATTAACCCCCCAAAGGCTTTTAAGTAACAAGAATGTTTAAACGAGCCGATCAAATTTATTCAATTACCCACTTAACTGTGAAGAATTTGATGCCCGATCAAGCGGTATGCTATATACCGTAACCCAAGCCCGTATAACGGAAAATAAGTTAAAAGTATTTACCTTTTCAAGTATTAATCCTTAATCGAAATAAATTGCAGATAGCTTTTACTGGTCCCCTAATCTGGAACGAAGGTTTAAATTAACCTATTCGAATCCTAACGGGTCTTTAATTTAGTCGTAGCTTAGACCGGTCAGTTTCAACGGATAGTTACGGTTTAATCGCGTGAAAGGCGAAAACCGAGAATGGAATGTGATTTTGACCCAACAAGTTTGAAGACTTGTTTTATATGGGTATAATAATCACACTCTGGATTTTGGGGTCAAAACAATATGGTTTGACCCGTTTCGGCTAGTTTATGTAAACTAGTTACATAAGCCGAACCGTGCGTGCAATGGCGTAACGGGTAACCGTAAGGGTCTTACACTGTTTTCCTAAGTCAACATGCTTTAAAGAGGTTGTGGTATCAGTAGGATACCTTCCATAATGCCCGTAACGAGTTTAAGTTCATATTATGCCCCGTAGGGGTATTTCGGTCTTTTTAAAGATTTTAAAAAGAGGTTTCTGAGTTCTACAGGAAATCTGAGTTTCCTGAACAGTTTATAAAGTCTAAAATACTTTATTTATTATTTAAAATCAGTAGCAACTGGAATCGGGTCAAAAGACCTTGTAGAACTCAAGTTATGGCCGAAAAGGGTATATTCGGTATTTACCGAACCGTTGCCATAACCGCAGGTTATGAGCAGGTTAAAAATAATTAAAAATCTTTAAAAATCCCAAAATATTATTTTACATCAGTGAGTAAAAGGTTTGGTGTCAAAATCCGGGTTTAGATAGGCGTTATACTAATTGCGCTATTAAATTACTAAAGTTTTCGTAATTTGCGCTATTTAGCATAACTCCTATTCTGGACCTTGGATTGACGTGAAATTTTAGGGACATGCTTAGAAATCAGTAACTAAGGTTATGGTTCTTTCACATGTCCGAAATTCTTGTTTTAAATTAAAAAGGGCGTTACGGTCAACTTTTAAGCATTTAACGGAAATGTGTAAAAGACTCGGACAACAACGAACCGGTCACAGAGGGTTATACCATCATGTAACCTGGTCCTAAGAGATTCCTAAGGTATATCTAAATCAAACTTTAATGGGTCAGAACTGAAGGTCAAAGCAAAAGTCAAAGCTTTTGTGACTTTCGGCTCCGAACCGGGTCAAAACAGTAAATGGTCGGATCAAACAAGCTTAGACTAGTTAATATACTTATTATCATGTTTTATGAGTGTTTAAACAGGTTACATATCATCTACATTACCGATTATGCAAGAAATCGCAAAATAGCATTCCTGTTGACTTTTTCTAAGCACGTTTGACTCGACATTTGGACTAGTTAGAGTGGGAATCAGAGGGTGCCCTTTTAGAGGTTTAAAGCCCACATGATTACCAACATATAACTATCTTTGATTTGACAAACCACTGGACCATTTGTGATTTATCGCAAAGTCAATCGTTAATTACGACGGATTGACTTTTAAGCTAAACTATGCAAAAACTAAGCCATAAAAAGGTAGGCACACTTACAGAAGCTTGGTGCACGACTAAGGATGTTAGAAGAGTGCTTTGGAGCTCCAGAAGTGAACTTGAATGCAGGTTTGAGGTGTGTTTCAATTATGCACAATGTAGTGCCTTTTATAGTGAAAAATTGGGCTCAAGATCATTACAACTCACCCTACAATGGATCATGGATGATCAGCATGTGGCCCTGGGTGCTAGGGGTCATGTAGAGGGTGCCCATGCTTCAATTAATGCACATAATGTCGTTCACAAGCTCAAACAATGCATATGTCCAAAGTTTCTGCATCTGGGGTCCTTACGCGGCCCACATTAGGATTCAGCAACTCGGACGCAGGCCGCATGAATCCTAATGTCAGAAAACGAATCAGCAGCTGGCTCACGGCCCGCATTAAATCACCCATAACCTTAACGCGGCCCGCATTAGACCTGATTTCCAAGATTTTCAAATCTTTTGTAATGATTAACCTGACCTTTCGGTTTCGAAGGGGTAACTTTGCGATTTGGCCCTCGATTATTTACCACTAAGGGCCTCGTGCCTTTTACCCGCATTGTTAAGTCCCCGGTTAGTTTAATTACTATCCGAAAAGCCTTAACTTTTATTGTTGACGCTTTTAACCCCTCTCATACGAATTTGATCATAACTTTCTTGTTTTAAAACGGAACTTCGTGAAATTTATATAGTATATTCTAGTGAGCGCATTTTACTGTTACAAAGCCTCGGGTTTGTCAAAGGGTCACTCAGAGGTATAAATTAAACATGTTGACATGATTAACCCCTGTAGCTTGTAATCTCTCACTTTCTTCCGCGTTTCGCTCCGTACGGTCCATGATTTATTCGTTTGAAGGTACGAGCATCATTTAGGGTTACTATACGGTATATTTACCCTTCGTTGACATTTATAACCCTCGAATTTACATACTTTCAATGTTTGTCAATTTTAGTCCTTTATTTAATATTTAATGCCACGTGTAAACTCATGACACGTGTTAACACATTATTGGACACAAAATTTCGAGGTGTTACACCTTATGTGAGAAAGTAAGAAAATGAAATAGTTTGAGATTAGGATGTTACTAAAATAAGGATCATCTATGCTCCAAGGATGCTTCAAGGATACTTATCATGTGAGGATCATGGATCTTTATCACATGAAGTATTTCTTCAAATGGACAGCATTCCAGGCTCTAGGTAGCAAATCACCTTCCATTGTTAGCAATCGTTATGCCCCCTTTCCTGCCTCAGCTTCAATCAAGTAAGGGCCTTCCCATTTTGGTGCCAACTTTCCATCAGCAGGATTGGTGGTATTCTGAAATGCTTTCCTCAACACCATATCACCAATTTGGAACTTCTTGATCCTGACATTTTTGTTGTAAGCAGCAGCCATCCTTTGCTGATAACTGGCCATCCTTATCCTTGCCAAATCCCTGATTTCTTCTATAGTATCCAGGTCTTGAACCAAGTTCTCATCATTTTCCTCAGTATCACGAATACTTGTTCTAGCAGTTGGGACCACCATTTCTGTAGGGATCACTGATTCTGCCCCAAATACCAAAGAGAATGGAGTTTGGCCTGTAGCATTCTTAGGAGTTGTCCTATCAGCCCAAAGCACATAAGGTAGTTCTTCTGCCCATTTCCCTTTTTTGGATCCAAGCTTCTTCTTCAAATTGTTGATGATGATCTTATTGGATTATTCTGCCTGACCATTAGCTTGTGGGTGGACTGGTGTTGATGTTATCATCTTAATCCCCCAGCTAACACAAAAGTTAGTAGTTCTGCCCCCAATAAATTGGGAACCATTATCACATACAATTTCAGAAGGAATACCAAATCTAGTTATAATATTTCGTTTAATGAAGGATATAACTTCCTTTTCCCTGACTTGGGCAAAAGCTTCAGCCTCTATCCACTTGGAGAAGTAATCAGTCATAGCAAGCATGAACACTTTTCCACCAGGTGCCTTAGGAAGCTTACCAACTATATCCATGCCCCATCTCATAAATGGCTAAGAGGAGGATATAGGATGCAAAAATTCAGCTGGTTGATGAAGGATATTGATGTGTCTCTGACAAGGATCACACTTCTTAGCATACTCCACAACATCTCTCTTCATAGTTGGCCAATAGTATCCTGTCCTCAGGATCCTTGAGAATAATGCCCTGCCCCCAGTGTGATTTCCACAATCTCCTTCATGGAAGTCTTTTAAAACTTCTTGGATTTCAGGATCCTCAATGCATCTTAAATATGATCCTGCAAGAGATCGTTTATACAACATATTATTTAATATTGTGAATTGAGATACCTTGATTTTGAAAGCCCTAGGGTTTTCTCCTGTAGGAATCTCTCCATGTTGTAAGTATCTCATGATTGGGAGAATCCATGATCCTGAATGAGATAGAATATCATCACTGGGGATGATTGCAGAATCCTCTCCTATCTCCATAGCCATATGATCCTCGATGGCAGGGGTTAGGATATGGATAATGGGGATACTTATATCCTCCGGGATCTTCAAAGATGATCCTAGATTGGCCAATGCATCAGCTTCTGTATTTTCTTCCCTTGGTACCTGTGTCAAACTAAAGGAAACGAAAGAGACTGCCAATTCTTTGACTATCTCCAAATATTTGGTTAGTTTTTCACCTTTAACAGCATAGGATCCATTAAAGTGATTAGTGATTAACAATGAATCTACATGTACCTCAAGATACCTGATCCTCATATGCTTAGCAATTTGCAAACCAGCTATCAAGGCTTCATATTCAGCCTCATTGTTAGTAGTTTGGAACTCACAAGCTATAGAGTGGGGTATTATATCCCCCTGTGGCGATTTTAGTAGTATTCCAAGCCCTGTTCCTTTGACATTTGAGGATCCATCAGTATAGAGTATCCAAGGATCCTTGGTCTCCTCTAGCTGCTGGACTTCTAATTCGGCTTCCTTTTGCTAATCACTACTGAAATCTGCCACAAAGTCAGCTAATGCTTGGGATTTAATGGTTGTCCTAGGCTCATATCTTATATCATAAGCACTAAGCCTCACTGCCCACTTAGCCATCCTTCCTGACATTTCAGGTTTCCTAAGAACATTCTTAATTGGAAAATTAGTTTTAACAATAATGGCATGAGTTTCAAAATAATATCTCAACTTAGTAGATGCCATAATTAATGCAAGGATAAGTTTTTCTAAGTGTGAATACCTGGATTCAGCATCAAGTAAACTCTTACTTACATAATAGACAGGATGTTGTGTACCTTCGTGATCCTTAACAAGGACGGCACTTACTGCTTTTGAGGATACCGCAAGATACAAGGATAACACATCTCCTTTTTCTGGTTTCATCAAGGCAGGAGCCGAGGACAGGTAATCCTTAAGAGCTTTGAGAGCGTTTTCATGCTTCTCAGTCCAATCAAACTTCTTGTTCTTCCTCAAGATATCATAGAACTCTTTACATTTCTCTGAGGATTTGGATATAAATCTGTTTAAAGCTGCAATCCTGCCTGTTAGCCTCTGGACATCCTTAGCATTGGCAGGGGACTTGATGTTTATTATAGCTTTGATTTGTTCTGGACTGGCTTCAATGCCTCTCTTGGTCACCATATATCCTAAGAATTTACCTGCTTTAACACCAAAGTGACACTTTGAAGGGTTAAGTTTCATATTATATTTGTCAAGGATATTGAATGCTTCCTCCAAGTCCCTCAGGTGATCCTCAGCCTTTTTGGATTTTACCACCATATCGTCTATATAAACTTCCATAGTGTGTCCAATCTGATCCTTGAACATCATATTCACTAGCCTTTGATAAGTTGCACTTGCATTCCTTAGTCCAAATGGCATAGCAATATAACAGTATATACCAGTTGGAATCATAAAGGCTGTATCCTCTTGATCAGATGGTTCCATCTGAATTTGTTGAAATCCAGATGAAGCATCCATAAAAGTTAACAGTTCATGACCCGCAGTTTCATCCACCATGGAGTCAATGTGGGGTAATGGGAAAGGATCCTTGGGACATGCCTTATTTAAATCTGTAAAATCAACACATACCCTCCACTTTCCGTTTTTCTTTTGAACAACAACCACATTGGCCAACCATCTTGGATACTTGACCTCTCTTATCATACCTGCTCGGAGTAATTTCTCTACCTCCTCCTGGATAATGACATTTCTTTCTGGTGCAAACTTCCTCCTCTTTTGATGGATTGGTTTGAAGGACCTGTCAATGCCAAGTTTGTGAGTGATTATGTCTTTAGATATACCTGTCATGTCTTCGTGTTTCCATGCAAAGGTAGGATCCCTGATCCTATGTAAACTTTGGACTCAGGATCATCAGGGTCCATAAGGATTTCTACTACATCCTGCTCTCTTGCCTCCAAGACATCTCTTGGAGGATGCTTTAATTGCTATTGCTCCCTTGACTTTGAGGCTGGTTTCATTGACGAGGTGTAGCAGTTTTTAGCTTCTTGCTGATCACTATCAATCTTCACTATCCCCCAAGGACTAGGGAGCTTCACACATTGATGATAAGTGGATGGGACTGCCTTCATATCATGTATCCAAGGCCTGCCAAGGATAACATTACAACAAGATAAACAGTCAATAACACAAAACTTTTGGTAAGAATGCAGCCCTTCAATATAAATTGGGAGTTTAATGTCCCCCAGAGTATTCTTAGTCTCGCCACTAAATCCCACGAGCACAGAGGATCTTGGTATGATATCAGATTCAGGGATGTTCATCTTCTTAAGAACATCAAGATGGATGATATTCACAGAGCTTCCTCCGTCTATAAGGATCCTGCGAACAAAATGGTTAGAAATAAAAAGAGTGATAACCAAACCATCGTGATGAGGATCCTGAATGTCAACACGATTATCCTCATCAAAAGTTATGACTTTTCCTTTGGAGACACTGGATGTTCGAATGGGTCTATCTCCATTATCCATCTTGGTTTCCTTTGCATGTCTTTTAGCTGCAGAGAAGGATGTTCCACAAATGTCTGATCCTCCAGAAATAAAGCTTATAAACTTGTGCATCTGCTGGAGGGGCTGGAGCTTTCTCTGGGATCCTTTCAGGATCCTGAGTTCTTGACTTCTTTCTCCCCAATAACTCTTTCAAGTGCCCCTTGCTCAACAAGTATCCAATTTCTTTTCTCAGTGCGATGCATTCTTCTGTGAGATGCCCAAAATCTTCATGGTATGCACACCACTTTGACTTATCTTTAGTTGCAGCTAGTCTGTCATTTTTCCTAGGCCATCTAGCTTTATCACCTAAATTCTGCATCGCAAGGATTAGTTCATTGTTATCAACAGAAAAACAATATTCAGAAATTGGAGGATAATCCTCATCATCCTCTTCTTGATCAACAGCATGAACATTCTGGTTATCAGATTTGTTGTAGGATCTGAACTTGTTGTTCTTGAATGAGGATCCTTGCTTCTCTTGCTTTGAGGATCCTGCTAACCTTTCCTGGATCCTCTTGTCATCCTCTAGCCAGATGAATCTAAGTGCCCGGGTTCTTACCTCATCTAGGTTCCTGCATGGTGTCATAACAAGATCATCATAGAATAATGAATCCCTAAGCAATCCCATTTTAAAAGCTTCAACAGCCGTAGCTATATCTAGGTTAGGAATATCCAAGGATTCTTTACTAAATTTAGTGATATAATCCCTTAATGATTCATTATAACCCTGGGTTATCCTATACAGATCACTAGTTAAACGCTCAAATTTTCTACTACAAGAAAACTGATTATTAAACAGGTTAACCAGATTAGCAAACGAGGTAATAGAGTAAGGGGGAAGACTTAGCAGCCATTTAAGAGCCGATCCAGTAAGAGTGGATCCAAATCCCTTGCACAGACATGCTTCCTTTAACCTTTCTGGGATGGGATTGATCTCCATCCTTACCCTGTACTGTGCTATGTGTTCTTCAGGATCTGTTGAACCATCATACAACTTCATGGTTGGCACGTGGAACCTCTTGGGTATCTCAGCATCACAGATGGGTGGTGCAAAATGAGATATCTTATGGCTCCCATCTGCAATCTCCGGGATAGGCTTGACCACTCCTGGGACACTTGATATCATATTCTTTAACTTTTGCAATTCTTTGGCCATGGCATGTGTTTTGGTTAAAAATCAGGTAAGGATAATGCAACCAAACTCTCTGTTACGGGGTATGATGCTTGAATTGGTAAACAACAATGAGGATCACTCAGAAATGAATTGCACAAGTGACACAAAGATTTATACGAGGAAAAAGCCCTTGATCAATGAATGATCTCCGGCATAAAAAACCTCGGGTGATGGAAACTACCGATCACCAACTCAAATTAAACAATAATTCTTTTACAACTTCGGATGATAGCGAGCTAGGTACAAGGATCACTATAGTGTATCGTGTGGAAATGTATGAAAATTGCTAAGTGTTTCGCCGTGAGCTAATGAATGCAGTTGTACGAGTGTGTGTAGCCAAAAAATAGCCAAGTGTTCTTAAAATAGCTCGCTATCCCCTTTAAAAATAGAAAATATCTAGCCTAACTAACTATCCGCATTTCGTGCCTTCTCCCCACGTTCTCCACAACGTTCACAACGGTCAAGCATGTGCAGAATTGAAGGGAATATGCTCCAGGAATATCGCCATGACCAAGTCCACACCGGTACTCCTGCAATACAACACCGAATTCAAAGTGAACAATCATTAGTATAAGGATCCTTAGGATGATCCATGATCCTGATACTGAAGCACTTCTGAGGATCACTAATTGTCACAGAAGTAAGGATCACCAAACAGGATTGTTAGGGCAGGATTTTAATGACCAATGATCCTTACATGATATCCTAACAAGTGATCCTTGTTTCTTTGGCAGATAGAGATCCTCAGAAGAGCTTCAGGATCAGGATCATGGATCATCCTAAGGATCCTCATACTAATGATTGTTCTCTTTGAATTTAATGTTGTTTTGCAGGAATTACGAGTTGGACCTGGTCTTGGCAACGTTATTAAGGAATCTTTCACGTAAATCTCGCACATACATCACCGGAAATAGACGTTGTGGAGAATATGGAAACTTAGCACAAATTACGAGCAATTAGTTAGGCTAAATTTACTTCTATTCCTAAAGGGGTAACGAGCTAGTAGTTAGGTGATTTGCCTAAAATTCAACCACACATGCTTATATATATTGCACTCTTGAGCATTCGGAAGATACAACACACTCTAGCATACTACACGATAGTGATCCTTGTACCTAGCTCGTTACCATCCAAAGTTGTAAACATTGTTCATTATATTGAAGTTTGGTGATCGGTAGTTTCCATCACCCGAGGTTTTTTATGCCGGAGATCATTCATTGATCAAGGGCTTTTTCCTCGTATAAATCCTTGTGTCACTTGTGCAATTTTCATTTAAGTGATCCTTATCTTTGTTCATCATACCAAGCATCATTCCCCATTTACAAAGAGTTTGGTTGCATTATCCTTGTGTGATTTTTGACCAAAACAGTTCGGCGCCCACCGTGGGGCAATTGGTGCTTCATTCATAAAAAAGTTTCCCGTTGCTGATCATTCCGGATCATTGCATACATGGCTTCATCGTTGAAGAATACCTCTACAGCGATGTCCGCAGTCAGTTCATCTCAGGGCATTCCACCTTTGCCTCCACCACCTGCTGGATCTCAGAAAAATGCTGAGAAGAGACCTACTCCCATTTTCTTTAAAACTCCATCTTCTTCTACTCTCACTTCTTCTGCTCCCAGTACTAGTGATATATTTACTTTAATTTTGCAGATGAGGGATCGTATTCAGCGGCAGGATGAAACTAATGACAGGATCCTTGAGGAAATCAGAGATCTCAAAAGACAGAAGAAAACGGCAGAGGATCATTCTCCACTGATGCCCAAATCTTTGAATTTTGATACTCCGATGATTACTTCTCAGCCATCAGAGGTCCCAGACATTCAACATGTGGGCGGATCAAGAGGAGTACACTTCGGCTCAGCAACAGTGACTCAGGCATCAGGTTCATATTTCCAGCCAGCAGGATCCTGTACTCAGCATATGGGATCCTTCATGAATTCAGGAGCCTACTCAAGAGCACAGCAGGTTCTAGGATCCTCCTTTGTTCCAGGATCATCCCAGATTCAAGGATCCTCCTTTGTTCCAGGATCATCCCAGGCTCAGGGATCCCTCCAGATGCCAGGATCCTTGAAGAATTTGCAAACAGGAAGTTCAGATGTCCATCAAGGAGATTTTATTCCAATGCAGACCATTGCCTCCACTGGTCCCTCCATCATCCCAGAATCCCAGCAATATGGATTCACATCCAATGTTCCTAACTTGAACCCGATGGGAGGTAACACTTTTAATAATTCTCTTACCACTAACCATGGATTCATGCAGGATACAGGTATCAACCATGCTATGGCCAGAGAACTGCAGAAACTAAAGGATATGATATCAAGTGTTCCAGGGGTAGTCAAACCTATCCCGGAGATTGCAGATGGAAGCCATAAGGTATCTCGTTTTGCACCACCAATTTGTGATGCTGAGATACCCAAAAGATTCTATATTCCAACTATGAAGCTGTATGATGGTACAACGGATCCTGAGGAACACATAGCACAATACAGGGAGAGGATGGAGATCAATCCGATTCCAGAAAGGTTAAAGGAAGCATGCCTATGCAAGGGATTTGGATCCACTCTTACTGGATCAGCTCTTAAATGGCTGCTAAGTCTTCCCCCTTACTCTATTACTTCGTTTGCTAATTTAGTTAACTTATTCAATAATCAATTTTCTTGTAGCAGAAAATTTGAACGATTGACTAGTGATTTATATAGGATAACTCAGGGTCATAATGAATCATTAAGGGATTATATAACCAAATTTAGTAAAGAATCCTTGGACATTCCCAACTTGGATGTAGCCACAGCTGTCGAGGCCTTCAAAATGGGGTTGCTTAGGGATTCATTGTTCTATGATGATCTTGTTATGACACCATGCAGGAACCTAGACGAAGTAAGGACTCGGGCACTCAGGTTCATCCGGCTAGAGGATGACAAGAGGATCCAGGAGAGACAAGTAGGATCCTCAAAACAAGAAAAGCAAGGATCCTCTTTCAAAAGCAACAAATTCAAATCCTACAACAGAACTGACAACCAAAACGTGCATGCTGAGGATGATGAGGATTATCCTCCGATTTCTGAATACTGTTTTTCCGTTGATAACCATGAACCAATCCTTGCAATGCAGAATCTAGGAGAAAAAGCCAGATGGCCCAGAAAAAATGACAAACCAGCCGCAGCTAAAGATAAATCAAAGTGGTGTGCATACCATGAGGATTTTGGGCATTTGACAGAGGAATGCATCGCATTGAGAAAGGAAATTGGATATCTGCTAAGCAAGGGGCATTTAAAAGAGTTGTTGGGAAGAAAAAAGCCAAGGACTCAGGATCCTAAAAGGATCCCTGAAAAAGCTCCAGCTCCTCCGGCAGATGTACAAGTGATAAACTTTATTTCTGGAGGATCAGACATCTGTGGTACATCCTTTTCGGCAGCTAAAAGGCATGCAAAGGAAGCTAAAATGGATAATGGAGAAAGACCTATTCGAACATCAAGTGTCTCGGTAGGAAAAGTGATAACCTTTGATGAGGATGATCGCGTAGACATCCAGGATCCTCATCATGATAGTTTAGTTATTACTCTCTTTATTTCTAACCATTTTGTCCGCAGGATCCTAATTGACGGAGGAAGCTCAGTAAACATTATCCAGCTTGATGTTCTGAAGAAAATGGGTATTCCTGAATCAGACATCACACCAAGATCCTCCGTGCTCGTGGGATTTAGTGGCGAAACTAAGAAAACCCTAGGGGACATCAAACTCCCAATTTACGTGGAAGGATTACATAATTATCAGAAATTTTGTGTTATTGACTGTTTATCTTGTTGTAATGTTATCCTTGGCAGGCCCTGGATACACGATATGAAGGCAGCCCCATCCACCTACCATCAATGTGTGAAGCTCCCTAGCCCTTGGGGAATAATCAAGATCGATAGTGATCAGCAGGAGGCTAAGGATTGTTACACCTCATCAATGAAACCAGCCTCGAAATCAAGGGAGCAATAGCAATTAAAGTATCCTCCAAGGGATGTCTTGGAGGCAAGAGAGCAGGATGTGGACGAAATCCTCTTGGATCCTGATGATCCTGAATCCAAAATCTATATCGGATCAGGGATCCTTGGACAAATGAAAGAAGACATTGTATCCTTCCTCAAAAGAAGAAAATCTACCTTTGCATGGAAACATGAGGATATGACAGGTATATCTAAGGATATTATCACTCATAAACTTGGCATTGACAGGTCATTCAAACCAATCCATCAAAAAAGGAGGAAGTTTGCACCAGAAAGAAATGCCATTATCCAGGAAGAGGTAGAAAGATTACTACGAGCAGGTATGATTAGAGAAGTAAAGTATCCAAAATGGCTGGCCAATGTGGTTGTTGTTCAAAAGAAAAATGGAAAGTGGAGGGTATGTGTCGATTTCACTGATTTAAATAAGGCATGTCCCGAGGATCCTTTCCCATTACCCCACATTGACTCCATGGTGGATGCAACGGCGGGTCATGAACTGTTAACCTTTATGGATGCATCATCTGGATTCCAACTAATTCAGATGGAACCATCTGACCAAGAGGATACGGCTTTTATGACCCCAACCGGTTTATATTGTTATATTGCTATGTCGTTTGGATTAAGGAATGCAGGTGCAACATATCAAAGGCTGGTGAACCTGATGTTCAAAGATCAGATTGGACAAACTATGGAAGTATACATAGACGATATGGTAGTAAAATCCAAGAAAGCTGAGGATCACCTAAGGGACTTGGAGGAAGCATTTGATATCCTTGATAGTTATAACATGAAGCTTAATCCTTCAAAATGTCACTTTGGTGTTAAAGCAGGCAAATTCTTAGGATATATGGTAACCCAGATGGGCATTGAAGCAAGCCCAGAACAAATCAAAGCATTGGTGAATATCAAATCCCCCTGCCAACGCTAAGGATGTGCAAAGACTAACAGGCAGGATAGCAGCTTTAAACAGATTTATATCCAAATCCTCATAAAAGTGTAAAGAATTCTATGATATCCTAAGAAAAAACAAGAAATTCGAATGGACTGAAAAGCATGAGAATGCTTTATAAGCCCTCAAAGAATACATGTCCTCAGCTCCAGCATTGATGAAACCAGAAAAAGGAGATGTGTTATCCTTATATCTTGCGGTATCCTCAAAAGCAGTAAGTGCAGTCCTTGTTAAGGATCATGAAGGTACACAATATCCTGTATATTATGTAAGCAAGAGTTTACTTGATGCTGAATCCAGGTATTCACACCTTGAAAAACTTATTCTTGCACTAATTATGGCATCTACTAAACTAAGACATTATTTTGAAACCCATGTTATTGTTGTTAGAACTAATTTTCCAATTAAGAATGTCCTCAGGAAACCAGAGATGTCCGGAAGGATGGCTAAGTGGGCAGTAAAGCTTAGTGCCCATGATATAAGATATGAGCCTAGAACAGCCATCAAATCTCAAGCATTAGCAGACTTTGTGGCTGATTTCAGTAGTGATTTACAAAAGGAAGCCGAATTGGAAGTCCAGCAGCTGGATGAGACCAAGGATCATTGGATACTGCATACTGATGGATCCTCAAATGTTAAAGGCACGGGGCTTGGTATACTACTAAAATCGCCACAGGGGGACATAATACCCCACTCCATAGCTTGTGAGTTCCAAGCTACTAACAATGAGGCTGAATATGAAGCCTTGATTGCTGGTTTGCAAATTGCTAAGCATATGGGGATCAGGTATCTTGAGGTATACGTGGATTCATTGTTAATCACTAATCACTTTAATGGATCCTACGCTGCTAAAGGTGAAAAACTAACCAAATATTTAGAGATAGTCAAAGAATTGGCACTCTCCTTTGTTTTCTTTAGTTTAACACAGGTACCAAGGGAAGAAAATACAGAAGCTGATGCATTGGCTAATCTAGGATCATCCTTGAAGATCCCAGAGGATATAAGTATCCCCATCATCCATATCCTGGCTCCTGCTATTGAAAATCAGGTGGCCATGGAAATAGAAGAGGATTCTGCAATGATCCCTAGTGAGGATACTCGATCTTGTTCAGGATCATGAATCTCACCAATCATGAGATACTTACAACACGGATGGATTCCTATGGGAGAAAACCCTAGGGCTTTCAAAATTAAGGTATCTCAATTCACAATCTTAAATAATATGCTGTATAAGCGATCTCTTGCAGGACCATATTTAAGATGTATCGAGGATCCTGAAGTTCAAGAAGTTTTAAAAGACTTCCATGAAGGAGATTGTGGAAACCACACTTGGGGCAGGGCATTGTTCTCAAGGATCTTAAGGACAGGATACTACTGGCCAACTATGAAAAGGGATGCTGTGGAGTATGCTAAGAAGTGTGATCCTTGTCAAAGACACAGCAATATCCTTCATCAGCCGGCTGAATTTCTACATCCTATACCATCCTCTTGGCCATTTATGAGATGAGGGATGGATATAGTTGGCAAGCTCCCTAAGGCACCTGGTGGAAAAGTGTTCATGCTTGCTATGACTGATTACTTCTCCAAGTGGATAGAGGCTGAAGCCTTTGCCCAAGTCAGAGAAAAGGAAATTATATCCTTTATTAAGAGAAATATTATAACTAGATTTGTCATTCCTTCTGAAATTGTATGTGATAATGGTTCCCAATTTATTGGTAGCAGAACTACTAACTTTTGTGACAGCTGGGGGATTAAGATGATAACATCAACACCAGTCCACCCACAAGCTAATGGTCAAGCAGAATCATCCAACAAAATCATCATCAACAATTTGAAGAAGAAACTTGGATCCAAGAAGGGGAAATGGGCAGAAGAATTACCTTATGTGCTTTGGGCTGATAGGACAACCCCCAAGAATGCTACTGGTCAAACACCATTCTCTTTGGTATTTGGGGCAGAATCAGTGATCCCAACAGAAATGGTGGTTCCAACTGCTAGAACAAGTACCCGTGATCCTGAGGAAAATGATCAGAACTTGGTTCAAGACTTGGATACCATTGAGGAAATCAGGGATTTGGCTAGAATAAGGATGGCTAGCTACCAACAAAGAATGGCTGGTGCTTATAACAAAAATGTCAGGATAAGGAAATTCCAGGTTGGGGATATGGTATTGAGAAAAGCATTCCAGAATACCACTAATCCTGCTGATGGGAAATTGGCACCAAAATGGGAAGGCCCTTATTTGATCGAAGCCGAAGCAGGAAAGGGGGCATATAGACTGCTAACCATGGAGGGTAATTTGTTACCAAGAGCCTGGAATGCTGTCCACTTGAAGAAATATTTCATGTGAGCAGGATCCTTCTGGCACATATGATCCTTACATTAGAAGTATCCTTCAAGGATCCCTGAAGTATCGACGATCCTTACTCTGGCAATGTCCTAAGCTCGAACTCTTATTTACATATTTTCTTATTTAAGGATAAGGATCATGTATCCTTCATCCTTCTCTCACGAGATTTTGAGTTCTGATAGTCCAGGTATCCTTAGCATATTGTCAACAATCTTCAGAAGTAATTCAGATCCTTGGGTTTAACCCCAGTTGTTTGGGCTTGTCCCCAGTTATCCTTGGGCTTGTCCCCAGTTTCGCCTGTAGCGCACGATGATCCTGGTATAGTTCAAGTCTTTGGGACCAGTATTCGCTTTAGGGGCTGATAATTCCATCGTACTGGCTATACCTAGGATCCTACGTATAATGGTAGACGTACCATACATCCGTTCCTAAGGTTTCTGTTGGTGCATATTCGGTGACAACAGCTTAATAGTTTGATTATTAGTCTTTGGATATTTTGTAATGGGCTTAGCTTATTGGTTAATGAGTTATTATTGTAATAGGCTTAGAAAATGGCCTAGTCCATGTAGGAAGCTCAGTTCACAAACATGTGGTATATAAACATGTTTTTGTGATTAGGGTTTTAGTAGTTAGAGAGTTTTAGAGAGAGAAAACGTAGAGAGAGAGAGAAAAACAAATTTGTGTGAGGCAATATCACAGAGATAGGCTGTGAGGTTGTGAAGGTCTTGAATTGATTGTAAACTGCAAGTTGGATAATCAATAGAAGACCGTTTGATTGTGAATTCTGTTTTCTACTCGTTTCTGTGCAAATCTGACCTAGAGGATTCCGCACTCTAGGTTAGATATACAATTCTGTGAAGATCCATACGACTCAAGGGGACCTACAATTGGTATCAGAGCAATAGGCTCTTGAAGAAGCTCGGTTCAGAATTTGTTGCTGCAGAAAAGGGTGGATTTTCGGGTTCTTTTGGAGATTTTCGAAAATTTTGAAGGTGGTAGACCTAGGGTTTCGAAATTTTGGAGGAAAATTTTTGAAATTTTTAAGGTTTTTGGTTGAAAATAGGCTGTTGTTGGTGTTCAGCGAGTTTAATTCGACATATTTGGTGTTTTTGCTTGAAGGAAACTTGAAGATTTGAGGAACTGTTCTTCGTGTTCTTCGTGTTCTTCGTGGTGTTCATCATAATTTGCAAAAAATTACTGATAATTTGTTGTGTTGATTTGCAGGAAACTATTAGAAGAATTTGGAAAATCTGCAGAAAATTCGATCAGATTGAGTTTCCAAAATTTGCTAGCAAAATTAACAATTTCGCAGCAAATTTAATATCTACACTGACAAACCAGCGAAATTGTGATCTGGCAACTCGGTGACCGGTGAAATTAAATCCTAGCAACTCGGTGACTGGAGAAATTAAAATCCAAAGGCGACTTTGGTGACCGTTTTAATTGTCCTCAGCGACATTATTACGGTGATCGGCGAAGTTACTAGACGTCGTGCTAGCGAAATTATTTACCAGCGAATTTGATCAGCTAGCATAATTACCCAGCGAATTTAATTGATCAGAGGAATTACCCAGCGAATTTAAGTGATCAGAGGAATTACCCAGCGAATTTAAGTGATTAGAGGAATTAACCAGCGAATTTGTTCCAGCGAATTTAAAAAGTCAGCATAATTATATCTACTCTACCAGCAAATTTATAATTTTTCTATCTTCATATTTAACTTGGCTTGCCAGCATAATTAGCGTAACCCGGCGAAATTAACTTGGTTTGCCAACAAAATTAGCTAGAGGAATTAAAAGGTGGAGTAAAAAAATAAAACCCTTATATATTATTGGATTCGTTTTTTCGAGACGATTCTAAGGGTATAATTTGGTAAAAACAGTTTTCGGAAAAATTTTGTACGGTTTTATCAGTACGGTTACGGTAAAACTTGTTTTAAGATGGTTAAAATGGATAAGGTCAGTGAGACTGTTAAGAATTGGCCAAAGCTGAGAAACGTTAAAGAATATGCTGTCTGGAAGGAGGAGTTTGAATCGGTTGTGAAGAGTGAAGATACCAGAATGTGGTATTGTATGATTGATGGATATGTTGCTCCTACACGTCGTGTCGAGGGAAGGGTTATAGTGATGTCTTATGACAAGATGGATGAATCTGAGAGGCAGGTGGTTGATGCTGAGAAGAAAGTTTTAGCTGCAATTAAAATGTCCTTACCTGATGGCATCAAGCATACCTTTACGAAGTACACTAATTCAAAGGATATATGGGATGCATTAGAAAAGCGATATCAGGGAAATGCAGATGTTGTGGTAGAAGAGAAGAAGAAAGCTGTTGAGAAGACGGCTGCAGAAGTTTCAAAGTGCATGAATGGTGTGAATGGACTTATAGCAGAGGTGAAGGTATCATCAGAATCTGTGAGTCATACATGTCATAATTGCATTGAACTACAGGGTAAGGTTAACAGACTATCGGAGCAGAACAAAATTCTGTTAGCTGAATTGGAAAAACAAAAAGAGTCAAATGTTCTTTTGATTGAAAGAGAGTCAAATTGCTTACATGAACTCAAATCAAATGAACAGGAAATCAGCAGTTTAACAAGCAAAGTCAATGAACTGTTACAGATTATTGATTTGGCTCGTGAAACTGTAAAGGATAAAACTAATGAGTTTTCTGAAAAGTGCAGGGAATTGGCCGTTGCACAAGACCAAATTGTTGAACTTAAAGGAAAGTTAGACAAATTTGGAAATTCTTCATTAGTTAGGACTCAAATTCAAAAAGGGTTGAAAAAGAATAATGGTAAAAAGGGTTTGGGGTTTAGTAAAGCCTCATCTTCTAAAGATCAAGATTACTCTTTTTTACCTGATGAGAATGAGTTAATTGATTTTGTGCCTAGTACACCAGCTGTAGTGGATCCGATAGCTGTGGACTTGCCAAGTAGTCCAGAAACTTTGAAAAAATCTGTTGAGTCTGACAGTACACCTCATAAATCGGATGAGGATACTGAAGAGGATAAGAAGAAAACTTTTAAAAAGACGTTTAAGAAAAAGAGAATTTATAAGACAAAATCTTGTTTTAAATGTCACACCAAAGGACATGTGGCGAGTTGTTGTCCTTTGAAGAAGAATAAGGGAAAAGTTGATGAGGTTAAAGATGGGAATAGGGTTGGTTTAAATAATAATGTGCAACCACATTGTCAACGTAATCAACCAAGATTTCAATCTAAAACTTCAACATCAAGACGATTTGATAGACCAAGAAGCAATTTTACACAATTTAGTCATTTCAATGGTAAATCAAATCGGTTTCAAAATCAAAACAGATATTTTTGATATCAAAATCGATACCAGAGTTGTGGTAATCGAAATTTTCAAAGAAGAAACGAATATAGGGGTTTTAGAAACTCAAATGTTCAACAAAATCCATTTTTTTTCAAAATTCATGGTATAATAATGGGCGAAGAAGGTATCAAGATAATAATTTTCAAAGGTCGGAAAATCTGAGATTTTATTGGAACTCTCGTGATCAAAGATCTAGTGGAAGTTATAAATCTTGTTCAACAACGAGTACAACATCCAAGACACCAGTTAGGTGTGATGGATATTGGTTAGAAGCATCTTATACTGATTTACATGGTCGACCCAAAACCGGTCAGGTTTGGGTTGTTAAATCTAACTAAGTTGTTGAGAATGTGTAGGATGACCAAGAAGGACTGTTGATGTGTTCGACAGTGGTTGTTCCTGTAAAGCGTCTGAGGTGAATAGTAGGTGAACATGGGTAACGAACTATTTACATCAGTGATGGATATGATTTTTCTAAACTTCAAAAGTGAAAAACTTATTGTCAGATTGAAGTGGGAGTCTGTTTGTGTTTGTAAATTTGTGTTTTTTAAAACTTGCTCCATAAAAACAAAAATTTAGGGGGGGGAATTTCCCTAAGCCAAAAAGAGTTTAGATAGTGCGTATGTTTAGGGGGAGTAAGTTATAAATAAAAATCAAAAATATAAAAAAAATTGAAAAATCAAAAACATAAAAAAAATAGAAAATCAAAATTGAGTTATCACTATGTGAAAAAGAAGAAATGATAGTACATCAGCAAGTTAGACTGTCACACTGAAATTGAACCATAAGTTGCTTAAGTATGATAGCAGCTTCATCATACGATGTACCAGTAGGCAAAAGCATGAAATAATCAACTTACCAATGTGATATAAACATAAATGAACTGAATATGAGTGGGAAACACATCAGTGGTGTATCGTTTAATGACCTTAAATCTGGCGTTGATAGATTGCCAAAATCTGAGGTTTTGGGTCTTTATACTGTTATTTCATCCGGGGATATCAGGGGTGTCCTTCTGCTGCATCCAGATACATGCTGACCTAGACACACCCAGGATATCTTAAAAGAGCTAAAAATGCCAAAACCTTGAAAATGAAGAAGCTCTCATAGAGAGTCATTCAAAAAGTGCAAAAAGCATAAATCGTACCAAAAAATGGTATTTGTCTTAGCCCTCGATAAGATATTTTGGTCTCTCTGCTATACGGAAGTACTGACCTGTTCACCAATTATCTATCGTTGAAAAACAAAACGGATGAATTCAGTATACTCACCTACTACGATGAATCTTTGTGCATACCTTGATCACGGGGGTATATCCTGAAGTGGGACACACTAATATTTCAGTAAATAATATTACCTTAACGTATCATACGGTAATGGTACTTGAAATGTTCATGCATTTTGTTTAAGTGGACAAACATACTGGTAATCGTCTTGGACTGCTTTTCACTAAAACATTAAATAAAGAATTATCTAATTGTGTGAAACAGTTTGATTGTGCTGATATGATCTTCTTACCGGTGATTCTCACAAAAACAGAGTGTTTATTGCTTTTGTAAATAGTTTACTGCTTTCTTAAAATATCAAAAATACCAAAAATAATTTTTTTTAAAAGACTTCCATTTTGAACTGGCAGATTGTTGTTTTTACATGATAAGATAAAATATTGGTTTATCTTTAAATGTGAAAAAGAATAATGGTTTTTCGAGTTACTTGCTTGTGTTTCTAAACAGATTGATGCAGTTATCAAAATGAAGTGCAGAATACAAGTAAAGTGCAGATTGAGAGTGAAGTGAAGAATGTGTGAAGATGCATGGTAGGATCCTTCTACTACATTGCAGAGAGATATGAAGAGTTGGAGCTTACTTACTTAACCAAGGATTGCTAGCTAATTGATCTACAACGAATGAAAGATTTGGAGATTGGAAGCATCAGCTAAGGGGGAGTCTGTTGATGTCAGAAGTTGTGTAGCTGACGCTATCCAAAGACCAAAAGAACACAAGATGTTTGAAGACAAAGTTACACTATGAAGCTATTGTCAAGAGGGAGTCTGTTGGTGCATATTCGGTGACAACAGCTTAATAGTTTGATTATTAGTCTTTGGATATTTTGTAATGGGCTTAGCTTATTGGTTAATGAGTTATTATTGTAATGGGCTTGGAAAATGGCCTAGTCCATGTAGGAAGCCCAGTTCACAAACATGTGGTATATAAACATGTTTTTGTGATTAGGGTTTTAGTAGTTAGAGAGTTTTAGAGAGAGAAAACGTAGAGAGAGAGAAAAACGAATTTGTGTGAGGCAATATCACAGAGATAGGCTGTGAGGTTGTGAAGGTCTTGAATTGATTGTAAACTGCAAGTTGGATAATCAATAGAAGACCGTTTGATTGTGAATTCTGTTTTCTACTCGTTTCTGTGCAAATCTGACCTAGAGGATTCCGCACTCTAGGTTAGATATACAATTCTGTGAAGATCCATACGACTCAAGGGGACCTACAATAGTGCCAGTTGATGAGGCTGAAACTAGTGTGAGTGATGCTGAATCTCAAGTGGAGAATGCTGAAGCAAAAGTGGATGCTGAAGTAGAAAAGGAGAGTGAAGCTGAAAAGGTTGTTGCTGATGAAACTACAGAAGTTCATGAGGAAGAGATAAAATCTAATTTTGTATGTTTGAGGTGTCGTGAACTACAGGGTGAAGTTGACAGGTTGTCTGCACAAAACCAAAGTCTAGTGAGTGAGATGTCTAGCATAAAAGAGTCAAACTTTTTTGCTAAAAGAAATGAATCTTTATACTTGAAGAAGATAAAAGGTTATGAAAGTGAAATCGAAGCTTTAACATGCAAATTAAATGAAAAACTTCAAGTAATAGACTTAGCTCACGAAATGATGGCTGAGAAAACAAAAGAGAATTCTGAAAAATGCAAAGAGTTGTCAGATGCACAACTCAAAATTATTGAACTTGAACAGAAATTAAGTCAATTCAGAGATTTTCTTTTGTTATGAAACACATGATGGGTGGGTTAAAGAAGAGTAATGACAAGACCACTGTGGGCTTCCAGGGCTTTAATGAAGTCCCACCTCCTCTTAGTCATGACTATTCTTTCCTCCCTGATGAAGATGAGCTAGCAGCCTGTATGTCAACTGCACCAAGTAGTTTCGCATCTACATCAAGTCAAGGTGAAGGGTCTGAGAGTGGTGATGCTAAAAAGAACAATAACAGGGAATCTTTGAAAAAGAAAAATTCACCTCTAAAGGGCAAAAATCAAACTTTTATTAAAAAGATGAATTTTGTTCAAGGTAGTGATATGAAAAATGAAACTGTTGTTATTGAAAAAGAATCAAATGTAGAGTTTGCTAAAAATAAGAACAAAGAAAAATTAAATAAAGAATAATCTCATTGTGTGAAACAGTTTGATTGTGCTGATATGATCTTCTTACCAGTGATTCTCACAAAAAATAGAGTGTTTATTGTTTTTGTTATTTACTTGCTTTCAGAAAAAATATAAAAAAACCAAAAATAGTGTTTTTTTTGTTTAAAATTCTTAACGTACGAAAACTGTTATTCGTGGAGGAATTGTTACTGATAGGGGGAGACGGTGTTAGAAAGTGAGTTCAAAATTTTCAATCAGGCAGGTTCTTGTGTGTTGAACAAAAAGTTTTGCGTGTTGGTGATAGATTGAAAATGCTTAATCTGTGATACAGTTTAACTATCTCTTGAAAAATAATAATTTATTTAACTTTGTTGAAAAATTCTTATGGTTTCTCGAGATGTTTGTTTTATAGTATACAGATTGAAGCGGTTTGTTGCTGAGAAGTTGCTGTGAAGTGTGAAGATGAGAGTTTGATTGGATGCATGGTAGAACCTCCTTTCTATATTGCATACAAAGTTGAAAAGTTGAAGATTGCTGTGCAAATGTTGAACTGGAGTTTACTCAAATGCTAACGTGTTGAAGATTTGGTGATTGGATGCATCAGCTTAGGGGGAGTCTGTTGCTGACAGAAGCTATTGAAGCTGAAGCTATCCAAAGACCAAAGACAGTGCAAGACTACATGAAGATTGCAAGAAGACCGAAGACAAAGTTTTGACTCAAGACAAAGTTTTTATGAAGCTATTGTCAAGGGGGAGTTTGTTGGTGCATATTTGTGACAACAGCTTAGATTTGGTCTTTGGATATCTTGTAATTAGTTATATGATAAACAGTTAGCGGGTTTAACTTTGTAATAGTGAGATTATAGTGTTTGGGCTAACTAAACCCAAAGAATTGGGTGATGGGGGGCGAATTGGGCCTGTCCAATTCGCAGCCCATGATGTTTGACCTAGCCCAGTTGTAAACCTTGTGTTATATAAACAAGGTTAGACATTAGGGTTTAAGGTTAATCAGTTAATCAGCCAGAACAGAATTTTGAGAGACAGAATTTCGTGAGAGTGAGACCTTGGACGAAATTGAGTGTGTGGTTAGGGTTTGATTGATTGTAATCAGTCTTGATAGATAATCAATAAAGATCCGGTTTGAAAGTGAATTGCTGATTTCTGTTTCTACTCAATTCTGCTATATTCTGATCAAGAGGATTCCGCACTCTTGATTGGATTGACAATTCTGTGAAGATCCATACACATCAAGGGGACCTACAGTTTCTAACGTTTTCACGTTAGCTAAGGTTTTGGCATTATCATGTCACTACGTTTAGATAGTCGCCAGTAAGGGCCATACTCCAGTTCACCTATGATCCTTGGGCTTGTCCCCAGTTATCCTTTGGGCTTGTCCCCAGTTATCCTTTGGGCTTGTCCCCAGTGATCCTTTGGGCTTGTCCCCAGTTATCCTTTGGGCTTGTCCCCAGTGATCCTTTGGGCTTGTCCCCAGTTATCCTTTGGGCTTGTCCCCAGTTACTAACTTGTCTTTTATATTGGCTTAGTCCCAAGTTATATTCTATTTTCAGGTTTTCGAAGTTAAACAATTAAGGATCCTCAATCCTTATTATCCATTAAAGTTTTTCTTATGGTTATCCTGATTAAAGGTTAGGATCCTAACTTGGATTCTCAGGTATGATCCTTGACTGTTTTGATTTCATTCATTATTTTGAATAACCCTTACACTTTGACAACTGAACCTATGATCCTTAAAATGAACTACTTTTTGGAAGTTTTCGACTATAGGATATTTGATCCTGGATCATATCCTAAATTTCTTAAACATAATTTGCTTAACTTTTCTTACTCAGACAAGTATAAATCAAAACAATTGAGAATTTAAAGGATATACAAGGATAACATCACAAGATAAGTCAAAAGTTAAAGTTTTATTCATTCACAAAATATTTAACCCTTTAAAGTTGTCAAAATTGCCAACCCACGTTTCTACCAGCAAAACGTGGCCCGTCCACATGGGTTGGCAAAGGGTGTCCATTGTTCATGCGGTCATAGCAGTGAAGGAAATAAAGGTCGGCAGGATAACAAGTGGCTTCATCCCCCAAACAGAGGATCCCTCCACCACCTATTATCCTACCTACTGTTCAAAGGATCATAGATCCTTACCCTAAAAACTATTGTTCAAAGTACAAACCATCAAACTATTCAAAAAAACAACCACCAAACAAAAAAATTGGGCTCCGGCTAAGTCTCGAAATTTCCATCATCGCCCAATCCTGCAGCTCAATCCTTCGCTGCACCATCACCACCGGCTCCACTTGCCTTTCCACCTTGATCCTTGCGAGTGCCTCCAAATCGGGATCTCCTCATCCTCCTCATCATCCTCCAGCTCAGCCAGCCTAGCCTTCCAGCCTTCAACATCCCAGGTGCTCTTATCAAAAGTAGGATCTTGGGCTTCCATGGCCATTTGCAGCTGGATCTTGTATATAGCTATGGCGGCAGAGACCTTGGCATCCTGGGTGATCTCGTGCTTCTCATAGTCAAAGTTGATCAGCATCTTGGCAGCATCATTCTTGGTGGCCTGGAGCTCCTTCTGAAGATTGGCTATCTTGAGATCCTTCAACACCCCAACCTGTTGAAGGTCAGCAATCTGGCGATCCTGATCCTCGACATGGCCAACATATGTCTCTACCTCAGCAAATTTCTACAAGGAATACAAGGAATGATGTCAGAAACCAAGTGACCCTTAGACTAGCAGGATACACAAGCAGGACAGTGATCCTTACCTCGTTGATGTAATCCAGACACTGTTGGCGGAGCAGGGGCAGACCTTGCAAATCCTCAGCTTTAGAGGCCTTTCTCTTCTTGCCTCCTTTTCCCCTGATAGGTGCTTTAGGGGCCGAAGCAGTTGGGCTAGCAGCAGGGGTCTTCTTCCTAGAGGATTTGACGTTAGTAAGATCAGTGATGCCGAACTTCGAAGCAGACTTAGAGGATTTTCCAGCGCCTGCACAACCAAAACAAGATAAGTATCTTAATTTTATTTGACTCTCATTATATAAATACTCCTTAAATAAGGATACTTACTTGACATTGTGACAGAAGCAGAGGATACTTCCTGAGAATCCTGGGTGGTAACCTGGAAAGTTCTTATTTCAGGATGAGAAACGGATATAGCTGCACAATAAGGAAACAAAAGAATGTCAGTGATCCTTATGCTAAAGGATAAGTTCGACGGTGATCCTTCCAGGATCCTCTATCCTACCATGGGTAGCCCACTTCTTGGGCAAATCCTTCCCATCAGGGATGGTATCTATCCTCACAAAAAAGAACCGCCGCTTCCAGTTCATATCATTTTTGGTAACTTTGAGAACAGGGTGCTCTTCACCAGCTTTTCGTTTGAACAAATATCGGTGGGATCCAAAAGTAGTGAGATCATACATCTCAGCCAACTCCGCCATACCCAGATCAATTCCTTCTTGTTCGATGATCCTTTCAAAGGTGTATAAAACCCTCCAGATCATCGGCATAGCCTGGATATAACAGATGCCGGTAAGGGAGAAAAAGGACTCGGTGAACTGAGGGAAAGGATACGAGTATCCTATCATGAAAGGAGTGACCAGGAAAGCTACCCAAGTCTCAAAGATGTAATCGCTCAGAGCGGTAGGACTAAAAGGTTTAAAGAGGGTGTTCGCCGGAAAGCAATGCCGGATTTTGTCAATTTGAGGGTCGGTAAAACAACACCTCTCGGTGGGGGAATCCTTGATGATCCCTTGACCCTTCAAGGGGCTGTTATTCTTAGGATCCTTGCTGGGAGAGTTCCGGAGCAGCATTTTTTGACAGAATGATGGAAAGAGAAAGAAAACAGAGCAAGAGAAGAAAGAAGATGAAGAGAGAATACCTGTTTATCTTCGGATGAGATTATAAAGGGAGTACTTCTGAAATTTAAATGCAAACGATCCTATCTATATCTCCTATTTATAATCATGATTGTGCAGGGTTGTCACTTCCATGACGTCAGGATTACAACGGATAGTTCGATCACAACGGCTATATATCCGTTGAGTTAGTTACAGATAAGATTGCAAAATATAACTCGTTAATATTACATAATTACTCCTTATATTTTGGGGGCAATTGTTAGGGCAGGATTTTAATGACCAATGATCCTTACATGATATCCTAACAAGTGATCCTTGTTTCTTTGGCAGATAGAGATCCTCAGAAGAGCTTCAGGATCAGGATCATGGATCATCCTAAGGATCCTAATACTAATGATTGTTCTCTTTGAATTTAATGTTGTTTTGCAGGAATTACGAGTTGGACCTGGTCTTGGCAACGTTATTAAGGAATCTTTCACGTAAATCTCGCACATACATCACCGGAAATAGACGTTGTGGAGAATATGGAAACTTAGCACAAATTACGGGCAATTAGTTAGGATAAATTTACTTCTATTCCTAAAGGGGTAACGAGCTAGTAGTGAGGTGACTTGCCTAAAATTCAACCACACACGCTTATATAAATTGCACTCTTGAGCATTCGGAAGATACAACACACTTCTTACACACTCTAGCATACTACACCATAGTGATCCTTGTACCTAGCTCGTTACCATCCAAAGTTGTAAACATTGTTTATTATATTGAAGTTTGGTGATCGGTAGTTTCCATTACCCGAGGTTTTTTATGCCGGAGATCATTCACTGATCAAGGGCTTTTTCCTCGTATAAATCCTTGTGTCACTTGTGCAATTTTCATTTAAGTGATCCTTATCTTTGTTCATCATACCAAGCATCATACCCCGTTTACAAAGAGTTTGGTTGCATTATCCTTGTGTGATTTTTGACCAAAACAAGGATAACACTTGAGGATCACAGATCATTAAGAAATCCTCCCCTAACAATTGCCCCCAAAATATAAGGAGTGATCATGTAAATGAACGAGTTGTATTTTATCGATCTTATCCGCAACAAACTAACGGATATATAGCCGTTAGAATCGAACTATCCGTTGCAATCCTGACATCACTGAGGTGACTTACCCTGCAAATTCATCATTATAAATATGAGTTAGAGATAGGATCAATTTGCATTTAAATCCAAGAGAAACTCCCTTTAAATTCTCATCCGAAAATCAATCAGGTATTCTCTTTTCCTCTTCTTCCTTCTCTTACTCTGTTTTACTTCTTTTACCATCATCTCGTCGAAAATGATGCTCCGGAACTCTCCCGCTAAGGATCACCAGAAGAACAGCCCTCTGAAAAGCCAAGGGATCATCAAAGATTCCGCAAAAGAACGCTGTTGTTTCACTGATCCACAGATCGACAGAATCCGTTATTGCTTCCCAGCGAACGCCATATTCAAATCCTTTGATCCCACTGCTTTGAGTGATCATGTTTTTGAAACTTGGATTGCCTTTCCTGTTACTCCGTTCACCATAGGCTATACCTATCCTTTTCCAGCCTTTACCCAATCCTTCTTCTCTCTTACTGGCATTTCTTATATCCAATCTATGCCAATGATCTGGAGGGTTTTGTATACCCTTGAGAGGATTATTGAGCAGGAGGGGATTGACCTGGGAATGTCAGAGCTGGCCGAGATGTATGATCTCACTACCTGTGGATCCCACCGATACTTGTTTAAATGTAAACCTGGTGAAGAACACCCCATTTTCAAAGCTACCAAAAATGATACAAATTGGAAACGACGCTTCTTCTTCGTCAGAAGAGACTCTATTCCAAACGGAAAGGATCTACCCAAGGAGTGGTCCACCCATGGTAGGATAGAGGATCCTGAGAAGGATCACCAGACAGTCTTCTTTTTGTATAAGGATCACTGATTCCCTTTTGTTTTTTGTTATGCAGCTGTTACTGTCTCACACCTCATACCGTCTCCTGCTACCAAAGAAAGGCTTGCTGCCTTTAGAAGACTCAGTCCTGAAACAAGATCATTCAAGACAATCACCCAGGATTCACAAGAGGTATCCTCAGGCTCAGTCACCATGTCAAGTAAGTATCTTGTTCTTCATATAGTTAAAGATTTGAATAAATAGTTAAATAGAAATAGGATAAGGATACTTATCTTGCTTTGATTGTGCAGGTGCTGGAAAAGCTTCAAGATCCGCCTCCAAGTTCAGAGTGACCGATCTGGATAACGTGCGATCCACCAAGAAAAAGCTTCCTGCTAGCCCAACTGCTTCGATCCCCAAGGCACCCTCCAAAGGAAGGGGAGGCAAGAAAAGAAAAGCCTCTGAAGCTGAGGATCTGCAAGGTCTGTCTCTGATCCGCCACCAATTCCTTGAGTACTTCAACGATGTAAGGATCACTGTCCCTGCTTTGGTATCCAGCTTATTTGAGGATCACCTGGTCTTGAACTGTTCTTTATCTTCTTTGCAGAAATTTGCTGAGATTGAAGATTATGTGGGGAACGTTGAGGAGCAGGATAGGAAGATTGCTGACCTCCAACAAGTTGCACTGCTAAAGGATCTTAAGATTGCCGACCTCCAAAAAGACCTCCAAAATGCCAAAAATGAGACGGCCAAGGTGTTAATCAATGCTGATTACGAGAAGCATGAGATCACCCAGGATGCTAAAGTCTCTGCTGCCATAGCGATGTATAAGACCAAATTGCAGATGGCCTTGGAAGCTCAGGATCCTGACTTCGATAGGAGCACCTGGGATGTGGAAGGCTGGAAGGCAAGGCTGGCTGAGCTGGATGACGAGGAGGAGGCTGAGGAGATCCTGATGATCGAGGCTGGAGGCAGTGGCAAGGATCATGGTGGTGAAGCTAGTGGAGCTGGGGATGGTGATGCAGCGAAGGTGTAGGCTGCATGATTGGGCAATGATGGACACTTCTAGACATAGCCGGAGCCCAATTTTTTAGGTTTGATGGTAGTTTTTGTTAAACAATGGTTGGTTTGTACTTAAACAATAGTCTTAGGGTTAAGGATCTAGGATCCTTTGAACAATAGGTAGGATTACAAATGGTGGAGGGATCCTCTGTTTGGGGGATGAAGCCATTGTGATCCTGCCGCCTTTTATTTCCTGCATGCTATGACCACACAAACAATGGACACTCGTTGCCAACCCATGTGGACGGGCCACGTTTTGCTGGTAGAAACGTGGGTTGGCAATTTTGACAACTTTTGATGGTTAATCCTTTGTTAATAAAATAACTTTAATCTTTTTTGGCTTATCATGTGTTGTTATACTTTTAATTTTCAATTGTTCTGATATACACTTGTTTAAATAAGAAAAGTTGAACAAATTAGATAAAAAATATTTAGGATATGATCCAGGATCAAAAATCCTACAGTTGAAAAATTCCAAAAGTAGTATATTTTAAGGATCATGAGTTCAGTTGTCAAAGTACAAGGGTTATTCAAATAATCAATAAACAAAATTAAAATAGTTAAGGATCATACCTGAGGATCCAAGTTAGGATCCTAATCCTTAATACCATAACCAGGATAACTATAAGACAAACCTTAGTAAGAAGTAAGGATCAAGGATCCTTGGTTGTTTAACTTCAAAGACCTGAAATAGAACATGACTTGGGACTAAGCCAATATAAGATAAAAGTTAGCAACTGGGGACAAGCCCAAGGATAACTGGGGACAAGCCCAAGGGTAACTGGGGACAAGCCCAAGGATAACTGGGGACAAGCCCAAGGATCGTGTGTAAACTGGAGTATGGCCCTAACTGGCGACTATCCAAACTTAGTGACATGAAAATGCCAAAACCTTAGCTAACATGAAAACGTTAGAAACCTTAGGAACGGATGTATGGTACGTCTACCATTATACCTAGGATCCTAGGTATAGCCAGTACAATGGAATTGTCAACCCCTAAAGCGAGTACTGGTCCCACTGCCATGAACTATACCAGGATCATCATGTGCTACAGGCGGAACTGGGGTCAAGCCCAAATAACTGGGGTCAAGCCCAAGTAACTGGTTGCTTTTGTGGATAACCATCCCTTCGATAAGGATACCTGAACCTTCAAAACTCAGAATCATGTGAAAGGTGGATAAAGGATGCAGGATCCTTATCCTTATATGAGAAAGTAAGGAAATGAAATAGTTTGAGATTAGAATGTTACCAAAGTAAGGATCGTCTGTGCTCTAAGGATCCTTCAAGGATACTTATGATGTGAGGATCACGGGTTCTGCTCACATGAAGTATTTCTTCAAATGGACAGCATTCCAGGCTCTAGGTAGCAAATCACCTTCCATTGTTAGCAATCGATATGCCCCCTTTCCTGCCTCAGCTTCAATCAAGTAAGGTCCTTCCCATTTTGGTGCCAACTTTCCATCAGCAGGATTGGTGGTATTTTGAAATGCTTTCCTCAACACCATATCACCAATTTGGAACTTCCTGATTCTGCCCCAAATACCAAAGAGAATGGAGTTTGGCCTGTAGCATTCTTAGGAGTTGTCCTATCAGCCCAAAGCACATAAGGTAGTTCTTCTGCCCATTTCCCTTTTTTGGATCCAAGCTTCTTCTTCAAATTGTTGATGATGATCTTATTGGATGATTCTACCTGACCATTAGCTTGTGGGTGGACTGGTGTTGATGTTATCATCTTAATCCCCCAGCTGTCACAAAAGTTAGTAGTTCTGCCCCCAATAAATTGGGAACCATTATCACATATAATCTCAGAAGGAATACCAAGTCTAGTAATAATATTTCTTTTAATGAAGGAAATAACTTCCTTTTCTCTGACTTGGGCAAAAGCTTCAGCCTCTATCCACTTGGAGAAGTAATCAGTCATAGCAAGCATGAACACTTTTCCACCAGGTGCCTTAGGGAGCTTACCAACTATATCCATACCCCATCTCATAAATGGCCAAGAGGAGGATATAGGATGCAAAAATTCAGCTGGTTGATGAAGGATATTGCTGTGTCTCTGACAAGGATCACACTTCTTAGCATACTCCACAGCATCTCTCTTCATAGTTGGTCAATGTTTTGGTCAAAAAAATCACACAAGGATAATGCAACCAAACTCTCTGTTAACGGGGAATGATGCTTGTAGTGATGGACAATGTAAAGGATCACTTAAATGTAAATTGCACAAGTGACACAAGGATTTATACGAGGAAAAAGCCCTTGATCAATGAATGATCTCCGGCATAAAAAACCTCGGGTGATGGAAACTACCGATCACCAAACTTCAATATAATAAACAATGTTTACAACTTCGGATGGTAACGAGCTAGGTACAAGGATCACTATGGTGTAGTATGCAAGAGTGTGTAAGAAATGTGTTGTGTCTTCCGAATGCTTGAGAGTGTCCTTTATATAAGTGTGTGTGGTTGAATTTAGGTAAGTCACCTAACTACTAGCTCGTTACCCCTTTAGAAACAGAAGTAAATTTAGCCTAACTAATTGCCCGTAATTTGTGCTAAGTTTCCATATTCTCCACAACGTCTATTTCCGGCGATGTATGTGCGAAATTAACGTGAAAGATTCCTTAATAACGCTGCCAAGACCAGGTCCAACTCGTAATTCCTGCAAAACAACATTAAATTCAAAGAGAACAATCGTTAGTATGAGGATCCTTAGGATGATCCATGATCCTGATCCTGAAGCTCTTCTGAGGATCACTTTCTGCCAAGGAAACAAGGATCACTTGTTAGGATATCATGTAAGGATCACACGTCATTAAAATCCTGCCCTAACAATTGCCCCCAAAATATAAGGAGTAATTATGTAATATTAACGAGTTATATTTTGCTGATCTTATCTGTAACTAACTCAACGGATATATAGCCATTGTGAACGAACTATCCGTTGCAATCCTGACGTCACGGAGGTGACAGCCCTGCACAAATCATGATTATAAATAGAGATAGGGATAGGATTGTTTGCATTTAAAATCAAGAACTTCTCCCTTTATAACCGCAACCAGAGGATTGAACAGGTATTCCCTTCATCTTCTTTCTCGATTGCTCTGTTTTTCTTCTTGTATCTATTTCGTTCAAAATGTTGCTCCGGAATTCTCCTGCCAAGGATCAGCAGAAAGAAAGCCCCTTCAAGAGCCAAGGGATCATCACAAACTCTGCTAAAGAACGTTGTATCTTCGCTGATCCTTAGATTGACAGGATTCGGTGCTGTTTTCCTGCAAATACGGTGTTCTAAGCTTATGATCCTTCTGCCCTGAGTGACCACACCTCCGATTCATGGGTTGCCTTTCCTGTGATCCCGTTTTCCATAGGTTATACGTATCCCTTTCCAGCCTTCACCCAAGCCTTTTTCTCCTTGACCGGCATATCTTACATCCAGGCCATGCCGATGATCTAGAGGGTTCTGTTTACCCTTGAGAGGATCATCGGGCAAGAGGGGATTGACTTAGGTATGGCCGAGTTGGGTGAGCTATACGGTCTGACCACCTTTGGTTCCCATCGTTATCTGTTCAAACGTAGACCCGGGGAGGAGCATCCGATCTTCAAGGCTACCAAGAATGATACTAATTGGAAGCGGCGGTTCTTTTTTGTGAGGAGAGATACCATCCCTGATGGGAAGGATTTGCCCAAGAAGTGGGTTACCCATGGTAGGATAGGGGGTCCTGGGAAGGATCACCATAGAATTTATCCTTTAGCATAAGGATCATTGATGTTCTTTTGTTTTCTTGTTGTGCAGCTATCTCCGTTTCACATCTTAAGTTGACTCCTGCTGCAAAAGAGAGACTCTTCGCCTTCAAGAAGCTTGATCCTGAAATAAGAACTTTCAAGATTACCACCCAGGATTCTCAGGAAGTATCCTCTGCTTCTGTCACAATGTCAAGTAAGTATCCTTATTTAAGGAGTATTTATATAATGAGAGTCAAATAAAATTAAGATACTTATCTTGTTTTGGTTGTGCAGGCGCTGGAAAATCCACCAAATCTTCCTCAAAGTTCGGCATCACTGATCTTACTAACGTCAAATCCTCTAAGAAGAAGACTCCTGCTGCTAGCCCAACTGCTTCGGCCCCTAAAGCACCTATCAGGGGAAAAGGAGGCAAGAAGAGAAAGGCCTCTGAAGCTGAGGATTTGCAAGGTCTGCCCCTGCTCCGCCAACAGTGTCTGGATTACATCAACGAGGTAAGGATCACTGTCCCTGCTTGTGTATCCTGCTAGTCTAAGGATCACTTGGCTTCTGACATCATTCCTTATCTTCCTTGTAGAAATTTGCTGAGATAGAGACATATGTTGGCCATATTGAGGATCAGGATCGCCAGATTGCTGACCTTCAACAGGTTGGGGTGTTGAAGGATCTCAAGATAGCCGATCTTCAGAAGGAGCTCCAGGCCACCAAGAATGATGCTGCCAAGATGCTGATCAACTTTGACTATGAGAAGCACGAGATCACCCAGGATGCCAAGGTCTCTGCCGCCATAGCTATGTACAAGATCCAGCTGCAAATGGCCATGGAAGCTCAGGATCCTGCATTTGATAAGAGCACCTGGGATGTCGAAGGCTGGAAGGCTAGGCTGGCTGAACTGGAGGATGATGAAGAGGATGAGGAGATCCCGATGCTTGAGGGTGGAGGCACTGGCAAGGACCAAGGTGGTGAGGTAAGCGGAGCTGGTGGTGATGGTGCAGCGAAGGATTGAGCTGTAGGATTGGGCGATGATGGAAATTTCGAGACTTAGCCGGAGCCCAATTTTTTTGTTTGGTGGTTGTTTGTTTGAATAGTCTGATGGTTTGTACTTTGAACAATAGTTTTTAGGGTAAGGATCCATGATCCTTTAAACAATAGGTAGGATAATAGGTGGTGGAGGGATCCTCTGTTTGGGGGATGAAGCCACTTGTTATCCTGCCGACCTTTATTTCCTGCACTGCTATGACCGCATGAACAATGGACACCCTTTGCCAACCCATGTGGACGGGCCACGTTTTGCTGGTAGAAATGTGGGTTGGCAATTTTGACAACTTTAAAGGGTTAAATATTTTGTGAATGAATAAAACTTTTAACTTTTGACTTATCCTGTGATGTTATCCTTGTATATCCTTTAAACTTTCAATTGTTTTGATTTATACTTGTCTGAGAAGAGTTAAGCAAATTATGTTTAAGAAATTTAGGATATGATCCAGGATCAAATATCCTATAGTCGAAAACTTCCAAAAAGTAGTTTATTTTAAGGATCATAGGTTCAGTTGTCAGGGTATAAGGGTTATTCAAATGAATAGTGAATGAAATAAAAAATAGTTAAAGATCATACCTGAGAATCCAAGTTAGGATCCTTACCTTTAATACTGTAATTAGGGTAAACATAAGAAAAACCTTAGTAGATAACAATGATTGAGGATCCTTAGTTGTTTAACTTCGAAAACCTGAAAATAGAATATAACTTGGAACTGAGCCAATATAAAAGACAAGTTAGTAACTGGGGACAAGCCCAACAATTCAAAGGATAACTGGGGACAAGCCCAAAGGATAACTGGGGACAAGCCCAAGGATCATAGGTGAACTGGAGTGTGGCCCTTACTGGCGACTATCCAAACTTAGTGACATGATAATGCCAAAACCTTAGCTAACGTGAAAACGTTAGAAACTTTAAGAACGGATGTATGGTACGTCTACCATTATACGTAGGATCCTAGGTATAGCCAATACGATGGAATTATCAGCCCCTAAAGCGAGTACTCGTCCCAAAGACTTGAACTATACCAGGATCATCGTGCGCTACAGGTGAAACTGGGGACAAGCCCAAGGATAACTGGGGACAAGCCCAAACAACTGGGGTTGAATCCCAAGGATCTGAATTGCTTCTGAAGATTATCAACAATATGCTAAGGATACCTGGACTATCAGAACTCAAAATCTTGTGAGAGAAGGATGAAGGATACATGATCCTTATCCTTAAATAAGAAAATAAGAAAATGAAATAGTTCAAGATTAGGACATTACCAGGGTAGGGATCATTGACACCTCAGGGATCCTTCAAGGGTACTTCTAATGTAAGGATCATATGTGCCAGGAGGATCCTGCTCACATGAAATATTTCTTCAAGTGGACAGCATTCCAGACTCTTGGTAACAAATTTCCTTCCATAGTTAGCAATCTATATGCCCCCTTTCCTGCTTCAGCTTCAATCAAATAAGGGCCTTCCCATTTTGGTGCTAATTTTCCATCAGCAAGATTGGTGGTATTCTGGAATGCTTTTCTCAATACCATATCCCCAACTTGGAATTTCCTTATCCTGACATTTTTGTTATAAGCACCAGCCATTCTTTGTTGGTAGCTAGCCATCCTTATCCTAGCCAGATCCCTGATTTCCTCAATAGTATCCAAGTCTTGAGCCAGGTTTTCGTCATTCTCCTCAGGATCACGGGTACGTGTTCTAGCAGTTGAACCACCATTTCTGTTGGGATCACTGATTCTGCCCCAAATACCAAAGAGAATGGTGTTTGACCAGTAGCATTTGCATTCTTGGGGGTTGTCCTATCAGCCCAAAGCACATAAGGTAATTCTTCTGCCCATTTCCCCTTCTTGGATCCAAGTTTCTTCTTCAGATTGTTGATGATGATCTTGTTGGATGATTCTGCTTGACCATTGGCTTGTGGGTGGACTGGTGTTGATGTTATCATCTTAATCCCCTAGCTGTCACAAAAGTTAGTGGTTCTGCTCCCAATAAATTGGGAACCATTATCACATATAATTTCAGAAGGAATGCCAAATATAGTTATAATATTTCTCTTAATAAAGGATATAACATCCATCTCTCTGACTTGGGCAAAAGCTTCAGCCTCTATCCACTTGGAGAAGTAATCAGTCATAGCAAGCATGAACACTTTTCCACCAGGTGCCTTAGGGAGCTTGCCAACTATATCCATCCCCCATCTCATAAATGGCCAAGAGGAGGATATAGGGTGTAGAAATTCAGCCGGTTGGTGAAGGATATTGCTGTGCCTTTGACAAGGATCACACTTCTTAGCATACTCCACAGCATCCCTTCTCATAGTTGGCCAGTAGTATCCTGTCCTTAAGATCCTTGAGAACAATGCCCTGCCCCCAGTGTGGTTTCCCCAATCTCCTTCATGGAAGTCTTTTAGAACTTCTTGGACTTCAGGATCCTCGATACATCTCAAATATGGTCCTGCAAGAGATCGCTTATACAACATATTATTTAGGATTGTGAATTAAGATACCTTAATTCTGAAAGCCCTAGGGTTTTCTCCCATAGGAATCTCCCCGTGTTGTAAGTATCTCATGATTGGTGAGATCCATGATCCTGGACAGGATTGAGTATCCTCACTAGGGATTATTGCAGAATCCTCTTCTATTTCCATGGTCACTTGATTTTCAATAGCAGTGGTTAGGATATGGATGATGGGGATACTTATATCCTCTGGGATCTTCAAGGATGATCCTAGATTAGCCAATGCATCAGCTTCTGTATTTTCTTCCCTTGGTACCTGTGTTAAACTAAAGAAAACAAAGGAGAGTGCCAATTCTTTGACTATCTCTAAATATTTGGTTAGTTTTTCACCTCTAACAGCATAGGATCCATTAAAGTGATTAGTGATTAACAATGAGTCCATGTATACCTCAAGATACCTGATCCCCATATGCTTAGCAATTTGCAAACCAGCAATCAAGGCTTCATATTCAGCCTCATTGTTAGTGGCTTGGAACTCACAAACTATGTAGTGGGGTATTATGTCCCCCTGTGGCGATTTTAGTAGTATACCAAGCCCCGTGCCTTTAACATTTGAGGATCCATCAGTATGTAGTATCCAAGGATCCTTAGTCTCATCCAGTTGCTGGACTTCTAGTTCAGCTTCCTTTTGTAAATCACTACTGAAATCAGCCACAAAGTCTGCTAATGCTTGAGATTTGATTGCTGTTCTGGGCTCATATCTTATATCATGGGCACTAAGCTTTACTGCCCACTTAGCCATCCTTCCGGACATCTCTGGTTTCCTGAGGACATTCTAAATTGGAAAGTTAGTTCTAACAACAATGACATGGGTTTCAAAATAATGTCTTAACTTAGTAGATGCCATAATTAATGCAAGAATAAGCTTTTCAAGGTGTGAATACCTGGATTCAGCATCAAGTAAACTCTTACTTACATAATAGACAGGATATTGTGTACCTTCATAATCCTTAACAAGGACTACACTTACTGCTTTTGAGGATACCGCAAGATATAAGGATAACACATCTCCTTTTTCTGGTTTCATCAACGCTGGAGCTGAGGACAGGTATTCTTTGAGGGCTTGTAAAGCACTCTCATGCTTCTCAGTCCATTCGAATTTCTTGTTTTTTCTTAGGATATCATAGAATTCTTTACACTTTTCTGAGGATTTAGATATAAATCTGTTTAAAGCTGTTATCCTGCCTGTTAGCCTTTGCACATCCTTAGCGTTGGCAGGAGATTTGATATTCACCAATGCTTTGATTTGTTCCGGGCTTGCTTCAATGCCCCTCTTGGTTACCATATATCCTAAGAATTTACCTGCCTTTACACCAAAGTGACATTTTGAAGGATTAAGCTTCATGTTATATCTGTCAAGGATATCAAATGCTTCCTCCAAGTCTCTTAGGTGATCCTCAGCTTTTATGGATTTCACCACCATATCATCTATGTATACTTCCATAGTCTTTCCAATTTGATCCTTGAACATCATATTCACCAGTCTTTGATATGTTGCACCTGCATTCCTTAATCCAAACGGCATAGCAATATAACAATATAAACCGGTTGGGGTCATAAAAGCCGTATCCTCTTGGTCAGATGGTTCCATCTGAATTTGTTGGAATCCAGATGAAGCATCCATAAAGGTTAATAGTTCATGACCCGCCGTTGCATCCACCATGGAGTCAATGTGGGGTAATGGGAAAGGATCCTTGGGACATGCCTTATTTAAATCAGTAAAATCGACACATACCCTCCACTTTCCATTTTTCTTTTGAACAACAACCACATTGGCCAGCCATCTTGGATATTTTACTTCTCTAATCATACCTGCTCGTAGCAATCTCTCTACCTCTTCCTGGATAATGGTATTTCTTTCTGGTGCAAACTTCCTCCTTTTTTGATGGATTGGTTTGAATGACCTGTCAATGCCAAGTTTATGAGTGATAATATCCTTAGATATACCTGTCATATCTTCATGTTTCCATGCAAAGGAAGATTTTCTTCTTTTGAGGAAGGATACGAGGTCTTCTTTCATCTTGCCAAGGATCCCTGATCCGATATAGATTTTGGATTCAGGATCATTAGGATCCATGAGGATTTCGTCCACATCCTGCTCTCTTGCCTCCAAGACATCCCTTGGAGGATACTTTAATTGCTATTGCTCCCTTGATTTCGAGGCTGGTTTCATTGATGAGGTGTAACAATCCTTAGCCTCCTGCTGATCACTATCGATCTTGACTATTCCCCAAGGGCTAGGAAGCTTCACACATTGATGGTAGGTGGATGGGACTGCCTTCATATCGTGTATCCAGGGCCTGCCAAGGATAACATTACAACAAGACAAACAGTCAATAACACAAAATTTTTGATAATTATGTAATCCTTCGACATAAATTGGGAGTTTGATGTCCCCCAGGGTTCTCTTAGTTTCTCCACGAAATCCTACAAGCACGGAGGATCTTGGTGTGATATCTGATTCTGGGATACCCATTTTCTTCAGAACATCAAGCTGGATAATGTTTACTGAGCTTCCTCCGTCAATAAGGATCCTGCGAACAAAATGGTTAGAAATAAAGAGAGTAATAACTAAACTATCATGATGAGGATCCTGGATATCAACGCGATCATTCTCATCAAAGGTTATCACTTTTCCTTCCGAGACACTTTGTGATAACTCGAACTTTAGACCTACTCTGTGTAAATGTTACGTGCTTATGTGAACTAGATTATATAACTTAATGAACGATGTGTTACGTGCATTGTGTATATTATATGTATGTATGTTAATAACCCGGATCGCACAACACACAAACCCAAGTCGCACAAGCCCTTTGGGCCGTAAAGCTTGTAACCGGACTTAAGGCAGCCCATGTTTGGGTCGGCCCAGCCCCTACTCGTATACACTTGAGAGGTGATTACCATCTCACATTCTTTTTACCAAACACTTTACACACACAAAACCCTAGACGACTTTCTCTCTCTCTCTCGAACTCGACGGCACAAGACAACCGAAGATCATTCTTTCTCCTTGTTTCTAATCGGTTAGTGATTTGTTATTGGTTTGATTATATGATTCATGGATGTGTAAACTGATGTGATGTTGTGTTCTTGATAAATCGGCCCTCATGTGTAGTATGCATAGATCAAATGGGTTGATAATTGCATGGTTGTTGATGATGTTCTTGTTAATTGGTTACATGATTATGAAATAGGATTGTATGATATAAACCAAATGGTAATCGATGAGGCTTGCAAAATCAGTCGATGTGCTATATGTTTCGGGTTGAATGTTATGATACATGTTCATATGAATTATTGAGAATATTGTTCATGTTGATTTGGATTAGGGTTCTTATGAGATAGCTTAAACTTGCCCTGTTTGATCTATATGTTACTAATTGATTTGTTGATATTGTGTTAATTGAAAAATGGTAACTAAGGAAACGGGTATTTTGGTCAACCGAATTAATTGGTGATTGTAACAATATTGCTTGAATTATGGAAACAACATAACTGTTTGGCATAAAAATCGGATTCACATAAGTCCAGCCGCACAAGGCCTCTTGATCGCACAAGAGGCCATTCGCACAAACTCGGTCGTACAAGATTGACCTGGCCGCACAAGCCGGACACACAAAGCCAGTCGCACAAGGGTTACCGGATCGTACATGTTTAACCGATTGGGCCTCAAGCCCAATCCTGATCGCATAACATAACCGGGTCGCACAAGATAATTAAGTCGCACAAGTTATATTATATTTCTTGATAGCTTTTGGGGCCGCTCATGCATGCTGAATGTTTATATACTGTTGGGCCTTGAAGCCCAAGTCACAAGCGCACAACCCGATCGGATCGCACAATCCAATCAGGATCGCACAAGTCCGTCCGACCGCACAAGATCACTACGTGTTGTTGGGCCGAGACCTTTATGTTGGATTTGTTATATTTTGGGCCGGGTGATGTTTGGGCTAGGCATTTATAACGCACAAGATGGTTGGGCTCGCACAAGCTCAATGGCCCAACCATCCGAGACGCACAAGTGGTGAATATTATGTTTGACTGTTACGTGTTTACCATGATCCTTGCATGCTTGCAACGTGTTAACTTATGTGATACATACATGCATTACGTGAACCAAACCTGACTTGTATGGTAACCCTGTTAGGACAAGGTTGACCACTGTTAGTTCAAGAACCCTTCCTTTGTGTATCTGCCGAGCAACCCAAGGTGAGTTCACACAGCCAAGGCATGGGGTTCCCAGGGTGGGAATGGGATTGGATGATTATTTCGTGCGTACTTAGTTAATGGAATATGGAACCTAATGATATGGTCCTCAGGGTGAGGATGGTAAATGATGAGATTACGGCTAGACTAGTATACCTACTTGAACTGATCTTCGCACACACGCCAAGGGTTGGCTGCGATAATTATGACTGATCTTCGCACACACGCCTCGGGAAGGCTGCGAACTATACATATTAGAACTTCGCACACATGCCAGGGTGGCCAGCGATACAAATATACATAGTCTAGGATATTTGGGAGTATTAACCCAAATCTTCGCATACATGCCGAAAGGGCCCGCGATGGAAACCAATACTATACATGAACAACGAACGAACTAATACGATATATGATTACATGAACGAACGCAATGCTTACTATACCATCACTATGACCGAACTTACTTTCTGTGAACTCGCTCAACTAGTTGTTGACTCTCTGCTGCATGCCTTGCAGGACCTTAGGTACATGATGGAGCTTGCACAGGGAGGAGCAGGTCGTTGTGGGCAATGGATCGTAAAGGCTCATTAAACACTCATGTTATTTCATACGTTAATACTTATGTTTGGGTTTTACTTTAATGCTTCCGCTAAACTTAACTATATTGGTTTTGATAAGCACCTTTTGTATTGATGGACAACCATTACTATTTATTACATGTTCAATATGATTGGTGGCTTGATCCTGGTCATGTCACGCTCCCAAGCGGTGATACTCCGCGTGTGGATTTTGGGGGTGTGACAGATTGGTATCAGAGCCATTGGTTATAGAGAACTTGGTTTTAATATGGGAAAACGTTTTGATTAAAACCAGACTATAACCAGAACAGTGCTCTCAACGATCCACAACGACGCTTCGCTCCACGTGCAAGACTCGACATCCTAGGTAATATGGTTTATGTTTATTGCCTGTATGCTAGAACTGCTTAGAACTTTGCTCGCATTACGCTTAGATACACATGATACTATTACATGAGAATACCTACGTGCTTACACTTTTCTGTCATCGCCCTATTCGCGAACCACTCTCACTTACGTTACCTTTACTATGAAGATCATGTCTGGACGAATTAACATGACTCAAGCCCAGCTAGAGGCTCTCGTTCAAGCTCAAGTTGCTGCGGCACTTGCAGCTGCTCAAGCAGGTCAACACGCGCAGCAACCTGTCTGCACTTTCAAGAACTTCATGGACTGTCGACCAAGTACTTTCAGCGGCACAGAGGGGGCAGTGGGACTCCTCCACTGGTTCGAGAAGCTAGAGTCAGTTTTCGAAATGTGCGAATGCCCTGAGGCTCGCAGGGTGAAATACGCCACTGGCACGCTAGAAGGAATAGCACTAACTTGGTGGAACGCCCAAGTTCAGATCTTAGGGTTGGCAGCTGCTAACGCCACACCCTGGAACGACTTCAAGGAACTCATTAAGAGGGAATATTGCACGCGTGATGACATCCACAAGTTGGAGAACGAGCTTTATCACTTGAAAATGACGGGGTCAGAGATTGAAGCCTATACAAAGCGGTCAAACGAACTGGCCATTCTGTGTCCAACTATGGTGGACCCTCCAGTGAAGCGCATTGAGTTGTATCTCAAGGGACTTGCGCCAGAGATCCAGAGCCATGTTACATCGGCAAACCTCGACAACATCCAAGACATCCAGCGTCTTGCCCACCGACTCACAGATCAGGCAGTAGAACAGAACAAGCTGCCCAAACGCGTCAGTGCAACTACTACTCCAGCTGCTGCTTCTGCTACACCCAACGACAACAAACGGAAATGGGATGGGGATTCCAGCAGGGGATCAGTATCCGTTCAGTCTCAAGCACAGCAGCGCAGGACGAATGACTACCAGAATTCGAGTCAGCAGTCATCTGGCAGTCAGGAGCAGGGTGGATACCGGGGAGTTCACCCACTATGTAACAAGTGTAACAGGAACCACAGTGGAAGGTGTCGCAAAGAACGTTGTCAGAGATGTCTTAAGCTAGGGCACGAAGCCAAAGATTGTAGAAGCTCACGGCCAGCTAATCAGAACCAGCAACTTCCACCACCAGCTCCTCAAAACCCACAGCAGCAGCAACCACAGCGTGGAAACCGGGGATGTTTCCAGTGTGGGGCAGAAGGTCATTACAAACGCGATTGCCCTCAGTTGAACCAGAATCATAACAACAATAACCAGGGCAACGGGAACAACAACAACGGGGGAAACAACAACAACGGCAACGAGGCAAGAGGTCGAGCTTTCGTGTTAGGACGAGGAGACGCAATGAACGATATTTGAACTTATAACTTATTTTGGGTTTTCATTATTATGTTTCCGCTACTCAAACAAAGTTTGGTTTGAACATCAATCGTATTGGGTTTTATGAATTATTTTAACTACTATACCTTATGTTTGATATGATGGATGGTTTGATATTATTGCACGCACCTGCCGTATTTATGGATCTTATGAACAGGGTGTGCAAACCCTACCTAGACAAGTCCGTCATAGTATTCATCGACGACATCCTGATTTACTCCAAGAGTCAGGAGGAACACGAGCAGCATCTACGCCTTATTTTGGAACTCCTACGGAAGGAACAGCTGTACGCTAAGTTTTCGACATGCGACTTCTGGCTTCGTGAAGTCCACTTCTTAGGTCACGTAGTGAACAAGGATGGGATCCATGTCGATCCATCCAAGGTGGACTCGATCAGGAACACGTACGCCAATGGAAATACGCCAATTTTTGGGTTTGGCGGGTTACTACAGACGGTTTATCAAGGATTTCTCGAAGATTGCGCAGCCACTTACACTACTGACACAGAAGGGTGTCACCTATCGCTGGGGAGAACCCCAGGAGACTGCTTTTCAGCACCTAAAGGATAGGCTTTGCAGCGCACCTATTCTCTCATTGCCAGAGGGCACGGACGATTTCGTAGTATACTGTGATGCATCCATCCAGGGTCTGGGATGTGTGGTAATGCAACGGGACAAGGTTATTGCTTACGCTTCACGCCAACTTAAGATTCACGAACGGAACTACACGACGCACGACTTAGAGCTGGGAGCTGTTGTTTTCGCGCTTAAGATATGGCGACACTACCTGTACGGTACCAGGTGCACGATTTACACCGATCACATGAGTCTCGAGCATATCCTTAAGCAGAAGGATTTGAACATGCGTCAACGGCGATGGGTCGAGTTACTGAACAACTACGAATGCGCTATCAAGTAACATCCAGGCAAAGCCAACGTTGTGGCTGATGCCCTCAGTCGGAAAGACACTTTACCTCGGCGCGTGCGAGCGCTACAGCTTACGATTCAGTCTAGCCTTCCTGCACAGATACGAAATGCTCAGGTAGAAGCATTGAAACCTGAAAATGTCAAAGCTGAAGCCTTACGCGGCTCACGACAACGAATGGAACAGAAGGCAGACGGTGCCTACTATGTAACGGGGCGTATCTGGGTCCCACTTTATGGCGGTCTACGCGAACTTGTGATGGACGAAGCACACAAGTCTCGCTACTCGGTACACCCAGGGTCGGATAAAATGTACCACGACATCAGAACTACCTATTGGTGGCCTAGCATGAAGGCCCACATCGCTACGTACGTTGGAAAATGCTTGACCTGTGCGAGAGTCAAGGTCGAATACCAGAAACCAGCGGGCCTACTTCAGCAGCCTAAGATACCGCAATGGAAATGGGAAGAAATTTCCATGGATTTCGTTACAGGCCTACCTAGATCCCAGCGTGGGAATGATACCATATGGGTGATCGTGGACCGACTCACCAAGTCTGCACACTTCCTAGCTATCAAGGAAACGGATAAGTTCTCCACTCTCGCAGACATCTACCTTAAGGAAGTTGTTTCGAGGCACGGGGTGCCCACCTCCATCATTTCGGATCGCGATGCACGATTCACGTCAGAACTATGGCGAGCGATGCATAAATCTTTCGGCTCACGGTTATACATGAGCACAGCATATCATCCTCAGATGGATGGGCAGTCTGAGCGAACGATTCAAACTCTTGAAGACATGCTTCGGGCATGCGTTATTGATTTCGGCAACGGCTGGGAAAAGCACCTCCCTTTGGTGGAGTTCTCATACAATAACAGTTATCACACCAGCATACAAGCCGCTCCAGTCGAGGCATTGTACGGACGTAAATGCCGGTCACCTCTCTGTTGGGCAGAGGTGGGGGATAGTCAGATTACGGGTCCAGAGATTGTAGTGGACGCCACAGAAAAGATTGCACAAATACGACAACGCATGGCGGCAGCACGCGACCGTCAGAAAGCCTACGCGGATAAGCGTAGAAAGCCATTGGAATTTCAGGTCGGGGACCGGGTTTTACTTAAAGTTTCACCCTGGAAGGGTGTAGTTCGTTTTGGCAAACGGGGCAAACTAAATCCGCGGTACGTCGGACCGTTCGAAATCATTGAGAAAATAGGCAAAGTAGCCTACAAGTTGAACCTACCAGCTGAACTCGGTGCAGTTCACAATGTATTCCACATGTCGAATCTGAAGAGGTGCCTATCAGATGAGACCCTTACTATTCCTTTCAAAGAACTCACTATCGACGAGCGGTTGCAGTTCGTCGAGGAACCAGTAGAAATCACGGACCGGGCTGTGAAGGTCCTCAAAAGCAAGAGAATCCCTCTTGTTCGAGTACGTTGGAACTCCAAACGTGGCCCAGAGTATACCTGGGAACGCGAAGACAGGATGACAGAAAAGTACCCCCCAGTTATTCGAAACCAATGCAACTGTCACACCCCAAAATCCACACGCGGAGTACCACCGCTTGGGAGCGTGACTGACCAGGATCAAGCCACCAATCATATTGAACATGTAATCAATATCAAGTAAAATAAATGTAAACCAAACATCCATTACGATAGGTGTTCAAAACATAACCATAGTTTCAAAGTATAGCGGAAGCATAGTAAATAATCCAACATTAGTTAATAGTTTTAAATGTCATAACAGTTCAACGTAGAAACCACGATCCTTGCCCACAACGACCCGCTTCTCCAGTGCAAGCTCCATAAGTACCTAAGGTCCTGCAAGGCATGCAGCAGAGAGTCAACAACTAGGTGAGCGAGTTCACAGTTAACAGTTCAGTAATAATATGATATGAGTAATAGTAAGTTCGTTCGTTTATATCATGTTTCATATTTCCATCGCGGCCTCCCAGGCAGGTGTGCGAAGATATTAGGGGATGTTCTTCCCAAGTATTCTAGACTAGATTTATTTGTATCGCGGCCTCCCAGGCAGGTGTGCGAAGGTTAGTAAGTTTAGTTCGCGGCCTTCCAAAGGCAGGTGTGCGAAGATGTCATAGTATCGCGGCCAACCCGTGGCAGGTGTGCGAAGATCAGTTCAATGAGTGTTACTAGTCTAGTAGGTTCGTATTCGTTAAGTTCTACCATCTGAGTGTGCATAACAATCTATCAAATCCCATTCCCCACCCGGGAACCCATGCCTTGGCTGTGTGAACTCACCTTGGGTTTGCTCGGTATGCTAAGTATGCAATCACAACCAATCAGTCACGTCCTATGGTATGCACGTATACACAATCAGTTTGTATTCACGAAGTTGGCACATCAGTATGAACACATCAGTATCACGTTGCACGTATGCGAGTTCATGTAAGTCATGCATAATAGTTATCAGCAGTTAACCACTCCAGTTAGCATTTCAAATGTTACATCAGTCTACTGTTCACAGTTAAACAATTTGGCGAAATACAGCTTTGGCGAAACACCAGGTCGGCGAAACAGGTTGACGAAACTGATTCTGTTTCGTCAACTGCTTCTCGACGAATCATAGTTCTATTTCGTCAATTATCCTTGGCGAATCAGGAGTTCTATTTCGTCAAACATTCTTCTACGTCAACAATCAGATTCGCCAAACATTCAGATTCGTTAAGCAGTAATTACGTCAACATGTCAGTTACAGAAAATCATGCAATCAATCATGGAAACCCTAATCATTCTAGCAGCCGCCTAGAATGCCTTCAAGAACAATCATCATACTATCATCAGATAAACGTTCAATTATCGTAACCCAGAAATCATAATCAACAAAGTTTAACGACATTAAACCGGCATGAACATCGTTAGTTCTAGATCTACCCATCACGAAATCATATCAATCCGATCAGTTAATAGTATTCCTAAATCAACATCATAATTCGCATAGAAATACGTAACCGACTAATCATGCATACGAATCAAGATTATCTAACGCATGTACTCACATCCGATCGTAAATCAAGCATACACAATATGTAGAGAGAAATCCAGGAAATCAAGCATAGATGTAACATGAATCAAGGAATCATGAACACATAGATAACTAACCGAGTAGCGGGAACGATGAGTAAATCGCTAGCGGGTTTCGGGAACACACACACAATTGCCGTCTGCGCACAGGAGTTCTAGGGTTCTGTTTTGCCAAAAAGTATCGAACATAGGTCTGTGCGTGTGTATATACGCGTTTCACCCTACTGGGCCCGGACTGGGCTTTGGCGAAACTGGTTGGGCCGGCGAAACAGGATTGGCGAAACAGGTTACCTGTTTCGTCGAATGGTTCTTGGCGAATCATAATCTGATTCGTCGGGGTGTTGTACGGCAAAACACATATGGATCTTTAATGGGTTCTAACAGTTTAAGTCTAAGTTTTCTAAACAAGTTCATACCAATACCATTCATATTACATCAAGTGCACATTATCCATATTACAAGTCAAGCAAGTCAAACAGTCAAGGTCAATGGTCAAGGTCAACGTGCATTAAATACGAGTCAAAAGGTCGAGTTGTCACAGCAACCACTACTGAGGCTGAAGCTACTACTTCGGAATTTCGGGACGAAATTCCAGATCAACGGGGGAGGATGTGACACCCCAGGAAAAACCAGTGAACGATTGAACTTACCTAGCTTCCTCAGAGAGTGCATACCAAATTTCGGGATGAAATTTCTTTTTAGTTGGGGATAATGTGACAACTCGAACTTTAGACCTACTCTGTGTAAATGTTACGTGCTTATGTGAACTAGATTATATAACTTAATGAACGATGTGTTACGTGCATTGTGTATATTATATGTATGTATGTTAATAACCCGGATCACACAACACACAAACCCAAGTCGCACAAGCCCTTTGGGCCGTAAAGCTTGTAACCGGACTTAAGGCAGCCCATGTTTGGGTCGGCCCAGCCCCTACTCGTATACACTTGAGAGGTGATTACCATCTCACATTCTTTTTACCAAACACTTTACACACACAAAACCCTAGACGACTTTCTCTCTCTCTCTCGAACTCGACGGCACAAGACAACCGAAGATCATTCTTTCTCCTTGTTTCTAATCGGTTAGTGATTTGTTATTGGTTTGATTATATGATTCATGGATGTGTAAACTGATGTGATGTTGTGTTCTTGATAAATCGGCCCTCATGTGTAGTATGCATAGATCAAATGGGTTGATAATTGCATGGTTGTTGATGATGTTCTTGTTAATTGGTTACATGATTATGAAATAGGATTGTATGATATAAACCAAATGGTAATCGATGAGGCTTGCAAAATCAGTCGATGTGCTATATGTTTCGGGTTGAATGTTATGATACATGTTCATATGAATTATTGAGAATATTGTTCATGTTGATTTGGATTAGGGTTCTTATGAGATAGCTTAAACTTGCCCTGTTTGATCTATATGTTACTAATTGATTTGTTGATATTGTGTTAATTGAAAAATGGTAACTAAGGAAACGGGTATTTTGGTCAACCGAATTAATTGGTGATTGTAACAATATTGCTTGAATTATGGAAACAACATAACTGTTTGGCATAAAAATCGGATTCACATAAGTCCAGCCGCACAAGGCCTCTTGATCGCACAAGAGGCCATTCGCACAAACTCGGTCGTACAAGATTGACCTGGCCGCACAAGCCGGACACACAAAGCCAGTCGCACAAGGGTTACCGGATCGTACATGTTTAACCGATTGGGCCTCAAGCCCAATCCTGATCGCATAACATAACCGGGTCGCACAAGATAATTAAGTCGCACAAGTTATATTATATTTCTTGATAGCTTTTGGGGCCGCTCATGCATGCTGAATGTTTATATACTGTTGGGCCTTGAAGCCCAAGTCACAAGTGCACAGCCCGATCGGATCGCACAATCCAATCAGGATCGCACAAGTCCGTCCGACCGCACAAGATCACTACGTGTTGTTGGGCCGAGACCTTTATGTTGGATTTGTTATATTTTGGGCCGGGTGATGTTTGGGCTAGGCATTTATAACGCACAAGATGGTTGGGCTCGCACAAGCTCAATGGCCCAACCATCCGAGATGCACAAGTGGTGAATATTATGTTTGACTGTTACGTGTTTACCATGGTCCTTGCATGCTTGCAACGTGTTAACTTATGTGATACATACATGCATTACGTGAACCAAACCTGACTTGTATGGTAACCCTGTTAGGACAAGGTTGACCACTGTTAGTTCAAGAACCCTTCCTTTGTGTATCTGCCGAGCAACCCAAGGTGAGTTCACACAGCCAAGGCATGGGGTTCCCAGGGTGGGAATGGGATTGGATGATTATTTCGTGCGTACTTAGTTAATGGAACCTAATGATATGGTCCTCAGGGTGAGGATGGTAAATGATGAGATTACGGCTAGACTAGTATACCTACTTGAACTGATCTTCGCACACACGCCAAGGGTTGGCTGCGATAATTATGACTGATCTTCGCACACACGCCTCGGGAAGGCTGCGAACTATACATATTAGAACTTCGCACACATGCCAGGGTCGCCAGCGATACAAATATACATAGTCTAGGATATTTGGGAGTATTAACCCAAATCTTCACATACATGCCGAAAGGGCCCGCGATGGAAACCAATACTATACATGAACAACGAACGAACTAATACGATATATGATTACATGAACGAACGCAATGCTTACTATACCATCACTATGACCGAACTTACTTTCTGTGAACTCGCTCAACTAGTTGTTGACTCTCTGCTGCATGCCTTGCAGGACCTTAGGTACATGATGGAGCTTGCACAGGGAGGAGCAGGTCGTTGTGGGCAATGGATCGTAAAGGCTCATTAAACACTCATGTTATTTCATACGTTAATACTTATGTTTGGGTTTTACTTTAATGCTTCCGCTAAACTTAACTATATTGGTTTTGATAAGCACCTTTCGTATTGATGGACAACCATTACTATTTATTACATGTTCAATATGATTGGTGGCTTGATCCTGGTCATGTCACGCTCCCAAGCGGTGATACTCCGCGTGTGGATTTTGGGGGTGTGACACACTTGATGTTCGAATAGGTCTTTCTCCGTTATCCATTTTAGCTTCCTTTGCATGCCTTTTAGCTGCTGAAAAGGATGTACCACAGATGTCTGACCCACCAGAAATAAAGTTTATCACTTGTGCATCTGCCGGAGGAGCTGGAGCTTTTTCACGGATCCTTTCAGGATCCTGAGTCCTTGGCTTTTTTCTTCCCAACAACTCTTTTAAATGTCCCTTGCTCAGCAGATATCCAATTTCCTTTCTCAATGTGATGCATTCCTCTGTTAAATGCCCAAAATCCTCATGGTATGCACACCACTTTGATTTGTCTTTAGTTGCAGCTGGTTTGTCATTTTTTCTGGGCCATCTGGCTTTTTCTCCGAGATTCTGCATTGCAAGGATTAGTTCATGGTTATCAACGGAAAAACAATATTCAGAAATCGGAGGATAATCCTCATCATCCTCTTCTTGGTCAACGGCATGCACGTTCTGGTTGTCAGTTCTGTTATAGGATTTGAATTTGTTGCTTTTGAAAGAGGATCCTTGCTTTTCTTGTTTTGAGGATCCTGCTTGTCTCTCCTGGATCCTTTTGTCATCCTCTAGTCGGATGAACCTGAGTGCCCGAGTCCTTACTTCATCTAGGTTCCTGCATGGTGTCATAACAAGATCATCATAGAATAATGAATCCCTAAGCAACCCCATCTTGAAGGCCTCAACAGCCGTGGCTATATCCAAGTTGGGAATGTCCAAGGATTCTTTACTAAATTTGGTTATATAATCCCTTAATGATTCATTATGACCTTGAGTTATCCTATATAAATCACTAGTTAATCGTTCGAATTTTCTACTACAAGAAAATTGATTATTGAATAAGTTAACTAGATTGGCAAATGAGGTAATAGAGTAAGGGGGAAGACTTAGCAGCCATTTGAGAGCTGATCCAGTGAGAGTGGATCCGAATCCCTTGCATAGGCAAGCTTCCTTTAACCTTTCTGGAATCAGATTGATCTCCATCCTCTCCCTGTATTGTGCTATGTGTTCCTCAGGATCCGTTGAACCATCATACAGCTTCATAGTTGGAATATGGAATCTTTTGGGTATCTCCGCATCACAAATTGGTGGTGCAAAACGAGATACCTTATGGCTTCCATCCGCAATCTCCGGGATAGGTTTGACCACCCCTGGAACACTTGATATCATATCCTTCAGTTTCTGCAGTTCCTTAGCCATAGCATGGTTGATACCTGCATCCTGCATGAATCCATGGTTAGTGGTAAGAGAATTATTAAAAGTGTTACCTCCCATTGGGTTCAAGTTAGGAATATTGGATGTGAATCATATTGCTAGGACTCTGGGATGATGGAGGGACCAGTGGAAGCAATGGTCTGCATTAGGATGAAATCTCCTTGATGAACATCTGAACTTCCTGTTTGCAAACTCCTCAAGGATCCTGGCATCTGGAGGGATCCCTGAAATCGGGATGATCCTGGAACGAAGGAGGATCCTGGAACCTGGGATGATCCTGGAACGAAGGAGGATCCTTGAACCTGAGATGATCCTGGAACAAAGGAGGATCCTTGAACCTGGGATGATCCTGGAACAAAGGAGGATCCTTGAACCTGGTGCGCTCCTGAGTAGGCTCCTGAATTCACGAAGGATCCCATATGTTGAGGATAGGATCCTGCTAGCTGGAAATATGAACCTGATGCCTGAGTCACTATTGCTGAGCCGAAGTGCACTCCTCTTGATCCATCCACATGTTGAATGTCTGGGACCTCTGATGGCTGAGAAGTAATCATCGGAGTATCAAAATTCAAGGATTTGGGCACCAGTGGAGAATAATCCTCTGCCGTTTTCTTCTGTCTCTTGAGATCTCCGATTTCCTTGAGGATCCTGTCATTAGTTTCATCCTGCCGCTGAATACGATCCCTCATCTGCAAAATCAAAGTAAACATATCACTAGTACTGGGAGCAGAAGAAGTTGGAACAGAAGAAGATGAAGGTTTAGAGAAAATGGGAGTAGGTCTCTTCTCAGCATTTTTCTGAGATCCAGCAGGTGGTGGAGGCAAAGGTGGAATGCCCTGAGATGAATTGACTGCAGACATCGCTGCAGAGGTATTCTTCAACGATGAAGCCATGTATGCAACGATCCGGAATGATCACCAACGGGAAACTTTGTTATGAATGAAGCACCAATTGCCCCACGGTGGGCGCCAAACTGTTTTGGTCAAAAAATCACACAAGGATAATGCAACCAAACTCTCTGTTAACGGGGAATGATGCTTGTAGTGATGGACAAAGTAAAGGATCACTTAAATGTAAATTGCACAAGTGACACAAGGATTTATACGAGGAAAAAGCCCTTGATCAATGAATGATCTCCGGCATAAAAAACCTCGGGTGATGGAAACTACCGATCACCAAACTTCAATATAATAAACAATGTTTACAACTTCGGATGGTAACGAGCTAGGTACAAGGATCACTATGGTGTAGTATGCAAGAGTGTGTAAGAAATGTGTTGTGTCTTTCGAATGCTTGAGAGTGTCCTTTATATAAGTGTGTGTGGTTGAATTTAGGTAAGTCACCTAACTACTAGCTCGTTACCCCTTTAGAAACAGAAGTAAATTTAGCCTAACTAATTGCCCGTAATTTGTGCTAAGTTTCCATATTCTCCACAACGTCTATTTCCGGCGATGTATGTGCGAAATTAACGTGAAAGATTCCTTAATAACGCTGCCAAGACCAGGTCCAACTCGTAATTCCTGCAAAACAACATTAAATTCAAAGAGAACAATCGTTAGTATGAGGATCCTTAGGATGATCCATGATCCTGATCCTGAAGCTCTTCTGAGGATCACTTTCTGCCAAGGAAACAAGGATCACTTGTTAGGATATCATGTAAGGATCACAGGTCATTAAAATCTTGCCCTAACACACTATAGCTTTGATTTGTTCTGGACTGGCTTCAATGCCTCTCTTTGTCACCATATATCCTAAGAATTTACCTGCTTTAACACCAAAGTGACATTTTGAAGGATTAAGTTTCATGTTATATTTGTCAAGGATATCGAATGCTTCCTCCAAGTCCCTTAGGTGATCCTCAGCCTTTCTGGATTTCACCACCATATCGTCTATGTAAACCTCCATAGATTGTCCAATTTGATCCTTGAACATCATATTCACTAGCCTTTTATAAGTTGCACCTGCATTTCTTAGTCCAAATGGCATAGCAATATAACAGTATATACCAGTTGGAGTCATAAAGGCTGTATCCTCTTGATCAGATGGTTCCATCTGAATTTGTTGAAATCCAGATGAAGCATCCATAAAAGTTAACAGTTTATGACCCGCCGTTGCATCCACCATGGAGTCAATGTGGGGTAATGGGAAAGGATCCTTGGGACATGCCTTACTTAAATCTGTAAAATCGACACATACCCTCCACTTTCCGTTTTTCTTTTGAACAACAACCACATTGGCCAACCATCTTGGATACTTGACCTCTCTAATCATACCTGCTCGGAGTAATTTCTCTACCTCTTCCTGGATAATGGCATTTCTTTCTGGTGCAAACTTCCTCCTCTTTTGATGGATTGGTTTGAAGGACCTGTCAATGCCAAGTTTGTGAGTGATTACATCTTTAGATATACCTGTCATGTCTTCGTGTTTCCATGCAAAGGTAGTTTTTCTCCTTTTGAGGAAGGATATGAGGTCTTCTCTCATTTCGCCAAGGATCCCTGATCCTATATAGACCTTAGATTCAGGATCATCAGGATCCATAAGGATTTCTACTACATCCTGCTCTCTTGCCTCCAAGACATCCCTTGGAGGATACTTTGATTGCTATTGCTCCATTGACTTTGAGGCTGGTTTCATTGATGAGGTGTAGCAGTTCTTAGCCTCCTGCTGATCGCTATCAATCTTCACGATGCCCCAAGGACTAGGAAGCTTCACACATTGATGATAGGTGGATGGGACTGCCTTCATATCGTGTATCCAAGGCCTGCCAAGGATAACATTACAATAAGATAAACAGTCAATAACACAAAATTTCTGATAAGAATGCAGCCCTTCAATATAAATTGGGAGTTTAATGTCCCCCAGAGTATTCTTAGTCTCGCCACTGAATCCCACGAGCACAGAGGATCTTGGTATGATATCGGATTCAGGGATATTCATCTTCTTAAGAACGTCAAGCTGGATAATGTTCACAGAGCTTCCTCCGTCTATAAGGATCCTGCGGACAAAATGGTTAGAAATAAAAAAGAGTGATAACCAAACCATCGTGATGAGGATCCTGAATGTCAACACGATCATCCTCATCAAAAGTTATAACTTTTCCTTCGGAGACACTAGATGTTCGGATGGGTCTATCTCCATTATCCATTTTGGTTTCCTTTGCATGCCTTTTAGCTGCTGAGAAGGATGTTCCACAAATATCTGATCCTCCAGAAATAAAGTTTATAACTTGTGCATCTGTTGGAGGGGCTGGAGCTTTCTCTGGGATCCTTTCAGGATCCTGAGTCCTTTACTTCTTTCTCCCCAATAATTCTTTCAAGTGCCCCTTGCTCAACAAGTATCCAATTTCTTTTCTCAGTGCAATGCATTCTTCTGTAAGATGCCCAAAGTCTTCATGGTATGCACACCATTTGGACTTATCTTTAGTTGCAGCTGGTCTGTCATTTTTCCTGAGCCATCTAGCTTTATCACCTAAATTCTGCATCGCAAGGATTAGTTCATTGTTATTGTTAGGGGAGGATTTTCTAACAATTAGTGATCCTTATTTGCTATCCTAATAATGATCCTTACTTCTGTGACAGATAGTGATCCTCAGAAGAGCTTCATGATCAGGATCATGGATCACCCTAAGGATCCTCATACTAACGATTGGCTGTTTGTGTTTACTATTGTTTTGCAGGAGTATTGAGCTTGACTTGGTCTTGGCAACGTAACTATGGAATATTCCACGGGTATTTCGCACACATTTGAATAGAAATGGACGTTGTGGAGAACGTGGGAGCATGGCACAAAAGTCGGACAATTAGTTAGCTTAGTTAGCTTTCATTTTTAAAGGGGTGACGAGCTAAATTTAGAACACTTAGCCATTTTCAGTTACACACACACTCTCGTGCAATTGCAGTCTCAAAGCTTTCATTAAACACTTAACAATTCTCACACTTTCACACGAATAACCATAGTGATCCTTGTACTTAGCTCATCACTATCCGAAGTTGTAAACTTTTATAGATTTATTTGAGCTTGGTGATCGGTAGTTTCCATCACCCGAGGTTTTTTATGCTGGAGATCATTCATTGATCAAGGGCTTTTTCCTCGTATAAATCCTTGTGTTGTTTGTGCAATTTACATCGAAGTGATCCTTATTATTGTTCTTCATTTCAAGCATCATTCCCCGTAACTAAGAGTTTGGTTGCATTATCCTAATTAGATTTTTAACCAAAACAGTTTGGCGCCCACCGTGGGGCAATTGGTGCTTCATTTCTAAGAAAGTTCTCTGTTGGTGATCATTCCGGTTCATTGCATACGAATATATGGCTTCATCATTGAAGAATACCTCTACTGCAATGTCTGCGGTCAATTCGTCTCAAGGCATTCCACCTTTGCCTCCACCACCTGCTGGATCTCAGAAAAATGCTGAGAAGAAACCAACTCCCATTTTCTCTAAACCTCTAACTTCTTCTGCTCCTTACACTCCCACTACTAGTGACATGTTTACTTTGATTTTGCAGATGAAGGAACATATACAGCAACAGGATAAGACCAATGATAGGATCCTCAAAGAAATCGGAGATCTCAAGAAACAAAAGAAAGCGGCAGAGGATCATTCCCCACTGGTGCCCAGATCTTTGAATTTTGACACTCCGGTGATTACTTCTCAGCCAACAGAGGTTCCAGATGTTCAATATGTGGGTGGACCAAAAGGAGTGCACTACGGTTCAGCAATAGTGACTCAGGCATCAGGTTCATATTTCCAGCCAGCAGGATCCTATCCTCAGCATATGGGATCCTTCATGAATTCAGGAGCCTACTCAGGAGCGCAGCAAGTTCAAGGATCCTCCTTTGTTCCAGGATCATCCCAGGTTCAAGGATCCTCCTTTGTTCCAGGATCATCCCAGGTTCAAGGATCCTCCTTTGTTCCAGGATCATCCCAGGTTCAAGGATCCTCCTTTGTTCAAGGATCCTCCTTTGTTCCAGGATCATCCCAGGTTCAAGGATCCTCCTTTATTCCTGGATCATCCCAGGTTCAAGGATCCTCCTTTGTTCCAGGATCATCCCAGGTTCAAGGATCCTCCTTTGTTCCAGGATCATCCCAGGTTCAAGGATCCTCCTTCGTTCCAGGATCATCCCAGGTTCAAGGATCCTCCTTTGTTCCAGGATCATCCCAGTTTCAGGGACCCTTCCAGATGCCAGGATCCTTGAGGAGTTCGCAAACAGGAAGTTCAGATGTCCATCAGGGAGATTTTATTCCGATGCAGACCGTTGCTTCAACTGGTCCCTCCATAATTCCAGAGTCCCAGCAATATGGATTTACATCCACTGCTCCTACTTTAAACCCGATGGGAGGTAACACTTTTAGTAATTCTCTTACAACTAACCATGGATTCATGCAGGATACAGGTATCAACCATGCCATGGCCAGAGAGTTGCAAAAACTGAAGGATATGATATCAAGTGTTCCAGGAGTGGTCAAACCCATCCCGGAGATTGCAGATGGAAGCCACAGGATATCTCGTTTTGCACCACCAATTTGTGATGCTGAGATACCCAAAAGATTCCATGTTCCAACTATGAAGCTGTATGATGGTTCGACGGATCCTGAGGAACACATAGCACAATACAGGGAAAGGATGGAGATCAATCCAATTCCAGAAAGGTTAAAGGAAGCATGCCTATGCAAGGGATTTGGATCCACACTTACTGGATCAGCTCTCAAATGGCTGCTAAGTCTTCCCCCTTACTCTATTACCTCGTTTGCTAATCTAGTTAACTTATTCAATAATCAGTTTTCTTGTAGTAGAAAATTTGAGCGGTTAACTAGTGATTTATATAGGATAACCCAGGGTCATAATGAATCATTAAGGGATTACATAACCAAGTTTAGTAAAGAATCCTTAGACATTCCCAACTTGGATATAGCCACGGCTGTTGAGGCCTTCAAAATGGGATTGCTTAGGGATTCATTGTTCTATGATGATCTTGTTATGACACCATGCAGGAACTTAGATGAGGTAAGAACCCGGGCACTCAGATTCATCCGGTTAGAGGATGACAAAAGGATCCAGGAGAGATTAGTTGGATCCTCAAAACAAGAAAAGCAAGGATCCTCGTTCAAGAACAACAAATTCAAATCCTACAACAGATCCGATAACCAGAACGTGCATGTTGTTGATCAAGAAGATGACGATGAGGATTATCCTCCAATTTCTGAATATTGTTTTTCCGTTGATAACAATGAACTAATCCTTGCGATGCAGAATCTAGGAGATAAAGCCAGATGGCCTAGAAAAAATGACAGACCGGCTGCAACCAAAGACAAATCAAAGTGGTGTGCATACCATGAGGATTTTGGGCATTTAACAGAGGAATGCATTGCACTGAGAAAGGAAATTGGATACTTATTGAGCAAGGGGCATTTAAAAGAATTGCTAGGTAGAAAAAAGTCAAGCACTCAGGATCCTGAAAGGATCCCTGAGAAAGCTCCAGCCCCTCCGGCAGATGCACAAGTGATAAACTTTATTTCTGGAGGATCAGACATCTGTGGTACATCCTTCTCAGCAGCTAAAAGGCATGCAAAAGAAGCTAAAATGGATAATGGAGAAAGACCTGTTCGAACATCAAGTGTCTCTGAAGGAAAAGTCATAACCTTTGATGAGGATGATCGTGTTGACATCCAGGATCCTCATCACGATGGTTTAGTTATTACTCTTTTCATTTCTAACCATTTTGTCCGCAGGATCCTTATTGACGGAGGAAGCTCAGTGAACATTATCCAACTGGATGTTCTAAAGAAAATGGGTATCCCTGAATCAGATATCATACCAAGATCCTCCGTGCTAGTGGGATTTAGTGGCGAAACCAAGAACACCCTGGGGGACATTAAACTCCCAATTTATGTTGAAGGATTACATAATTATCAAAAATTTTGTGTTATTGACTGTTTATCTTGTTGTAGTGTTATCCTTGGAAGGCCCTGGATACACGATATGAAGGCAGTCCCATCTACCTACCATCAACGTGTGAAACTCCCTAGTCCTTGGGGAATAGTCAAGATTGATAGTGATCAGCAGGAGGCTAAGGATTGCTACACCTCATCAATGAAACCAGCCTCGAAATCAAGGGAGCAATAGCAATCAAAGTATCCTCCAAGGGATGTCTTGGAGGCAAGAGAGCAGGATGTGGTAGAAATCCTCATGGATCCTGATGCTCCTGAATCCAAAATCTATATCGGTTCAGGGATCCTTGGCAACATGAAAGAAGATCTTGTATCCTTCCTCAAAAGAAGAAGGACTACTTTTGCATGGAAGCATGAGGATATGACAGGTATATCTAAGGATATTATCACTCATAAACTTGGCATTGACAGGTCATTCAAACCAGTCCATCAAAAAAGGAGGAAGTTTGCACCAGAAAGAAATGCCATTATCCAGGAAGAGGTAGAGAAATTGCTCCGGGCAGGTATGATTAGAGAGGTCAAGTATCCAAGATGGTTGGCCAATGTGGTTGTTGTTCAAAAGAAAAATGGAAAGTGGAGGGTATGTGTCGATTTTACTGATTTAAATAAGGCATGTCCCAAGGATCCTTTCCCATTACCCCACATTGACTCCATGGTGGATGCAACGGCGGGTCATGAACTGTTAACTTTTATGGATGCTTCATCTGGATTTCAACAAATTCAGATGGAACCATCTGATCAAGAGGATACGGCTTTTATGACTCCAACCGGTATATATTGTTATATTACTATGTCGTTTGGATTAAGAAATGCAGGTGCAACATATCAAAGGCTGGTGAATATGATGTTCAAGGATCAGACTGGACAAACTATGGAGGTTTACATAGATGATATGGTGGTAAAATCCATAAAAGCTGAGGATCACCTAAGAGATTTGGAGGAAGCATTTGATATCCTTGACAGATATAACATGAAACTTAATCCTTCAAAATGTCACTTTGGTGTTAAAGCAGGTAAATTCTTAGGATATATGGTGACCAAGAGAGGCATTGAAGCTAGCTCGGAACAAATCAAAGCCTTGGTGAACATCAAATCTCCTGCCAATGCTAAGGATGTGCAAAGGTTAACAGGCAGGATAGCAGCTTTGAACAGATTTATATCCAAATCCTCGGAGAAATGCAAAGAATTCTATGATATCCTAAGGAAGAACAAGAAATTCGAGTGGACTGAGAAGCATGAAAGTGCTTTACGAGCTCTCAAAGAATACCTATCCTCAGCCCCAGCCTTGATGAAACCAGAAAAAGGAGATGTGTTATCCTTATATCTTGCAGTATCCTCAAAAGCAGTAAGTGCAGTCCTTGTTAAGGATCATGAAGGTATACAACATCCTGTCTATTATGTAAGTAAGAGTTTACTTGATGCTGAATCCAGGTATTCACACCTTGAAAAGCTTATCCTTGTTTTAATTATGGCATCTACTAAGTTGAGACATTATTTTGAAACTCATGTTATTATTGTTAAAACTAATTTTCCAATTAAGAATGTCCTCAGGAAACCAGAGATGTCAGGAAGGATGGCTAAGTGGGCAGTGAAGCTTAGTGCCTATGATATAAGATATGAGCCCAGGACAGCTATCAAATCCCAAGCATTGGCCGACTTTGTGGCTGATTTCAGTAGTGATTTACAAAAAGAAGCTGAGTTAGAAGTCCAGCAGCTAGAAGAGACTAAGGATCCTTGGATACTCTATACTGATGGATCCTCAAACGTTAAAGGCTCAGGGCTTGGTATACTACTAAAATCGCCACAGGGGGACATAATACCCCACTCCATAGCTTGTGAGTTCCAAACCACTAACAATGAGGCTGAATATGAAGCCTTGATTGCTGGTTTGCAAATTGCTAAGCATATGGGAATCAGGTACCTTGAGGTACATGTAGATTCATTATTAATTACAAATCATTTTAATGGATCCTATACCGTTAAAGGTGAAAAGCTAACCAAATATTTAGAGATAGTCAAAGAATTGGCACTCTCTTTTGTTTCCTTTAGTTTGACACAGGTACCAAGGGAAGAAAATACAGAAGCTGATGCATTGGCTAACTTAGGATCATCCTTGAAGATTCCGGAGGATATAAGTATCCCCATTATCCATATCTTGGCTCCTGCTATCGAGGATCATGTGGCCATGGAGATAGGGGAGGATTCTGCAATTGTCCCTAGTGAGGATACTCAATCTTATTCAGGATCAGGATCATGGATCTCACCAATCATGAGATACTTACAACACGGAGAGATTCCTATGGGAGAAAACCCTAGGGCTTTCAAAATTAAGGTATCTCAATTCACAATCTTAAATAATATGTTGTATAAGCGATATCTTGCAGGACCATATTTAAGATGCATTGAGGATCCTGAAGTCCAAGAAGTTTTAAAAGACTTCCATGAAGGAGATTGTGGAAACCACACTGGGGGCAGGGCATTGTTCTCAAGGATCTTAAGGACAGGATACTACTGGCCAACTATGAAAAGGGATGCTGTGGAATATGCTAAGAAGTGTGATCCTTGTCAGAGACACAGCAATATCCTTCATCAGCCAGCTGAATTTCTACATCCTATATCCTCCTCTTGGCCATTTATGAGATGGGGGATGGATATAGTTGGTAAACTCCCTAAAGCACCTGGTGGGGAAGTGTTCATGCTTGCTATGATTGACTACTTCTCCAAGTGGATAGAGGCTGAAGCTTTTGCCCAAGTCAGAGAAAAGGAAGTTATATCCTTCATTAAAAGAAATATTATAACTAGATTTGGTATTCCTTCTGAAATCATATGTGATAATGGTTCCCAATTTATTGGGGGCAGAACCACTAACTTTTGTGACAGCTGGGGGATTAAGATGATAACATCAACACCATTCCACCCACAAGCTAATGGTCAAGCAGAATCATCCAACAAGATCATCATCAACAATTTGAAGAAGAAGCTTGGATCCAAGAAAGGGAAATGGGCAGAAGAATTACCTTATGTGCTTTAGGCTGATAGAACAACCCCCAAGAATGCTACAGGCCAGACTCCATTCTCTTTAGTATTTGGGGCAGAGTCAGTGATCCCAACAGAAATGGTGGTTCCAACTGCTAGAACAAGTACCCGTGATCCTGAAGAAAATGATGAGAACTTGGCTCAAGACCTGGATACCATTGAGGAAATCAGGGATTTAGCTAGGATAAGGATGGCTAGTTATCAACAAAGAATGGCTGGTGCTTACAACAAAAATGTCAGGATCAGGAAGTTTCAAGTTGGAAATATGGTATTGAGGAAAGCATTTTAGAATACCACAAATCCTGCTGATGGAAAGTTGGCACCAAACTGGGAAGGCCCTTATTTGATTGAAGCTGAGGCAGGAAAGGGGGCATATAGATTGCTGACCATGGAAGGTGATTTGTTACCAAGAGCTTGGAATGCTGTCCATTTAAAAAAATATTTCATGTGAGCAGGATCTGTGACACCCCAGGAAAATTGGGAAAACCATACAACTTAACTAGCTTCCTCAGTGAGTGCTTACCAAATTTCGGGATGAAATTTCTTTCAACTTGGGGATGATGTGACAACTCGAAACTTAGAACCTTTCGTTGTATCTTGATGTAACATGCTTGAACACTATGTGACTAGTTAACTTGTCAATTTAGTAAATGTTATAAGTGAACCTTCTATGTGATTATGTGTGTGCTTGTATGTATATTATGTATATATGTGTAAGTGAGCCGAGAACCAAGAACCCGACTCGAGACCATGCGGTCTCGAGTGAACAAGTGTAACAATGGGCCGGTTGGGCCATTTAATCACACCCGAAACCCATTAGGGTGCACCATGTAGAACTAGTATATATAGTACACTCATAACCATGTTCACCATTTCTTTGGACAACACACACACTCTCCCTTTCTCTCACAAAAACCCTAAGTCTCAACATCCTTCTCCTCTCATTCTCTCGGATTCAAACCGGCAACACTAGGACCTTCGGTTCAAGCTTGGAATCGGTATTCGGAGTTCACCCTTCCTATCCTCTAGCCGGTTAGTGTCTCATTTAGTGGTATAATGACAAATACATGAGAAATGATTGTTTATCTATGATATAGATGTTTGCTTGATAGGAAGTAGTTATTTGTTGTCAAGTGATGATATTATGTGATGATGAAATGTTAGAAATCGGCTTATTATGGATTTAAATCCGAATGGCTTGGTCATGTTTAGGAGGTTTGTGTTCATGAAATCGGATTAGCATATGTTGATGATAAATCCTATTTAGGCATGTTGTTACATTGTTTGAATGTGATAGATGTAGGAACCGATGATGTTATCAACTTGAGTTCATGCTAGTATAAACTTTATTGATGAAGCATGTTGTAAAACAAAAACCCTAAAATGAAGAACTAGTTGAATGAATGAAGAACAACATGAACATGACTTGAATATATGAAGAACTTGCTGAGCATGATATGAATGTGTTATGAATATTTGAAATCTGATTGTTTGATCCATTTTGGTTAATTGTTAGACAACAAAACATGTTTAGTGGATAGTACATAATGTTGCATGAAATCAAATTTCCATTGGATAGTACAACTATGCAGAATCAACAGTTGCTGGGGGGTCGAGACCCCTGGTTCCGACTCGAGACCATGAACATGATAACTCGAGAACATAGATTGCGACACAGGTTGCGAGTCGAGAACCCCTAGTCTCGACTCGAGACCACACATGATCATCACACAAACATCATGACCCGAGACCATGCTTGCGAGTCCGGTTGCGACTCGAGACCAATACATGCATGACCCGAAACCACCTCGGTTGCGACTCGAGATCTTGTAAGCTACACTCGAGACCGCACAGTCTCGACCAGAGACCGCACAGTCTCGACTCGAGACCATATGCATGTACACACTATTTGGACTTCCACACTGCTACGGGTTTGGGTATTTGGGCCGGACTTATGGGCTTCTTGTGTTACTGTTGAATGCGTGTTTTGGGCTTGCGTGCTATTACGAGACCAACTGTTTGGGTCACACTTAGACTTTGGTCATTACATGAATGTTACTGTGGAACTTGTTGCGAACTATTGTTGAATTGCCATACTATATATGTATGCCATGATTGTTACTTGTGTACAATACGTGTAGAACATACGTGCACTACTTGGATACAAACCTGACTTGAATGGTATCCATGTTAGGACGTAGTTGACCACTTACAACTTGATTGGCTTTTCTGTGTATCTGCCGAGCAAACCAAGGTGAGTTCACACCCTCTACAAAGCATGGGATTCCCTGGGTCGGGAATGGGGTTAAGGGACGTAGATTCCTCGTCCTCCTTGGGTAGGACAGCAATAGTTCAGGAATGTAATTCCTCGTCCTCACGGACAGATAACTCGTACTAGACCAAAACTCTATCACGAAGTCCCTCCTTTTATATCGACTTAATCGTCGGGCCAATGGCGAGCGGGTCGTTAGTTAGATAGCGCTATTTAGGTCTGACAAACCTCACACCGTGCCGCAGAGGACGGGCGTGAACTAATGGATCTGGGGCACGTCAATGATGATAGACATTGACAGTTTCAGGGCACATAAACATGACTATAGTCAGCAGTCGATATGGTAACGAGTCTAGTGTATACATGGGGTAGCCCCCACGGCCGAAATGCCAGATAACTAACACGGGGTAGCCCCCACGGCTGGAATGCCAGAGTAAACGGGAATAAACAAGTCACGTCTTTTTTTTAATTAATTATGGGGTAACCCCCACGGCAGGATGCCAGATAAAGGAAACCGTTTTCGAAACAACTAAAACGAACACCCAACCGTGAACTCACTCAACTTGTTGTTGACTCGTTACTACATGCTTTGCAGGACAATAGGAACTTAGCTAGAGCTTGCATGGAAGAGAGTCGTTGTGGGATATGGATAGCTGCGTGCCATGTTAAACTTGGAAACAATTGAACTTATGTTTTGTTTTTTTAAAACTTATGCTTCCGCTTGCAACTTAAACTATGTTTTGTTTGAACACCAATTGTATTGGTCAGATTTTATAACTACTTATATGCTTGTTCAATATGATTGGTGGCTGGATCCTGGTCAGTCACTCCTCCAAGCGGTAGTACTCCGCAGGTGGATTTTGGGGGTGTGACAGATTGGTATCAGAGCCATTGGTTATAGTGAACTTGGTTTTAATAAAGGAGAAACGTTTTTGTTAAAACCAGACTATAGCCTGTACGGTGCTCAACGGTCCACAACGACGCTTCACTCCACATGCAAGAATCGACATTCTAGGTGATATGATCCATGTATATATTGCCTACTGTTAGTTACACAATACATTGCTTATGGTATGCTTGGTTAGTATAACTACGGTTGCTTGAACACGTGTATGTTTACTCACTTCTGTCATCGCATTTTTTTTTTCGCAAACCCCTCTCACTCACGTTCCTCTTAATATGAAGATCATGTCTGGACGCGTTAACATGACTCAAGCCCAGTTGACGGCTCTGATCAACGAACGAGTTGCCGCAGCACTTGCAGCTGCATACGCAGGAGGTATATCCTGCAGTCCGAACTCATTCTAGGATCTTTAGGATCCTACTCTCGTGAACCAACCTTTGTGTTAAACTCTGTCTTTTCTTTCGCCCACGATAGGTCAGCATGCTCAGACACCGGTGTGCACCTTTGAGACCTTTATGGACTGCCGACCTACTTTTAGCAGTAGGTCTCCTCCACTGGTTCGAGAAGCTAGAATCTGTCTTCAAAATGTGTGAATGCCCTGAGGCGCGCAGGGTGAAGTATGCTACCGGTACTCTCGAGGGTTTAGCCCTCACGTGGTGGAACGCTCAGGTTCAAATGCTAGGGTTGGTTGCAGCCAACGCCACCCCATGGGAAACTTTCAAGGAAATGATCAGGGAGGAATACTGCAGTCGTGATGACATTCATAAGCTGGAAGACGAGTTCTACAACCTCAAGATGACGGGGTCAGAAATTGAGGCGTATACTAAGAGATCGCATGAGCTTGCCTTATTGTGTCCTACTATGGTGGACCCTCCATTTAAGCGAATTGAACTCTTTCTCAAGGGCTTGGTGCCAGAAATCCAAAGTCACGTGACTTCAGCAAACCTGGCCACTATCCAGCAGGTTGTTCAGTTGGCTCACCGTCTTACTGATCAGGCGGTGGAGCAGAACAAATTACCAAAGCGCATAGGTGCTGCAACTACTTCTGGTACCTCTAGTGACAACAAACGGAAATGGGATGGAGCTTCAAGCAAGGGTTCAACTTCTGTGCAATCTCAGTCTCAGCAGAGAAAGACTGATGACTACAAGAGCCCCAGTCAGCAATCGTCTGGTGGTCAAAGTCATGGTGGGTACAAAGGGAATCACCCCAAATGCAATCACTGCAACCTACACCACAGTGGGCCATGCACCAGGGGCAACTGTCACCGGTGCAACAAGCCAGGTCACGCCGCCAAAGATTGCAGAAGCTTGTACCCCGCCAGCCAGAATCGTCAACAACAGGCCCCACAGAACCAGCGGCAGCAGCAGGGTAACAACAAAGGGTGCTTTCAGTGTGGAGCTGAAGGCCACTTCAAGAAAGATTGTCCCCAACTGAACCAGAACCAGAACAACAACAACAATAACAACAATCAGGGGAATGGTAACAATGGGAACCACAACAACAACAATGGTGCCAGGGGGCGGGTGTTCGTGATTGGCCAAGGTGAAGCAAGGAATGACCCCAACGTGGTGACGGGTAAGTTCCTCCTCGACGACTTTTATGTTACAGTTTTATTTGATTCGGGTGCCGATACTAGCTATGTGTCACTAGAAGTTAGTCAAATGCTTAAGCGTATTCCAACACCCTTGAGCAACAAGCACACTGTAGAGCTGGCAAATGGTAAGAGTTTGGAGGCCTCACGCGTAGTCAAAGGTTGCAAACTTATTCTTGCTAACCAGACCTTCTCTATTGACCTTATTCCTATCGTCTTGGGTAGTTTCAACGTTGTCATTGGGATGGATTGGTTATCCCAACACCGAGCAGAGATCCTTTGCAACGAGAAGATCGTTCGTATTACTGGTTCCGGTAGTGAACCTCTCATAATTCGTGGCGACAAGAGGAGTGCTGTTGAAAACGTCATCTATTTCCTTAAGGCCCAAAAGTGCTTGCGAAAGGGCCACCCTGTCGTTTTGGCTCTCGTTACTGACATCTCGGAGAAAGAAAAGAAGATAGAAGATTTTCCAGTTGTATGTGACTATCCTGAGGTATTCCCTGAGGAATTACCTGGTCTCCCACCCCATCGCCAAGTCGAGTTTCAGATTGAACTAGCTCCTGGAGCTGCACCTATAGCTCGTGCACCTTATCGTTTAGCTCCATCAGAGTTGGAAGAACTCTCTACGCAACTACAAGAACTCTTAGATATGGGTTTTATTCGTCCAAGCTCATCACCCTGGGGAGCTCCAGTACTATTTGTGAAGAAGAAGGACGGTACCTTCAGAATGTGTATTGACTATCGTGAACTTAACAAGGTGACTGTGAAGAATCGTTATCCTCTACCACGTATTGACGACTTGTTCGACCAGTTGCAGGGGTCGAGCTACTATTCAAAGATCGATCTGAGATCGGGATATCACCAACTGAGAGTTCGGGAAGAGGATGTCTCTAAGACAGCCTTTAGAACTCGTTATGGGCACTATGAGTTTTTGGTCATGCCGTTTGGGCTGACAAACGCACCTGCGGTTTTCATGGATCTGATGAATCGGGTGTGCAAGCCTTATCTGGACAAATTCGTTATAGTCTTCATCGACGACATCCTGATCTATTCTAAGAGTCAGGAGGAACACGAACAGCATCTACGACTTATTCTGGAACTCCTTCGAACCGAACAGCTCTACGCAAAGTTCTCGAAATGCGACTTCTGGCTTCGAGAAGTCCATTTCCTAGGCCACGTGGTAAACAAGGATGGGATTCACGTTGATCCATCCAAGGTAGACTCCATTAAGAACTAGCCTGCACCTCGTACACCAAAGGAAATTCGTCAATTCTTGGGATTGGCAGGTTACTACAGGAGGTTCATTAAGGACTTTTCTAAGATCGCGCAGCCTCTCACCTCGCTAACGCAGAAAGGCGTTGTTTATCGCTGGGGAAATGCACAAGAGTTAGCCTTTCAGCACCTAAAGGATAGACTTTGTAGTGCACCTATCCTTTCACTGCCAGAGGGCACAGACGATTTTGTGGTTTACTGCGACGCATCAATTCAAGGCCTTGGTTGTGTATTGGTGCAACGAGATAAGGTTATAGCCTACGCCTCGCGCCAACTCAAAGTTCATAAGAAGAACTACACTACACACGATTTAGAGCTGGGAGCTGTTGTTTTCGCACTTAAGTTATGGCGACATTACCTGTACGGTACCAAGTGCGCCATCTACACCGACCACAGGAGCCTAGAGCACATATTCAAACAGAAAGAACTGAATATGCGGCAACGGCGGTGGATCGAGCTACTGAATGACTACGAGTGCTCCATCAGGTATCACCCGGGCAAGGCCAATGTTGTGGCTGACGCCCTCAGTCGAAAGGACACTGCGCCTAAGCGCGTGAGAGCTTTACAACTCACGATTCATTCTAGTCTCCCTTCTCAAATACGAGCTGCTCAGATGGAAGCACTGAAACCAGAAAACGTCAGCACTGAAGCCCTACACGGGTCAAGACAACGCTTAGAACAGAAGGAAGACGGTGCTTACTACGTAACAGGACGCATTTGGGTCCCACTCTATGGCAACTTACGAGAGCTTGTGATGGATGAAGCACACAAATCTCGCTACTCGGTACACCCTGGTTCAGATAAGATGTACCACGATATTAAAACTACGTATTGGTGGCCTAGCATGAAGGCCCACATAGCAACCTACGTCAGCAAGTGTTTGAGTTGTGCGAGAGTCAAGACAGAATACCAGAAGCCCTCAGGTTTACTCCAACAACCAGAGATACCACAATGGAAATGGGAGCAAATTTCCATGGATTTCGTTACTGGCCTACCTAGGTCCCAGCGCAGAAACGATACTATTTGGGTGATCGTGGATCGACTCACAAAATTCGCACACTTCTTGGCGATCAAGGAAACGGATAAATTCTCCACTCTGGCGGAAATATACCTCAAGGAAGTTGTTTCGAGGCACGGAGTGCCCACCTCTATTATCTCCGATCGAGATGCACGTTTTACTTCAGAGCTGTGGCAAGCAATGCACAAGTCCTTTGGCTCACGTTTAGATATGAGCACAGCGTATCACCCTCAGACGGACGGGCAGTCCGAGCGCACTATTCAGACCTTAGAAGACATGCTTCGTGCATGTGTAATCTACTTTGGCAACAGCTGGGAAAAGCACCTACCACTTGTGGAATTCTCGTACAATAACAGCTACCACACCAGCATTAAAGCTGCTCCGTTTGAGGCATTATACGGGTGTAAATGCCGGTCACCTCTTTGTTGGGAAGAGGTGGGGGATAGTCAAATCACTGGTCCGGAACATGTGGTGGACACTACTGAACGGATTGCTCAAATACGACAACGCATGGCGGCCGCTCGTGACCGTCAGAAGGCCTACGCCGATAAGGACAGGAAACCACTTGAGCTCCAGGTTGGGGAGCGGGTATTACTCAAAGTTTCACCCTGGAAGGGTGTGGTTCGTTTTGATAAACGAGGCAAACTTAACCCACGATACGTTGGACCTTTTGAAATTATCGAGAAAATAGGCAAGGTGGCCTACAGACTGAACTTACCAGCAGAACTCAGTGCAGTTCACAACGTTTTTCACGTGTCGAATCTGAAGAAGTGCCTGTCAGATGAGACCCACATAGTTCCTCTGAAGGAACTCACTATCGACAAGCAGTTACGATTCGTCGAAGAACCAGTTGAAATCACGGACCAGGATGTTAAGGTCCTCAAGAGCACTAGAATACCTCTCGTTCGAGTTCGTTGGAACTCACGTCACGGCCTAGAGTTCACCTGGGAGCGCGAAGATCAGATGAAACAAAAGTATCCCCAACTGTTCGCAAACAGTACGACCACTACTGAGGCTGAAGCTACGGAATTTCGGGACGAAATTCCAGATCAACGGGGGGAGGATGTGACACCCCAGGAAAACCGGGAAAACCATACAACTTAACTAGCTTCCTCAGTGAGTGCTTACCAAATTTCGGGATGAAATTTCTTTCAACTTGGGGATGATGTGACAACTCGAAACTTAGAACCTTTCGTTGTATCTTGATGTAACATGCTTGAACACTATGTGACTAGTTAACTTGTCAATTTAGTAAATGTTATAAGTGAACCTTCTATGTGATTATGTGTGTGCTTGTATGTATATTATGTATATATGTGTAAGTGAGCCGAGAACCAAGAACCCGACTCGAGACCATGCGGTCTTGAGTGAAGAAGTGTAACAATGGGCCGGTTGGGCCATTTAATCACACCCGAAACCCATTAGGGTGCACCATGTAGAACTAGTACATATATTACACTCATAACCATGTTCACCATTTCTTTGGACAACACACACTCTCCCTTTCTCTCACAAAAACCCTAAGTCTCAACATCCTTCTCCTCTCATTCTCTCGGATTCAAACCGGCAACACTAGGACCTTCGGTTCAAGCTTGGAATCGGTATTCGGAGTTCACCCTTCCTATCCTCTAGCCGGTTAGTGTCTCATTTAGTGGTATAATGACAAATACATGAGAAATGATTGTTTATCTATGATATAGATGTTTGCTTGATAGGAAGTAGTTATTTGTTGTCAAGTGATGATATTATGTGATGATGAAATGCTAGAAATCGGCTTATTATGGATTTAAATCCGAATGGCTTGGTCATGTTTAGGAGGTTTGTGTTCATGAAATCGGATTAGCATATGTTGATGATAAATCCTATTTAGGCATGTTGTTACATTGTTTGAATGTGATAGATGTAGGAACCGATGATGTTATCAACTTAAGTTCATGCTAGTATAAACTTTATTGATGAAGCATGTTGTAAAACAAAAACCCTAAAATGAAGAACTAGTTGAATGAATGAAGAACAACATGAACATGACTTGAATATATGAAGAACTTGTTGAGCATGATATGAATGTGTTATGAACATTTGAAATCTGATTGTTTGATCCATTTTGGTTAATTGTTAGATAACAAAACATGTTTAGTGGATAGTACATAATGTTGCATGAAATCAAATTTCCATTGGATAGTACAACTGTGCAGAATCAGCAGTTGCTGGGGGGTCGAGACCCCTGGTTCCGACTCGAGACCATGAACATGATAACTCGAGAACATAGATTGCGACACAGGTTGCGAGTCGAGAACCCCTAGTCTCGAGTCGAGACCACACATGATCATCACACAAACATCATGACCCGAGACCATGCTTGCGAGTCCGGTTGCGACTCGAGACCAATACATGCATGACCCGAAACCACCTCGGTTGCGACTCGAGATCTTGTAAGCTACACTCGAGACCGCATAGTCTCGACTAGAGACCGCACAGTCTCGACTCGAGACCATATGCATGTACACACTATTTGGACTTCCACACTGCTACGGGTTTGGGTATTTGGGCCGGACTTATGGGCTTCTTGTGTTACTGTTGAATGCGTGTTTTGGGCTTGCGTGCTATTACGAGACCAACTGTTTGGGTCACACTTAGACTTTGGTCATTACATGAATGTTACTGTGGAACTTGTTGCGAACTATTGTTGAACTGCCATACTATATATGTATGCCATGATTGTTACTTGTGTACAATACGTGTAGAACATACGTGCACTACTTGGATACAAACCTGACTTGAATGGTATCCATGTTAGGACGTAGTTGACCACTTACAACTTGATTGGCTTTTCTGTGTATCTGCCGAGCAAACCAAGGTGAGTTCACACCCTCTACAAAGCATGGGATTCCCTGGGTCGGGAATGGGGTTAAGGAACGTAGATTCCTCGTCCTCCTTGGGTAGGACAGCAATAGTTCAGGAATGTAATTCCTCGTCCTCACGGACAGATAACTCGTACTAGACCAAAACTCTATCACGAAGTCCCTCCTTTTATATCGACTTAATCGCCGGGCCAATGGCGAGCGGGTCATTAGTTAGATAGCGCTATTTAGGTCTGACAAACCTCACACCGTGCCGCAGAGGACGGGCGTGAACTAATGGATCTGGGGCACGTCAATGATGATAGACATTGACAGTTTCAGGGCATATAAACATGACTACAGTCAGCAGTCGATATGGTAACGAGTCTAGTGTATACATGGGGTAGCCCCCACGGCCGAAATGCCAGATAACTAACATGGGGTAGCCCCCACGGCTGGAATGCCAGAGTAACCGGGAATAAACAAGTCACGTCTTTTTTTTAATTAATTATGGGGTAACCCCCACGGCAGGATGCCAGATAAAGGAAACCGTTTTCGAAACAACTAAAACGAACACCCAACCGTGAACTCACTCAACTTGTTGTTGACTCGTTACTACATGCTTTGCAGGACAATAGGAACTTAGCTAGAGCTTGCATGGAAGAGAGTCGTTGTGGGATATGGATAGCTGCGTGCCATGTTAAAATTGGAAACAATTGAACTTATGTTTTGTTTTTTTAAAACTTATGCTTCCGCTTGCAACTTAAACTATGTTTTGTTTGAACACCAATTGTATTGGTCAGATTTTATAACTACTTATATGCTTGTTCAATATGATTGGTGGCTGGATCCTGGTCAGTCACTCCTCCAAGCGGTAGTACTCCGCAGGTGTATTTTGGGGGTGTGACAGGATCCTCCCGGCACGTATGATCCTTACATTAGGGGTATCCTTGAAGGATCCTTAAAGCATCAATGATCCTTACTCTAGTAATGTCCTAACCTTGAACTATTTCATTTATTTATTTTCTCATACAAGGATAAGGATCGTGTATCCTTTACCCTTCTCTCACAAGACTTTGAGTTTTGAAAGTTCAGGTATCCTTAGCATAATGTTGATTATCTACAGAAGCAATCCAGATCCTTGGGTTTAACCCCAGTTATTTGGGCCTGACCCCAGTTTCGCCTGTAGCGCATGATGATCCTGGTATAGTTCAAGGCATTGGGACCGGTACTCGCTTTAGGGGCTGATAATTCCATTGTACTGGCTATACCTAGGATCCTACGTATAATGATAGACGTACCATACATCCGTTCCTAAGGTTTCTAACGTTTTCACGTTGGCTAAGGTTTTGGCATTATCATGTCACTAAGTTTGGATAGTCGCCAGTTAGGGCCATACTCCAGTTTACACACGATCCTTGGGCTTGTCCCCAGTTATCCTTGGGCTTGTCCCCAGTTGCTGACTCTTATCTTATATTGGCTTAGTCCCAAGTTATGCTCTATTTCAGGTCCTTGAAGTTAAACAACTAAGGATCCGTGATCCTTATTCCTCTCTAAGGTTTATCTTATAGTTATCCTGAATATGGTTAGGATCCTAACTTGGATCCTCAGGTATGATCCTTAACTATTTTAATCTTATTCATTGTTTAACCCTTATACTTTGACAACTGAACCTATGATCCTTAAAGCATGTACTACTTTTTGGGATTTTTCAACTACAGGATATTTGATCAAGGATCATATCCTAAATGTTTTCAGTATGACTTATTCAAAATTGTTTGTTTACTAAATGTACATCAAGACAATTGGAAATTAAAGGAACTTAAAGGACAACAACACAGGATAAGCGACAAAAGGTTAAGATTTTATTTATTAACAAAAAGACTAACCCTTCAAAGGTTGTCAAAATTACCTACCCCAAGCATCTACCAGCACAACGTGGCCCGTCCGCTGGGGTAGGTAAAGGGTGTCCGTGATAATAGGTTTGAAGTTGTGCAGGAACATAAAGGCAGCAGGATCACAATGGTTTCATCCCCCAAACAGAGGATCCCTCCACCATTTGCAATCCTGCCTATTGTCTGAAGGATCCTTGATCCTTAAACCTAAAACTATTGTTCAAGAGTACAGACCATTAAATTGTTTAACAAAACAAGCTACTATCAAACAAAAAATTGGGCTCCGGCTATGTCTAGAAGTTTCCTTCATCGCCCAATCCTGCAGCTTAGACCTTCGTTGCATCCTCACCACCAGCTCCACTTGCCTCACCACCCTGATCCTTGCCACTGCCTCCAGCCTCAAGTGTCAGGATCTCCTCAGCCTCTTCATCGTCCTCCAGTTCAGCCAGCCTTGCCTTCCAGCCCTCCACATCCCAGGTGCTCTTATCAAAGGCAGGATCCTGAGCTTCCATGGCCATTTGCAGCTGGATTTTGTACATTGCTATGGCAGCGGAGACCTTGGCATCCTGGGTGATCTCGTGCTTCTCATAATCAAAGTTGATCAGCATCTTGGCAGTATCATTCTTGGTGTTCTGGAGATCCTTCTGAAGATCAGCTATCTTGAGGTCCTTCAGCACGGCAACCTGTTGAAGATCAGCAATCTTGCTATCCTGATCCTCAACCTGGCCAACATAGGTTTCGGTCTCAGCAAATTTCTGCAAGGAAGACGAAGGATAATGTCAGAACCAAATGATCCTCAAACAAGCAGGATATACAAGCAGGGACAGTGATCCTTACCTCGTTGAAGTAGTCCAGGAACTGTTGGCGGATCAAGGGGAGGCCTTGCAGATCCTCAGCTTCGGAGGCCTTTCTCTTCTTGCCTCCCTTCCCTCTAAGGGGTGCCTTGGGGATTGAAGCAGTGGGGCTAGCAGGAGTCTTCTTTCTCGAGGATTTGACATTGGTGAGATCAGTGATGCTGAATTTTGAAGCAGACTTGGTGGATTTTCCAGCACCTACACAACCAAAAGAAGATAAGTATCTTAATTTTACTTGAATCTCATTATTTAATTGAATCTTTAAAACAAGGATACTTACTTGACATTGTGACGGAACCAGAGGATACTTCCTGAGAATCTTGGGTGGTAGTCTTGAAAGTTCTTGTTTCAGGATCAAGTCTCTTGAAGGCCAAAAGTCTCTCTTTAGCAGCAGGAGTTAATCTGAGGTGTGAAACGGGGATAGCTGCACAACAAGAAAGCAAAATAAAAAGTCAGTGATCCTTATTCTGAAGGATAAGTTCTATGGTGATCCTCCTCAGGATCCTCCATCCTACCATGGGTAGCCCACTTCTTGGGTAAATCCTTCCCGTCAGGGATGGTATCTCTTCTCACAAAAAAGAAGTGCCGCTTCCAGTTGGTATCATTCTTGGTAGCCTTGAAGATTGGGTGCTCCTCCCCAGGTTTTCGTTTGAATAGATAACGATGGGAACCGAAGGTGGTAAGTTCATACAGTTCTCCAAACTCGGCCATGCCTAAGTCTATCCCCTCCTGCTCGATGATCCTTTCAAGGGTATATAAAACCCTCCAGATCATCGGCATGGCTTGGATGTAAGATATGTCGGTTAGGGAAAAGAAGGATTGGGTGAAAGCTGGAAAGGGATATGTGTAGCCTATGGCAAACGGGGTTACAGGGAAGGCAACCCATGAATCAGAAGTGTGATCGCTCAGGGCAGTAGGATCATAGGGTTTGAACATGGTGTTTACGGGAAAACACAATACCGGACCCTGTCAATTTGAGGATCGGTGAAAATGCAGCGTTCTTTAGCGGAATCTGTGATGATCCCTTGACTCTTGAAGGGGCTTTCTTTCTGGTGATCCTTGGCAGGGGAGTTCCGGAGCAACATTTTGAACAGAATAATTGAAAAGAGAAGAAAAGCAGAGCAAGCAAAGAAAGAAGATAAAAAGGAGAATACCTGATTGATCTTCTGAATGCGGTTATAAAGGGAGTAGCTTTGGAATTTAAATGCATACGATCATATCCATATCTCCTATTTATAATCATGATTTTTGCAGGGGTGTCACTTCTGTGACGTCATAATGCAGCGGATAGTTAGATTTTAATGGCTATAAATCCGTTGAGTTTGTTGCAGATAAGATCAAGAAAACATAACTCATTAATTTTACATTTTACTCCTTATATTTTGGGGGCAATTGTTAGGGGAGGATTTTCTAACAATTAGTGATCCTTATTTGCTATCCTAATAATGATCCTTACTTCTGTGACAGATAGTGATCCTCAGAAGAGCTTCAGGATCAGGATCATGGATCACCCTAAGGATCCTCATACTAACGATTAGCTGTTTGTGTTTACTATTGTTTTGCAGGAGTATTGAGCTTGACTTGGTCTTGGCAACGTAACTATGGAATATTCCACGGGTATTTCGCACACATTTGAATAGAAATGGACGTTGTGGAGAACGTGGGAGCATGGCACAAAAGTCGGACAATTAGTTAGCTTAGTTAGCTTTCATTTTTAAAGGGTGACGAGCTAAATTTAGAACACTTAGCCATTTTCAGTTACACACACACTCTCGTGCAATTGCAGTCTCAAAGCTTTCACTAACACTTAACAATTCTCACACTTTCACACGAATAACCATAGTGATCCTTGTACTTAGCTCGTCACTATCCGAAGTTGTAAACTTTTATTGATTTATTTGAGCTTGGTGATCGGTAGTTTCCATCACCCGAGGTTTTTTATGCCGGAGATTATTCATTGATCAAGGGCTTTTTCCTCGTATAAATCCTTGTGTTGTTTGTGCAATTTACATCGAATTGATCCTTATTATTTTTCTTCATTTCAAGCATCATTCCCCGTAACTAAGAGTTTGGTTGCATTATCCTCATTAGATTTTTAACCAAAACAGTTATCAACAGAAAAACAATATTCAGAAATTGGAGGATAATCCTCATCATCCTCTTCTTGTTCAACAGCATGCATATTCTGGTTATCAGATTTGTTGTAGGATCTGAACTTGTTGTTCTTGAATGAGGATCCTTGCTTCTCTTGCTTTGAGGATCCTGCTAGCCTCTCCTGGATCCTCTTGTCATCCTCTAGCCGAATGAACCTAAGTGCCCGGGTTCTTACCTCATCTAGGTTCCTGCATGGTGTCATAACAAGATCATCATAGAATAATGAATCCCTAAGCAATCCCATTTTAAAGGCTTCAACAGCCGTAGCTATATCCAGCTTAGGAATATCTAAGGATTCTTTGCTAAATTTAGTGATATAATCCCTTAATGATTCATTATGACCCTGGGTTATCCTATACAGATCACTAGTTAAGCGCTCAAATTTTCTACTACAAGAAAACTGGTTATTAAATAGGTTAACTAGATTAGCAAACGAGGTAATAGAGTAAGGGGGAAGACTTAGCAGCCATTTAAGAGCCGATCCAGTAAGAGTGGATCCAAATCCCTTGCATAGACATGCTTCCTTTAACCTTTCCGGGATGGGATTGATCTCCATCCTTCCCCTGTATTGTGCTATGTGTTCTTCAGGGTCTGTTGAACCATCATACAACTTCATGGTTGGCACGTGGAACCTCTTGGGTATCTCAGCATCACAGATTGGTGGTGCAAAACGAGATATCTTATGGCTTCCATCGGTAATCTCCGGGATAGGCTTGACAACTCCTGGGACACTCGATATTATATCCTATAACTTTTGCAATTCTCTCGCCATGGTATGATTGATACCTGTATCCTGCATAAGGCCATGGTTAGTGGCATAAGAATTATTGAAAGTGTTACCTCCCATTGGGTTCAAATTAGGAAGAGTGGATGTGAATCCATGTTGTTGAGACTCCGGGATGATCGAAGGACCAGTAGAAGCAATGGTCTGCATTGGAATAAAATCTCCCTGATGGATATCTGAACTCCCTGACTGCAAACTCCTTAAGGATCCCGGAATCTGGAAGGATCCATGAAACTGAGAGGATCCTTGAACCTGCGAGGATCCTAGGACATAAGAGGATCCTTGAACCTGCGAGGATCCTTGAACCTGGGAGGATCCTTGAACCTGCGAGGATCCTTGAAATGGCCAGAACCCTTGAATCTGCTGCGCTCCTGGGTATCCTCCTAAGCTTGCGAAGGATCCTATATGCTGAGGATGGGATCCTGCTGGTTGGAAGTATGAACCTGAAGCCTGAGTCATTGTCGATGATCCGTAATGCACTCCTTTTGGTCCTCCCACATATTGAACATCTGGAACCACTGAAGGCTGAGAAGTTATAACCGGAGTATCGAAATTCAAAGATCTGGGCATCAGTGGGGAATGATCCTCTGCCGATCTCTTCTGTTTCTTGATATCTCCAATTTCTCTAAGAATCCTTTCATTGGTCTTATCCTGCTGCTGTATATGCTCCTTCATCTGCAAAATCAGAGTAAACAAGTCACTAGTAGTAGGAGTATAAGAAGCAGAAGAGGTTGGAGGTTTTGAGAAAATGGGAGTTGGTTTCTTCTCGGCATTTTTCTGAGGTCCAGAAGGTGGTGGAGGCAAAGGTGGAATGCCCTGAGATGAATTGACTGCAGACATCGCAGTAGAAGTGTTCTTTGATGATGAAGCCATGTGCTTGAATGCAATGAACCGAAATGATCACAAATAGTAGAATTTCTTAGGAATGAAGCACCAATTGCCCAACGGTGGGCGCCAAACTGTTTTGGTTAAAAATCAGGTAAGGATAATGCAACCAAACTCTCTGTTACGGGGTATGATGCTTGAATTGGTAAACAACAATGAGGATCACTCAGAAATGAATTGCAAAGTGACACAAAGATTTATACGAGGAAAAAGCCCTTGATCAATGAATGATCTCCGGCATAAGAAACCTCGGGTGATGGAAACTACCAATCACCAACTCAAATTAAACAATAATTCTTTTACAACTTCGGATGATAGCGAGCTAGGTACAAGGATCACTATAGTGTATCGTGTGGAAATGTATGAAAATTGCTAAGTGTTTCGCCGTGAGCTAATGAATGCAGTTGTACGAGTGTGTGTAGCCAAAAAATAGCCAAGTGTTCTAAAAATAGCTCGCTGTCCCTTTTAAAATAGAAAATATCTAGCCTAACTAACTATCCGCATTTCATGCCTTCTCCCCACGTTCTCCACAACGTTCACAACGGTCAAGCACGTGCAGAATTGAAGGGAATATGCTCCAGGAATATCGCCATGACCAAGTCCACACCGGTACTCCTGCAATACAACACCGAATTCAAAGTGAACAATCATTAGTATAAGGATCCTTAGGATGATCCATGATCCTGATCCTGAAGCACTTCTGAGGATCACTAATTGTCACAGAAGTAAGGATCACCAAACAGGATAACACTTGAGGATCACAGGTCATTAAGAAATCCTCCCCTAACAGCATGATTGATACATATATCCTGCATAAGGCCATGGTTAGTGGTATAAGAATTATTGAAAGTGTTACCTCCCATTGGGTTCAAATTAGGAACAACGGACGTGAATCCATATTGTTGAGACTCCGGAATGATCGAAGGACCAGTAGAAGCAATGGTCTGCATTGGAATAAAATCTCCCTGATGGATATCTGAACTCCCTGATTGCAGACTCCTTAAGGATCCATGGAACTGAGAGGATCCTTGAACCTGAGAGGATCCTGGGACATAGGAGGATCCTTGAACCTGCGAGGATCCTTGAACCTGAGAGGATCCTTGAACCTGAGAGGAACCTTGAACCTGAGAGGATCCTGGGACATAGGAGGATCCTTGAACCTGCGAGGATCCTTGAAACGGCCAGAACCCTTGAATCTGCTGAGCTTCTGAGTATCCTCCTGAGCTAGTGAAGGATCCTATATGCTGATTATGGGATCCTACTGGTTGGAAGTATGACCCTGAAGCCTGAGTCATTGCTGATGATCTGTAATGCACTCATCTTGGTCCTCCCACATATTGAACGTCTGGAACCACTGAGGGTTGAGAAGTTATAACCGGAGTATCGAAATTCAAAGATCTGGGCATCAATGGGGAATGATCCTCTGCCGATCTCTTCTGTTTCTTGATGTCTCCAATTTCTCTAAGAATCCTTTCATTGGTCTTATCCTGCTGCTGTATATGCTCCTTCATCTGCAAAATCAGAGTAAACAAGTCACTAGTAGTAGAAGTATAAGAAGAAGAAGAAGTTGGAGGTTTTGAGAAAATGGGAGTTGGTTTCTTCTCGGTATTTTTCTAAGATCCAGAAGGTGGTGGAGGCAAAGGTGGAATGCCCTGTGATGAGTTGACCGCAGACATCGCGGTAGAAGTGTTCTTTGATGATGAAGCCATCTGCTTGGATGCAATGAACCGAAATGATCACGAGAATGAGAATCTCTTATGAATGAAGCACCAATTGCCCCACGGTGGGCGCCAAACTGTTTTGGTCAAAAATCAAGCCAAGATAATGTAACCAAACTTTCTGTTGTGAGGTATGATGCTTGAATTGATAAACAACAATGAGGATCACTCAGAAATGAATTGCACAAGTGACACAAAGATTTATATGAGGAAAAAGCCCTTGATCAATGAATGATCTCCGGCATAAAAAACCTCGGGTGATGGAAACTACCAATCACTAACTCAAATTAAACAATTAACGTGTTACAACTTCGGATGATAGCGAGCTAAGTACAAGGATCACTATAGTGTATCGTGTAAAAAATGTATGAAAAATGCTAAGTGTTTTGTCGAGAGCTGGTGAGTGCAGTTGTACGAGTGTGTGTAGCCAAAAATTAGCCAAGTGTTGTTTAATTAGCTCGCTACCCCTTTTAAATTAGAAAATAACTATGCTAACTAACATTCCGCAATTCATGCAAGTCTTCCCACGACTCCATAACGTCCATTTTCAGCCAAGCACGTGCAGAATAAACGTGGAATATTCTCCAGGAACGTTGCCAAGACCAAGTCCAAGCTTGCAAAATAATACCGAATTCAAAGTAAACAATCGTTAGTATAAGGATCCTTAGGATGATCCATGATCCTGATCCTGAGGCACTTCTGAGGATCACTAATTGACACAGAAGTAAGGATCACCAAACAGGATAATAAGTGAGGATCACAGGTCATTAAGAAATCCTCCCCTAAAAGTTATCAACAGAAAAACAGTATTCAGAATTTGGAGGATAATCCTCATCACCCTCTTCTTGTTCTACTGCATGCACATTCTGGTTATCAGACTTGTTGTCGGATTTGAACTTGTTATTCTTGAAGTAGGATCCTTGCTTTTCCTGTTTCGAGGATCCTGCCAGTCTCTCCTGGATCCTTTTGTCATCCTCTAAACGGATGAACATAAGGGCCCTGCTTCTTACTTCATCAAGATTCCTGCATGGGGTCATAACAAGATCATCATAGAATAATGAATCCCTAAGTAAACCCATTTTAAAGGCTTCTACAGCCGTGGCAATATCCAGGTTAGGAATATCTAAGGATTCTTTACTAAACTTAGTGATATAATCTCTAAGTGATTCATTTTGACCTTGAGCTACCATATACAAATCACTAGTTAAACGTTCAAATTTACTACAAGAGAATTGATTATTAAACAGGTTAACTAGATTAGCAAATGAAGTAATAGAGTAAGGGGGAAGACTTAGCAGCCATTTAAGAGCTGATCCTGTAAGTGTGGATCCGAAACCCTTGCATAGACATGCTTCTTTTAACCTCTCTGGGATGGGGTTGATCTCCATCCTTTCTCTATATTGAGCCACATGTTCTTCAGGATCTGTCGAGCCATCATACAACTTCATAGTTGGTATTTGGAACCTTTTGGGTATCTCAGCATCACAAATAGGTGGTGCAAAATGAGATATCTTATGGCTCCCATCTGCAATTTCAGGAATGGGTTTAACCACTCCTGGAACACTGGATATCATATCCTTCAGCTTCTGTAATTCCCTAGCCATAGCTTGATTGATACCTGTATCCTGCATAAAGTCATGGTTAGTGTTATAAGAGTTATTAAAAGTGTTACCTCCCAGAGGATTCAGGTTTGGAATCCCATATGTAAATCCATATTGACGGGACTCTGGTATGACTGAAGGACCAGAAGAAGCAATGGCCTGCATTGGGATGAAGTCTCCTTGATGGACATCTGAATTTCCAGGCTGTAAGCTTCTTAAGGATCCTTGATCCTGAGAGACATTGGATCCCTGATGTGCTGTGAACGGGGGTCTTGGAGGATAATCCATGGATCCGAAAACCTGCGATGAGGATCCTTGAGGCTGAAAGGAGGATCCTTGAACATGAGAGAATCCTTGAACCTGAGAGGATCCTTGAACCTGAGAGGATCCTTGAACCTGAGAGGATCCTCGAACCTGAGAGGATCCTTGAACCTGTTGTGTCCCCATGTACCCTCCTGAACTGGTGAAGGATCCTTGATGCTGGAAGAAGGGTCCTACTGGCTGAAAATAGGATCCTAGAGCCTGAGTCATTGCTAATGATCCGTAATGCATTCCTCTTATTCCACCCAAGTATTGGACATCTGGAGCTGTAGAATGCTGTGAGGTTATGACTGGGGTGTCGAAATTCAGAGACCTAGGCATCAATGGGGAATGATCCTGCGCTGATCTCTTCTGTTTCTTGATATCTCCAATTTCCTTGAGAATCTTTTCGTTGGTCTTATCCTGCTGCTGTATGTGATCCTTCATCTGCAAAATCAAAGTAAAAGGGTCACTAGTAGTAGGACTAGAAGAAATAGAAGAAGTTAGAGGTTTTGAGAAAATAGGGCTTGGTCTCTTTGCAGGATTTTCAGTATTCTTCTGGGATCCAGAAGGTGGTGGAGGCAAAGGTGGAACGCCCTGTGAAGAATTGATCGCCAGCATTGAGCTTGAAGTGTTCTTTGATGAGGAAGCCATCTGCTTGGAAATAACGAACCGAAATGATCGCAAAGATAATAATCCCTTAGGAATGAAGCACCAATTGCCCCACGGTGGGCGCCAAATTGTTTTGGTCAAAAAATCAAGCAAAGATAATGCAACCAAATCTTTTGTTGTGAGGTGTGATGCTTGAATCAATGAACAATGTTAAGGATAACACAGAAATGTAATGAACAAATGACACAAGGATTTATACAAGGAAAAAGCCCTTGATCAAAAGTTGATCTCCGGCACAAAAAACCTCGGGTGATGGAAACTACCGATCACCAACTAAGATTAAACAAAAAGCGTGTTACAACTCGGGATGATAACAAGCTTGTTACAAGGATCACTAGTGTGTAATGTGCAAAACAATGTATGAAATCGCCAAGTAGTGTTCGAGCGCTGATTGAGAGCTGTTACGAGAGTGTGTGTATGCCAAAATTAGCTAAGTGTTCTAACTCAAGCTTGTTATCCCCATTTTAAATTAGAAATAACTACACTAACTAACTATCCGCAATTTGTGCAAGCCTCCCACGATCTCCATAACGTCCATAAGAGCCTAGCACGTGTGGAATATAAAGGGAATATGCTCCAGGAATTTCGGAGAGACTCGGTCCATGCCTCTGCTCCTGCAAAAAAAGCTTACGTACAAGGTAGACAATTGTTAGTATAAGGATAACAATAAGGATCCTGAATCTTGGTCCCGCAACACCTGTTGAGGATCCTTAACTCAAACAGAATTGAGGATCCATGATCCTGGCAACACTTGAGGATCAGTGATCCTTAGGATTGAAAATCCTCCCCTAACAGTTTGTATTTCATAGCTATAAATAGATGGATAAATCGGATCGAATAGGACATAACAACACTCACTGCTCTCTCACACTTTACTTTCTCGCAACTCTCACTTTCACAACAAGCATTGTAACACTTAGCGATCCGATCAATATCCTACAATGTATCCTGACGTTTAAAGCAATAAGAAGAACAAGGCAGCTGCGATCGTCAGCTCCCGAGGTTTTGTGCCGGCGATCTAGATTGATCAAGGGCTTTCCTCGTATATCTCGTGTCATCCCATTTACTTTTTGCTCATAGTTTGATCGTAGATACAACTCAATATCCTGAGCCGTATCCTGAAAACTGTTTTTACAAACAACTTAATCAACATATTTTCAACACATTTTTAGCACACTACCTCACTTAACTAATTTGATCACTAAATTGCTTCAGTAATTTTTTACCAAAACAGTGGTGATGAGGGTTTTATATTCTGCCTTTTGAGATGTGGTTTTTTTGTGGTGAGAGTTTTGGTTTAGGTGTATCAGAGTTTGGCTTTTTAGGTTCAGTAGTGGTTTTAGGTTTGGCAGCAGTGGTTGGTTTTTCTGGTGGTGATTTTGGTTTAGGAAATATGACAATAGGAGGTTTGTTATGTTTGTGTGATTTTGTTCTATTTGAGGTTCCAATGTTCAGTACTTCATTTTCTTTCTTCACTTTTTTTCACTAGCTCCTGCCTCAACATATTTGTTCTACTTTCTTTTCTATCATTTCTCTTCTGCTTTACTTCGATCTTCTTATCTGTCTGTTTGTTAAGGGTATCATCAATTCCCTTTTTCTTACCAGTGTCAGATTTTCCAGAAGATTTTGCAGAAGTTTTCTTGGCAGGCTTTGGATTTTGTTTTGGCTGATTCCTTGGTGTTAGTTTGCCAAAGTTTTTCATGGAATCATTCTCCCCCCTTTTGGAATCATCTTCATCATCTTTTTCAAACACAGGTGCAGGGGTAGTGCAGTTAACTTTGTAATGGATTCTTTTATGCCCTTGATGTCAGCAGTGTGTCTTTGTATCTTGCTTCAACCATGACTCTAATTAGCTCCATGTGGGAATTATGTTGAAGCTCAGCCAGTTCTCTTTAAGGTGCAAGAATGGGTTGTACTATGTTCCAAAGCTCTTGGGATAACTGCTTGTGAGAAGGTTGACTTTTGAAAGCATCCACCAACTGCTTCAATTGATCTTTCATATTAGTAACAATTGTTTCCATGTTGGATATCGTCTCCGTCAAATCCTAGTATTTTAATCCATCACCTAACTTAATAGGATCATCTGAATTCCCACTAGAGGTGGTTGTATATGCTTTTGAAACAGAAGGTATCTCCAAATTTTCATTAGCAGATGCCCCTTGTTCTTGGTTCTGCGGGTTTCCCTCTGCATCAGTGGTTACCTTAGTGATCACACCAGTGGTTAACTTGAACTCACCAGTGGATAACTTGGTAGACACAGCAGCGGTTGCCTTCAAGGGAGTCTGACTGATGAAACTAGTGTCCAAATGTAGATCAGTGGATTTAACATTTGTAGTAGCTGCTCCACTTGAAATACCATCAAGAATTTCGTGAAATTCAAGAGGTATAGCCTCCTCAACTGTTTCTAGGTTAGCTAATTATACAGGTTCAGACACAACTATTGTTGAAGTTAAACTCTCAGTAATGTGTTCGTGGGAGGGGCTGTTATGAGTCTGGATGTCAATAGCTTGAAGCAGTGTTACAAACGTTGGTGGAATAGAAGATGAAGGGATTGGTGTGGAAAGAGACATTGCCCCGGGAGAAGGGCTTTTAAGCATACTCTCAAATGAGGGTATGACATCATATTGTGGTGTCCCTGTGAATACAACATGTTCCTTTTGTGAGGAATCATGAGGAGTTTGGTTTAAGGGTTGAGATCTTTCCACATGTTGCGAGGAAGTAGCAACAGTGGTTTCTAGTGACATTTGTGTTGTCATAGGGTTAACTCTGGGATCTCATCTTCCAAAGGACCCGTTTTTGTGGTTTCAGTGGGCTTTTTGGATTTAGTTTTGGTCCCAAGAGCAGAGGGCTCAACAACAAAGGCTTGAGGAGCAGTTCTGGACTCATCTAAAATTTGCTCATTCCTCTATGCTTGTGTTTTGGAAACATCTGACTCTTTAGCCATAAGGCGAGTAAAAGTTTCAGATGTTAGACTATTCATTTTAAAAATTGTACCTTGTTCAAAAGCTTTTTGAGAAACATGTTTTTGCAGGTAGTAGCTTAATAGTCTAGGAAACATAAGAAAAACAACACTTTTCCCGTTTTTAACGTTTTTCAAATTTGTAACCAAGTCAGCAAACAGTGATTGGGAGTAGTTAAAATCAGTATCTGTCAAAATTGCATACCCCAATGACTGAATTTTCAAATGTATTTCATTAAAAGAAGTGTTTTATTTGAGAGACAGGTTAAGAGAGTATGGAACATGAATTTCATTGGTGGTGGAAATTTTGCCTTAAACATAGTTGCCTTATTCAACTGTCCATCATATCCCCTCTCAATCAACTCTGTTTGAATCTCATTTTTCGGGAAAGATGTCTTACTTGCTAAGTCGTTTACCCCAAATGTTATTATATGGTAGTGGGGGTCATAGCAACCAATTCACCTCCGACTTTTGAAGTTATACTGAATGGCTCATTGTTTTGTTATGCAATATTCGCATTTGCCCAGAAATCGCGGAGTGTTTCTTGGTAAATGTGTGCATCGGCAGTAAGAATGGCCTTATATTTTGATGATGTAAGAACATCAATCATTGAATGATATAGAGTATTTTTCTTGGTTTTCTCAAAAATAGCCAGGTAGTTATGGTGCGTTTCATTGTCAGAGCCATAATCGGAATTGAAACTTGCGAGAGGTTGACGAAGAAGTGTTGAAGAAGAAGGTGGAAACCGTTTTGATGAATTTTAAATTCGAGACGGCAGTAAAACCTCTGTTTGGGGATGAAACAGGGTTTTATAAAGTGAAAAAGTGAATGCTGACGTGTCAGAAGTTACAAAGATCTGATGGCTAACATTTGTCCACGTCAGAACCTCTGTTGTGATAATGGATGACAGTTTTTTGGAAACCACTGTTGGGCAACAAATGGCAAGTCAACAGTCGTTAGATTAAACATAACCTATAAGAACAGACAATACACTTCAGCAGTGGATGAATTTTTAGTCAAACAGAGGTTTGGAAAACAGTTGTTTTCAACAGACTTTTAATATAAACATATAAATTCATATTAAAAAATATAAATTAAATATCAGCAGCCATTTAAAAACAGCAGTCATTTAATGCAAAACATTTCAAAAATAAATTTTCATGGGAAAACTATAAAATAAAATATCAAGAAACCGAAAGGACAAATTTTAAACCTCTGGCATAAAAAAAATAAAAAAACCTCTTCATCTAAACACCAACAATACTCTACATGGCAAACACATGCTTCTACCACTTCATCGGACACAAATATTGGAAACCTCTGTTGGGCAACAACAGATGTTGTGAGCAGTGGTAAATCAATAGTCGCTAAGATAAATAAAACTTATGAAAACTGACAATACCTTTCAGCAGTGGATGAATTTTTATCCAAACAGAGGTTGATTTAAAACATCAACAAATATTATAAAAGACTGATGATTAGTTTGATTCTAAAAATCAACAAATGTCTTTTAAAAACCTGTCCTCTCAAAAAATAATGCTCAAAATCTACAACACCAGACAATACTCTACAGACAAAATCTTATGCATGAATACATGTATATGGGCAGGCGTTTGATGTCAGTGTTTTAAATAGATTTTAAAGTGATATTATATATATTAAGACTTATGATGCAACTATGTCATAAGAAAAGCATGGTCGGATAGCCTCTATGGCTGCCACATCAGCTTTTCTTATGTCAATGGAATTTTTAGAGAAACAGAGGTTTGAAAAACAGTTGTTTTCAACAAACTTTTAAGGATTTTTCAAAATATTTTAAAAAATAGCTATTTTTTAAGAATGGACTTTTGATATTCTGAAGACATTTTACAAAGATCTGATGGCTAACATCTGCCCACTTCAGAACCTTTGTTGTGATAATGGATGACAGTTGTTTGGAAACCTATGTTGGGCAACAACAGATGTTGGCAACAGTAGCAAGTCAACAGTCCTTAGATAAAACATAACTTATGAGAACAGACAATACCTTTCAGCAGTGGATGAATTTTTAGCCAAACAGATGTTTAAAAAACAGTTGTTTTCAACAGTATTTTAAGGATTTTTGACAAATTTTTTAAAAATAACTATTTTTTATGTAACACCTCGAAAATTTCGTCCAATAATGTCTTGACACGTGTCATAAGGTTCCGGTATGTGAAAATATACTTTAGAGGGACTAAAAGTGACAAACGGTGAAAACTATGGAACGTAAGGGTCCAAAGTGTCAACAATGGATAAATAGACTCTATGACAACCCTACATAATGTTTATAACCTTAAACGGATGGTTCATGGATCATACGGCGCGGAAATTGCACAAAAGTGAAGTATTTCAAACTATAGGGGCCAAAAGTGTCAACATGTTTAATTTATACCTCTGAGTGAACTTTTGGCAGACCCGAAGCTTTGTAAAGCTAAAATATACTCACTAGAATATGTGGTAAAAATTTCATGAAGTTTCGTCAACGTATGAGAAAGTTATGGCCAAAACCGTACTTGAAGGACTAAAAGCGTCAACGTCGAATTTCAGGGCTTTTCGGTTGAGCGCAAAATGTTCCGAGGACATTTCCATGTTGGTAAAAGTCCTAAGGTTCTTAGAAACCAAGTTTGGGGGTTTACGGGTCGAGAAAAGTAGCCGAAACATCGCGTACAAGTTCAGGGGCCAAAGTTGTCAAAGATTGAAACTTGTTTGGCTGAACAGGGGGTCAGGCGACCCGCCTGGACTGACCCAAGCGGGCCGCGTGGGTCTGCCAGCGACAGAATTCGCAAAACAGGCTGATTTGGGTCCGAATTTAAGTTGATAACAGCTCATTCCACCTCCCATCTGCTCCAATACGTGCCCTTGCATGCCTAGTTCTACAGTAGCCTACTCCAAACATCTGATTCACTCCTTAAATCAGATTTTTATCATTTTTCTTGGCACTTGAAGTTGTGAACAAGGAGCTCTCTTCATTCAAGAACTCTCTCAAGCATTTCTGGAGCTAATCTGAACGTCAAGGCTGATTCCTAGTGTTCACTAAACATCAATAGGACCCTTGTAAGCTCTCAATTCAATCTTTAATCCGTTCTTGTTGTGATTATTGCTAAAAGTCAAACTGTTTGTTCATAAGCTTTGACTTTCTGATTAAACAAGTTTCAATCAGTCATTTCTCGAATTGAAACCTGATACATGTTGGTATTTATGTGGGAAACAAACCCTCTAAAGGGTACTATCTGAATCCCACTACATGCATGCTAATTGTCGAGTCAAACGTGATTCTAAAAAGTCAACAGAAGTGATTTTTGAGAAAAATAGCTTAAATGGTAAAATAAATGACATGCAATCTGTTTGATCTTCATAGATAGCTTTATTATGAATATAAGAATGTATTTTACCACGATCAACTCGACAATCTATAGTATAAATACGAATCGGAGCCGAAAGTCCTATAAAACGATTATTTCGAAGACTATCGATTCGGATTCGTACATGCATGTTCGAGATCTGTATTGGAAAGTATTTTTGACCATTTTTATTTTGGTAAAACTTTCTGGAATTCTTGTTGATTAAGTCTATGCTTAGCCGATTCGAATGCATGTTTCCGATTTATGCATAAACTTGACTATTTTGCCCTTTTTGATATAAAACGTGATTTTTGGAAAAGTGAAAGAGTAGAAATCTTTATTTCTAATATATAAACTTGCACCGAAAATTTCGGATCAGTTGGTGGTCTAGATTTTGAGTTATGGCCATTAGCGTAAAACTATATTATAAATTTACATAAACGGCCCTTTTCGCGTAGAACCCGTTTCTGGCCACGTTTTGATACGAAACTTTTTACCAACAGATGTATTATAATATTCTGGGAATTTTGATGATTTTTAATTAATTTTTGGCTGAACGGATCCTAGATCGCCTAGTTATTTCGGGTTATGTCGGTTTTGACCGTTTAAGCCATAAAATGAGTTTTACACATCCTTTTGACCCGAAACCTTTTTCTACTGATTTCAAATGTTAAATAAATTATTATGAGCCTTCTGGAAATATAAAAATTTCAGCTTTCATATATAAACCCGGAAACGGCTCTAAATCGCATAATTAGCGTTTTAAGCGCATAGTAAGCGTTATACTTGTTTTAAACATGTAAGACTTATACCTACTGATGTAATTAGCATATTTTCATATAATAACAGTAAGTATAAGTATATGATCTCAGATTTCCAGTTTTGGCATTTTTAGCCCTTGTGAAATTACTAAAATACCCCTACGGTGCATAGTTTGGTTTTAAATGATAAATTTGATATATGGGTCATACCCTACTGTTATAACATGTTAAATTAAGTATATTTACTGTATGAACCAGACCCGAAACTCGGATTTCTAATTTTACTCTTTTATGATCTTTTAAATGACCAAAATGCCCTTCTAAGGCATAAATTGAGTTTAAACTTATTCCGGGCAATATAGAACATAACTTACTGATGTTATATCATAATTAAAGCATATTATATCAGGGAACTTGCATTTGAATCATTTGTCTACCCGTATCGCCCTTTTCGCGTTCGGTTCGGTTTACGTAACTAGTTTGCGTAAATTGACCGAAACGGGTCAAACGTTATCATTTTTATTTCAAAATCCAGAATGTATTTAGTATACCCATATTATACAAGTATTCAAACTTGTCGGGTCTAAATCACATTCTATCCGGTCTTTCGCTTAATCGTGCGTAAACCGTATCATTCTTAAAACTAACCGGTCAAAGCTTAGGCTTAAATAAAAGACCCGTTAGGAATCTAATAGGTTAATTATAAACCTTTGTTCCAGATTAGGAGGCCCGGTAAAAGCTACCACACTTACCATTTGTGTTACATACTTGCTCAGGTAAATACATTTTGACTTATTTTCCCTATACGGGCTTGGGGTACGGTATTTAAAATACCGCTTGATCGGGCGCACAAGTCCTGCTCCTTATGGGTGTACAGTCTTGAATAGCTTGTGCGACTTCGTTTAAACAGTCTTGTCTTACTTAAAGGCTTTGGGGGTTATTGACCGTGTCCCGGATATCCTTGGCATTATCTTACGAGATGGCCACGACCAGAGCACGGGGTGTAGGCATACACTCGTCGTGTATAACTCTTTAATGTGGTGTGTCATTTAATTCTTAGCCCGGACAGCAGATCCCGGGCCACCAAAGATACGAGTGCATGTAAATCGTTCACAAGTTTATATTATATAATTATCCCAAGTTAATAAAAAAATATTTATGCCTTGTGCATTTAAATCAATTTTCAATCATTTTCAAAATGAGTCAGTCGATTTGTATTTACCAGTGTAAACTGACGTATTTTTCCCAAAAGGTTAAGTGCAGGTACTATACGAAATAGGCTGGCTGTTTTCCTAAGAGCGTCCACTATAGTCTCGCAAGCTCGGACGACAAAATATCTGTTGAACAATTTTTATCTTATTTTATTGATCCGCCTGTGGATCCGTTTCAACTACTGTGATATTATTATTGCACTTTATTTAAAAGTTGAAATGTATCTATTCTGCTTCCGCTGTGCATTATTATATTGTGTTGATTGTCTATGACGATGCCAACTACGTCACTGTACCCCACACCGGGCCCACCGGTGACACGTGGAGATCGGGGTGTGACAGGTTGGTATCAGAGCCAACGCTGAGTGAATTAAACACTAGTCTTTTGTGTTTAATCTCAGTTACACAAATGCACATTCCTCGATTTTCGAGTCTAGACAAAGAACTTAGGAAATGTTCAACATTTCGTTTATTTTATTTTTTTATTTATTATCTTTGTCTTATATATTTTGTTGTGCAACTTGTTTGACTTTTGACAGGATCACTATGCCGCCCCGTATGAGAGGTCGAGGAGGATTTGCTACGTCTCACGACCATGAGGCAGGGCCCTCACATAGGCGAGCTCCATCCGCCACGCACAACACAGCCGCCAACGACCTTTGGAGGTCTTTCGCCGAGCCTGCTAGACACTCGGTATCCGCGAGCATTTCACCGTCATTACCCCACTCGTTTGGGCCCCACTCGGAGAATGGGCCCCATGGTTCGCATGGATCCTACATACCTTTGCATCAGTCACCGCACCAGTATCCAGCACCAGTCTACCAGGGTTTATATAACCCCGATGCTTTTGTGGATGAACCAGTGGGTCATAACCCACTTGGACCGAAGGACCACTTTTCTGGTGGTCACGAGATGGACGTCGACGAGGATACGGACCCCTCGCTACCACCGTCAGGTACGCCTAACCATCCGATTGAGATATCGGATGGGTCGCCATTTAGGGGATCACCCTACAATGGTGGGGACAGCTTTCAGGAGAGATTTAAGCAGCATGATTGGTATTACACCCCCAGCCACAACTCTCCGATGCTCCAGTCTCACCAGGTTTCGCCGGTGCACTCGCAGCACCACTCGCAGCAGCAGCAGCTTCAGCAGCAGCCGCCTCTACCGCAGGACCTATCTGAGGCCCTATGGCGTGACGTGATCACTCCGTCACCACCGCCGCCACCAGCTTTACCTCCTCCGCCTCAGAGGCCAAGGAGGAATGCGCGCATGTCTACGCGCGGAGGGATTCGCATAGGCACCCCTCCACATGTTGGTAGCAGCCGCTACACGCCTCTTCCCGAGGAGTCCGAGACGGGGGAGTCTCAGCATCCCGTATCGGAGGTCACTTCAGTACCGATCCCGCCTCTGCCGCCGCAGAATTATGGAGAGCCGATTCCGGCTTATGCTAGTGCAGCTCAGTTTAACCCGTTCGAGCAGGTTTTCCCTCAGGGTTATGATTACACAGGAGACCCTTATTGGCAAGCTGTGAACTACAGCTCACTCCCACCTAGTGGTCCATTTGGAGACACTTGGACTGCTGGGCAGTCTACTTTTGGTTACCCTCCGGGTTACCAGCAGCCACAGCCACCGCAGCCGCAGCAGTACCAGCCACCGCCACCGGCGCCTATGATGTCGCCGCCGCAGGTTCAGGAAATCCTGCATGGGATTGATAGCATGCGACGTGAGTTTCAACACGAGATGCGAGCTGATCGCCGACGCACCAGTGGCATGTTCAAGAAGGTGTTTGACCTGCTCAAGGGTAAGAGCAAGAGGGATCATTGAATCCTTTAATTATTGTCTCATTTACTCATGTCCCTGCGTGGACATCTATCCTTGTACTCTACCCCTGCGTGGGTATATCTATCTTATTCTACCCCTGCGTGGGTATGCTGTTCTGTTGACCCCTGCGTGGGTTTGCTTTATTTTATTTTTCTTTTGTTGTTATTTGTTTAGCCCCTGCGCGGGCATGTTATTCATGTTATTCATGTTATTTCAAAGTCCCGTTTAGGGCAAAGATGTACTAGTACTTTATTTGAAATTTGAAATGGTTAATTTGAATTTCTCATTTTATTTATATGCATGAATTTAACAATTAAATAATGGAAAATATAAATTTTTATTTGCCATTTTATAAGAATCTTAGTAAGGTATAACCTAGCTTGAATGCCTTATTAACAGGCCTGACCATGATGGTAAAACCTGGTTGAAAAGATTCCACTCCCTGTTGACATCTGAAAACATGTTAACATTCCTGGCTAAGCGTGATCGGTAGAATCACACAAGCCACCCTTTTTAATAAATTATCTACAGATTATATTTGTATACAAGTCTATTAATGACTTGATACCTACGGGTTATGACTATGTCATATAGTGACAGTTGTGGTTTATGACCCTCTGTCTAGTAAAGGATTAATTGTTTAATTATACAATTTATAATCCTATAAAAATCTAAATTTATAATTTAGTAATTGTCCGAAGTGACTAGGCCTATGGTGCCAATATATATATTTTCATTCCTTGATTGCTAATAAGAGCCTGAATGAAATTTATTAAATTAACTGCTAAGGTTCTTGATACCATGGTTAATAAATCGTCTAGAACGATAATACTGTTAGGTTCTAAATTAGACCTTGTCCTTTATTGTAGCTTAAAGCTACAATGGCCAAATCGGAGGAGACCAACAGTCATTCTGGGGAACACTCAGATAATGCAAAGATTCACGTTACCGATGCAGAGTTGCAAGCACTGATAGATAACGCTGTTGCCAAAGCTATGGATAGGCAATTCAGGGAATCTAGTGGTACTCGGAGTAGGACCCGAACAGAACCGCACGCAAAGCCCAAGACTCATTCTGAGGCTCATAGTAAGCCACCCTCTAAAAAGAGTGAGCCGAAGAAAGCTGAGGATGATAATCACTCCTCCAACCACAGCAGCGTCCCAAAGCAAGAGATTAAGCTGAAGCATGATACGTACAGCAAGTCCTGTACGTACAAGTATTTTGTATCTTGCAAGCCCAGAGATTTCACTGGGGAAAAGGGAGCCGTCGATTGTATGACGTGGATTGATGAGATGGATACTGTGGTTGATATCAGCGGGTGTGCTGATAGGGATGTTGTAAAGTACGCATCCCAGTCATTCAAGGGAGACGCGTTAGCATGGTGGAAGTCGCTTCTACAAGCTACTGGAAAGACCGCTTTGTATAGCATGACTTGGGATCAGTTTGTAGCACTGATCAAGGAAAATTTCTGTCCGCAGCATGAGGTCGAGAGAATTGAATCGGATTTTGTGTCTCTAGTTATGAAGAATCTCGATTGTCAAGCGTATCTTACTACGTTCAACACCTTATCCCGGTTAGTGCCTTATCTGGTGACCCCGGAGCCGCGTAGGATTGCTCGATTTATTGGGGGTCTGGCACCAGAGATAAAAGCAAGCGTCAAGGCTTCAAGGCCTACTACATTTAGATCAGTAGCTGATCTATCCCTCTCCCTCACTCAAGATGTCGTCAGACTTAGAGCTATGAAGAGCTCAGAAGAAAACAAAAGGAAACGTGAGGATGACACCTCACGAAGATCTGAGAAACGACACAGGGGAAACAACGACCATAGGAAAGGGTCGGGGTTCAAGAAAGGGGATCAGTCGGGTGAGAAACCCAAATGCAAGGTTTGTAAGAGGCATCATTTTGGGAGATGCAGGCAGGAGTCTAAGTCCCAGTCTTTCGAGAAACGTTGTGGGATCTGCAAGTCCACAGATCATAAAGCTGTGGATTGCAAGAAAATGAAGGATGCAACCTGTTTTGGTTGCAACGAGAAAGGGCACATTCGGCCCAACTGCCCAAAGAATGCGAAGAAGGCTGATGACGGAAAGAAGACTAATGCGAGAGTCTTCAGAATGGACGCTAAGGAGGCAGTTCTTGACGATAACGTCATTACCGGTACGTTTCTTGTAAATGATGTTTTTGCTAGAGTCTTGTTTGATTCAGGAGCTGATAAGTCGTTTGTAGATGATAAGTTTTGTAAATTATTGAACCTTCCTGTTAAAACCTTAAATGTGAAATATGAGGTGGAATTAGCCGATGGAACTATAGAAACCGCCTCGGCTGTTCTAGATGGATGTGTTATATCCATTAGGAATCATTCTTTCCCGTTATCCTTGCTTCCCTTTAAGCTAGCTGGATTCGACATAGTGATAGGCATGGATTGGTTGTCGAGTAACCAAGCCCAGATTCTGTGCAATAGAAAGCAAGTAATAGTGAAGACTTCGTCTGGTGAGTCACTTACTATTCAAGGAGACACCCAGCATAGATTGCCGGAGCAAGTGTCCATGCTCAAGGCATCCAGATGCATGCAGAAAGGATGTGTCATTTATATGGCACAAGTTACCATTGATGAGCCGAAGCCGAAGATTGAAGATATTCCTGTTATTTCGGAATATCCTGAGGTTTTCCCTGAAGAGCTACCTGGTTTGCCACCAGATAGGCAAGTAGAGTTTCGGATAGATATCATACCAGGCGCTGCACCTGTAGCAAGAGCACCATACAGATTGGCACCAACGGAGATGAAGGAGTTGAGGACGCAGTTGGATGAGCTTTTAGCCAAAGGTTTTATTAGACCTAGCTCGTCTCCTTGGGGAGCGCCAATCTTGTTTGTTAAAAAGAAGGAGGGGTCGATGCGTCTGTGCATCGATTACCGTGAGCTTAATAAGGTCACTATCAAGAATCGGTATCCGTTACCCAGGATCGACGATCTGTTCGACCAGTTGCAAGGAGCAAGTTATTTCTCCAAGATTGACCTGAGGTCAGGTTATCATCAGTTGAAGGTCAAGGATGAAGACGTACACAAGACCGCGTTTAGGACTCGTTACGGACATTACGAGTTCCTAGTGATGCCGTTTGGGCTCACAAACGCACCAGCCGCGTTCATGGACCTCATGAATCGCGTCTGTAAACCCTATTTAGATAAATTCGTTATCGTCTTTATTGACGACATCCTTATCTACTCGAAGAGCCAGGCTGACCATGAGAAACACCTTCGTTGTATTCTCAAACTTCTGAATCAAGAGAAGCTTTATGCCAAATTCTCGAAGTGTGAATTTTGGCTTCGAGAAGTCCAATTCCTTGGACATGTAGTAAGTGAGCGTGGTATCCAAGTAGATCCCGCTAAAGTAGAAGCAGTCATGAACTGGCAGGAGCCGAAGACTCCTACCGAGATTCGCAGTTTCCTCGGATTGGCAGGATACTATAGGCGATTTATCGAGAACTTTTCGAGAATTGCTGCGCCCCTAACTTCATTGACCCGTAAGAAGATTAAGTTTGATTGGGGCCCTAAGCAGCAGGAATCCTTTGACATTCTGAAGCAGAAGCTGAGCAATGCGCCAGTATTGACGTTGCCCGATGGTATAGATGAATTTGTGGTGTACTGTGACGCATCACATACTGGCATGGGCTGTGTACTCATGCAGAAAGGCAAAGTCATTGCCTACGCTTCTCGACAGTTAAAGGTGCACGAGAAGAACTACACCACCCACGACTTGGAATTGGGTGCGGTTGTATTTGCTTTGAAGCTATGGAGACATTACTTGTATGGAACCAAGTGTATCATTTATTCGGATCACAAGAGTCTTCAGCACTTGTTCAATCAGAAGGAATTGAACATGCGTCAAAGGCGATGGATGGAAACCTTGAATGATTATGACTGTGAGATAAGATACCATCCAGGCAAGGCAAATGTGGTTGCCGACGCCTTAAGCAGAAAAGAAAGGGTTAAACCGATCAGAATCAATGCCAAACGCATTGAAATAAGAAATAACTTGAATGAAAGGGTATTAGCTGCACAGAAGGAAGCTGTGCTGGAAGCTAACTATCCTGCAGAAAAGTTAGGAGTAACTGAGGAGCAGTTATCCTACGATAAAGATGGAATGCTACGCCTAAACGGACGAATATGGGTTCCAGTTTATGGAGGACTTCGGGATGTTATCCTCCAGGAAGCCCACAGCTCTAAATATTCCGTTCATCCTGGAGCTGATAAGATGTACCAGGATTTGAAAACAAACTACTGTGGATTGGTTTGAAAAAGTCAGTAGCTGAGCATGTAGCTAAATGCTTGACTTGTGCGCAAGTCAAGGCCGAGCATCAGAAGCCGTCAGGTTTGCTTCAACAACCTGAAATTCCCAAATGGAAGTGGGAAATGGTGACAATGGATTTTATCACCAAGTTGCCGAAGACGAAAAAGGGAAATGATACCATATGGGTCATAGTAGATAGACTAACTAAGTCAGCTCATTTTCTACCCATCAAAGAGACGTATAGCTCAGATATGTTAGCTCAATTATACGTCGATAAGATAGTAGCGCTACATGGTATACCTATATCTATTATCTCCGATAGAGATACTAGATATACGTCGCATTTTTGGAAGAGTTTCCAACAATCGTTGGGCACTCGTTTGAATTTTAGTACGGCTTATCATCCTCAGACTGATGGTCAGAGTGAGCGTACTATTCAAACCTTGGAAGACATGCTTCGTGCATGTGCGATCGACTTGGGTGGTAGTTGGGATAAGAACCTACCACTGATTGAATTCTCCTACAACAACAGCTACCATTCCAGCATAAAGGTTGCGCCTTTTGAGGCCCTATACGGTAGAAAGTGTAGATCGCCCATTTGTTGGGCAGAAGTTGGAGATGTCTAGTTGTCTGGACCAGATATCGTCTTTGAGACGACAGTCAAGATCGTGCAGATACGCGATCGTTTGAAAGCTGCCAGGGATAGGCAGAAAAGTTATGCGGATCCTAAGCGCAAAGATTTTCACTTTGATGTGGGTGAAAAAGTATTGCTCAAAGTATCGCCCTGGAAGGGTGTAATGCGATTTGGAAAGAAAGGCAAGCTAAGCCCGAGATACATAGGACCTTTCGAGATAATCGAACGTGTCGGGGCAGTCGCTTATAAGTTAAACTTGCCTGAGGAACTTAGCGCCATTCATAATGTGTTCCACATCTGTAACTTGAAGAAGTGTTTCGCTGACGAATCACTGGTTATACCGCATACAGATATACACATAGACGAGAGTCTAAAATTTGTGGAAAAACCTTTGTCGATTGAGGATCGACAGGTAAAGAAGCTTCGAAAGAAGCACGTGCCTATTGTTAAGGTCAAGTGGGATGCCCGTAGAGGTCCCGAATACACGTGGGAAGTGGAATCCACGATGAAAGAAAAATATCCCCATTTGTTTGAATAAATCTCGGGGTCGAGATTTCTTTTAAGGGGGTGAGGATGTAACACCTCGAAAATTTCGTCCAATAATGTCTTGACACGTGTCATAAGGTTCCGGTATGTGAAAATATACTTTAGAGGGACTAAAAGTGACAAACGGTGAAAACTATGGAACGTAAGGGTCCAAAGTGTCAACAATGGATAAATAGACTCTATGATAACCCTACATAATGTTTATAACCTTAAACGGATGGTTCATGGATCATACGGCGCGGAAATTGCACAAAAGTGAAGTATTTCAAACTATAGGGGCCAAAAGTGTCAACATGTTTAATTTATACCTCTGAGTGAACTTTTGGCAGACCCGAAGCTTTGTAAAGCTAAAATATACTCACTAGAATATGTGGTAAAAATTTCATGAAGTTTCGTCAACGTATGAGAAAGTTATGGCCAAAACCGTACTTGAAGGACTAAAAGCGTCAACGTCGAATTTCAGGGCTTTTCGGTTGAGCGCAAAATGTTCCGAGGACATTTCCATGTTGGTAAAAGTCCTAAGGTTCTTAGAAACCAAGTTTGGGGGTTTACGGGTCGAGAAAAGTAGCCGAAACATCGCGTACAAGTTCAGGGGCCAAAGTTGTCAAAGATTGAAACTTGTTTGGCTGAACAGGGGGTCAGGCGACCCGCCTGGACTGACCCAAGCGGGCCGCGTGGGTCTGCCAGCGACAGAATTCGCAAAACAGGCTGATTTGGGTCCGAATTTAAGTTGATAACAGCTCATTCCACCTCCCATCTGCTCCAATACGTGCCCTTGCATGCCTAGTTCTACAGTAGCCTACTCCAAACATCTGATTCACTCCTTAAATCAGATTTTTATCATTTTTCTTGGCACTTGAAGTTGTGCACAAGGAGCTCTCTTCATTCAAGAACTCTCTCAAGCATTTCTGGAGCTAATCTGAACGTCAAGGCTGATTCCTAGTGTTCACTAAATATCAATAGGACCCTTGTAAGCTCTCAATTCAATCTTTAATCCGTTCTTGTTGTGATTATTGCTAAAAGTCAAACTGTTTGTTCATAAGCTTTGACTTTCTGATTAAACAAGTTTCAATCAGTCATTTCTCGAATTGAAACCTGATACATGTTGGTATTTATGTGGGAAACAAACCCTCTAAAGGGTACTATCTGAATCCCACTACATGCATGCTAATTGTCGAGTCAAACGTGATTCTAAAAAGTCAACAGAAGTGATTTTTGAGAAAAATAGCTTAAATGGTAAAATAAATGACATGCAATCTGTTTGATCTTCATAGATAGCTTTATTATGAATATAAGAATGTATTTTACCACGATCAACTCGACAATCTATAGTATAAATACGAATCGGAGCCGAAAGTCCTATAAAACGATTATTTCGTAGACTATCGATTCGGATTCGTACATGCATGTTCGAGATCTGTATTGGAAAGTATTTTTGACCATTTTTATTTTGGTAAAACTTTCTGGAATTCTTGTTGATTAAGTCTATGCTTAGCCGATTCGAATGCATGTTTCCGATTTATGCATAAAGTTGACTATTTTGCCCTTTTTGATATAAAACGTGATTTTTGGAAAAGTGAAAGAGTAGAAATCTTTATTTCTAATATATAAACTTGCACCGAAAATTTCGGATCAGTTGGTGGTCCAGATTTTGAGTTATGGCCATTAGCGTAAAACTATATTATAAATTTACATAAACGGCCCTTTTCGCGTAGAACCCGTTTCTGGCCACGTTTTGATACGAAACTTTTTACCAACAGATGTATTATAATATTCTGGGAATTTTGATGATTTTTAATTAATTTTTGGCTGAACGGATCCTAGATCGCCTAGTTATTTCGGGTTATGTCGGTTTTGACCGTTTAAGCCATAAAATGAGTTTTACACATCCTTTTGACCCGAAACCTTTTTCTACTGATTTCAAATGTTAAATAAATTATTATGAGCCTTCTGGAAATATAAAAATTTCAGCTTTCATATATAAACCCGGAAACGGCTCTAAATCGCATAATTAGCGTTTTAAGCGCATAGTAAGCGTTATACTTGTTTTAAACATGTAAGACTTATACCTACTGATGTAATTAGCATATTTTCATATAATAACAGTAAGTATAAGTATATGATCTCAGATTTCCAGTTTTGGCATTTTTAGCCCTTGTGAAATTACTAAAATACCCCTACGGTGCATAGTTTGGTTTTAAATGATAAATTTGATATATGGGTCATACCCTACTGTTATAACATGTTAAATTAAGTATATTTACTGTATGAACCAGACCCGAAACTCAGATTTCTAATTTTACTCTTTTATGATCTTTTAAATGACCAAAATGCCCTTCTAAGGCATAAATTGAGTTTAAACTTATTCCGGGCAATATAGAACATAACTTACTGATGTTATATCATAATTAAAGCATATTATATCAGGGAACTTGCATTTGAATCATTTGTCTACCCGTATCGCCCTTTTCGCGTTCGGTTCGGTTTACGTAACTAGTTTGCGTAAATTGACCGAAACGGGTCAAACGTTATCATTTTTATTTCAAAATCCAGAATGTATTTAGTATACCCATATTATACAAGTATTCAAACTTGTCGGGTCTAAATCACATTCTATCCGGTCTTTCGCTTAATCGTGCGTAAACCGTATCATTCTTAAAACTAACCGGTCAAAGCTTAGGCTTAAATAAAAGACCCGTTAGGAATCTAATAGGTTAATTATAAACCTTTGTTCCAGATTAGGAGGCCCGGTAAAAGCTACCACACTTACCATTTGTGTTACATACTTGCTCAGGTAAATACATTTTGACTTATTTTCCCTATACGGGCTTGGGGTACGGTATTTAAAATACCGCTTGATCGGGCGCACAAGTCCTGCTCCTTATGGGTGTACAGTCTTGAATAGCTTGTGCGACTTCGTTTAAACAGTCTTGTCTTACTTAAAGGCTTTGGGGGGTTATTGACCGTGTCCCGGATATCCTTGGCATTATCTTACGAGATGGCCACGACCAGAGCACGGGGTGTAGGCGTACACTCGTCGTGTATAACTCTTTAATGTGGTGTGTCATTTAATTCTTAGCCCGGACAGCAGATCCCGGGCCACCAAAGATACGAGTGCATGTAAATCGTTCACAAGTTTATATTATATAATTATCCCAAGTTAATAAAAAAATATTTATGCCTTGTGCATTTAAATCAATTTTCAATCATTTTCAAAATGAGTCAGTCGATTTGTATTTACCAGTGTAAACTGACGTATTTTTCCCAAAAGGTTAAGTGCAGGTACTATACGAAATAGGCTGGCTGTTTTCCTAAGAGCGTCCACTATAGTCTCGCAAGCTCGGACGACAAAATATCTGTTGAACAATTTTTATCTTATTTTATTGATCCGCCTGTGGATCCGTTTCAACTACTGTGATATTATTATTGCACTTTATTTAAAAGTTGAAATGTATCTATTCTGCTTCCGCTGTGCATTATTATATTGTGTTGATTGTCTATGACGATGCCAACTACGTCACTGTACCCCACACCGGGCCCACCGGTGACACGTGGAGATCGGGGTGTGACAGGTTGGTATCAGAGCCAACGCTGAGTGAATTAAACACTAGTCTTTTGTGTTTAATCTCAGTTACACAAATGCACATTCCTCGATTTTCGAGTCTAGACAAAGAACTTAGGAAATGTTCAACATTTCGTTTATTTTATTTTTTTATTTATTATCTTTGTCTTATATATTTTGTTGTGCAACTTGTTTGACTTTTGACAGGATCACTATGCCGCCCCGTATGAGAGGTCGAGGAGGATTTGCTACGTCTCACGACCATGAGGCAGGGCCCTCACATAGGCGAGCTCCATCCGCCACGCACAACACAGCCGCCAACGACCTTTGGAGGTCTTTCGCCGAGCCTGCTAGACACTCGGTATCCGCGAGCACTTCACCGTCATTACCCCACTCGTTTGGGCCCCACTCGGAGAATGGGCCCCATGGTTCGCATGGATCCTACATACCTTTGCATCAGTCACCGCACCAGTATCCAGCACCAGTCTACCAGGGTTTATATAACCCCGATGCTTTTGTGGATGAACCAGTGGGTCATAACCCACTTGGACCGGAGGACCACTTTTCTGGTGGTCACGAGATGGACGTCGACGAGGATACGGACCCCTCGCTACCACCGTCAGGTACGCCTAACCATCCGATTGAGATATCGGATGGGTCGCCATTTAGGGGATCACCCTACAATGGTGGGGACAGCTTTCAGGAGAGATTTAAGCAGCATGATTGGTATTACACCCCCAGCCACAACTCTCCGATGCTCCAGTCTCACCAGGTTTCGCCGGTGCACTCGCAGCACCACTCGCAGCAGCAGCAGCTTCAGCAGCAGCCGCCTCTACCGCAGGACCTATCTGAGGCCCTATGGCGTGACGTGATCACTCCGTCACCACCGCCGCCACCAGCTTTACCTCCTCCGCCTCAGAGGCCAAGGAGGAATGCGCGCATGTCTACGCGCGGAGGGATTCGCATAGGCACCCCTCCACATGTTGGTAGCAGCCGCTACACGCCTCTTCCCGAGGAGTCCGAGACGGGGGAGTCTCAGCATCCCGTATCGGAGGTCACTTCAGTACCGATCCCGCCTCTGCCGCCGCAGAATTATGGAGAGCCGATTCCGGCTTATGCTAGTGCAGCTCAGTTTAACCCGTTCGAGCAGGTTTTCCCTCAGGGTTATGATTACACAGGAGACCCTTATTGGCAAGCTGTGAACTACAGCTCACTCCCACCTAGTGGTCCATTTGGAGACACTTGGACTGCTGGGCAGTCTACTTTTGGTTACCCTCCGGGTTACCAGCAGCCACAGCCACCGCAGCCGCAGCAGTACCAGCCACCGCCACCGGCGCCTATGATGTCGCCGCCGCAGGTTCAGGAAATCCTGCATGGGATTGATAGCATGCGACGTGAGTTTCAACACGAGATGCGAGCTGATCGCCGACGCACCAGTGGCATGTTCAAGAAGGTGTTTGACCTGCTCAAGGGTAAGAGCAAGAGGGATCATTGAATCCTTTAATTATTGTCTCATTTACTCATGTCCCTGCGTGGACATCTATCCTTGTACTCTACCCCTGCGTGGGTATATCTATCTTATTCTACCCCTGCGTGGGTATGCTGTTCTGTTGACCCCTGCGTGGGTTTGCTTTATTTTATTTTGCTTTTGTTGTTATTTGTTTAGCCCCTGCGCGGGCATGTTATTCATGTTATTCATGTTATTTCAAAGTCCCGTTTAGGGCAAAGATGTACTAGTACTTTATTTGAAATTTGAAATGGTTAATTTGAATTTCTCATTTTATTTATATGCATGAATTTAACAATTAAATAATGGAAAATATAAATTTTTATTTGCCATTTTATAAGAATCTTAGTAAGGTATAACCTAGCTTGAATGCCTTATTAACAGGCCTGACCATGATGGTAAAACCTGGTTGAAAAGATTCCACTCCCTGTTGACATCTGAAAACATGTTAACATTCCTGGCTAAGCGTGATCGGTAGAATCACACAAGCCACCCTTTTTAATAAATTATCTACAGATTATATTTGTATACAAGTCTATTAATGACTTGATACCTACGGGTTATGACTATGTCATATAGTGACAGTTGTGGTTTATGACCCTCTGTCTAGTAAAGGATTAATTGTTTAATTATACAATTTATAATCCTATAAAAATCTAAATTTATATTTTCATTCCTTGATTGCTAATAAGAGCCTGAATGAAATTTATTAAATTAACTGCTAAGGTTCTTGATACCATGGTTAATAAATCGTCTAGAACGATAATACTGTTAGGTTCTAAATTAGACCTTGTCCTTTATTGTAGCTTAAAGCTACAATGGCCAAATCGGAGGAGACCAACAGTCATTCTGGGGAACACTCAGATAATGCAAAGATTCACGTTACCGGTGCAGAGTTGCAAGCACTGATAGATAACGCTGTTGCCAAAGCTATGGATAGGCAATTCAGGGAATCTAGTGGTACTCGGAGTAGGACCCGAACAGAACCGCACGCAAAGCCCAAGACTCATTCTGAGGCTCATAGTAAGCCACCCTCTAAAAAGAGTGAGCCGAAGAAAGCTGAGGATGATAATCACTCCTCCAACCACAGCAGCGTCCCAAAGCAAGAGATTAAGCTGAAGCATGATACGTACAGCAAGTCATGTACGTACAAGTATTTTGTATCTTGCAAGCCCAGAGATTTCACTGGGGAAAAGGGAGCCGTCGATTGTATGACGTGGATTGATGAGATGGATACTGTGGTTGATATCAGCGGGTGTGCTGATAGGGATGTTGTAAAGTACGCATCCCAGTCATTCAAGGGAGACGCGTTAGCATGGTGGAAGTCGCTTCTACAAGCTACTGGAAAGACCGCTTTGTATAGCATGACTTGGGATCAGTTTGTAGCACTGATCAAGGAAAATTTCTGTCCGCAGCATGAGGTCGAGAGAATTGAATCGGATTTTGTGTCTCTAGTTATGAAGAATCTCGATTGTCAAGCGTATCTTACTACGTTCAACACCTTATCCCGGTTAGTGCCTTATCTGGTGACCCCGGAGCCGCGTAGGATTGCTCGATTTATTGGGGGTCTGGCACCGGAGATAAAAGCAAGCGTCAAGGCTTCAAGGCCTACTACATTTAGATCAGTAGCTGATCTATCCCTCTCCCTCACTCAAGATGTCGTCAGACTTAGAGCTATGAAGAGCTCAGAAGAAAACAAAAGGAAACGTGAGGATGACACCTCACGAAGATCTGAGAAACGACACAGGGGAAACAACGACCATAGGAAAGGGTCGGGGTTCAAGAAAGGGGATCAGTCGGGTGAGAAACCCAAATGCAAGGTTTGTAAGAGGCATCATTTTGGGAGATGCAGGCAGGAGTCTAAGTCCCAGTCTTTCGAGAAACGTTGTGGGATCTGCAAGTCCACAGATCATAAAGCTGTGGATTGCAAGAAAATGAAGGATGCAACCTGTTTTGGTTGCAACGAGAAAGGGCACATTCGGCCCAACTGCCCAAAGAATGCGAAGAAGGCTGATGACGGAAAGAAGACTAATGCGAGAGTCTTCAGAATGGACGCTAAGGAGGCAGTTCTTGACGATAACGTCATTACCGGTACGTTTCTTGTAAATGATGTTTTTGCTAGAGTCTTGTTTGATTCAGGAGCTGATAAGTCGTTTGTAGATGATAAGTTTTGTAAATTATTGAACCTTCCTGTTAAAACCTTAAATGTGAAATATGAGGTGGAATTAGCCGATGGAACTATAGAAACCGCCTCGGCTGTTCTAGATGGATGTGTTATATCCATTAGGAATCATTCTTTCCCGTTATCCTTGCTTCCCTTTAAGCTAGCTGGATTCGACATAGTGATAGGCATGGATTGGTTGTCGAGTAACCAAGCCCAGATTCTGTGCAATAGAAAGCAAGTAATAGTGAAGACTTCGTCTGGTGAGTCACTTACTATTCAAGGAGACACCCAGCATGGATTGCCGGAGCAAGTGTCCATGCTCAAGGCATCCAGATGCATGCAGAAAGGATGTGTCATTTATATGGCACAAGTTACCATTGATGAGCCGAAGCCGAAGATTGAAGATATTCCTGTTATTTCGGAATATCCTGAGGTTTTCCCTGAAGAGCTACCTGGTTTGCCACCAGATAGGCAAGTAGAGTTTCGGATAGATATCATACCAGGCGCTGCACCTGTAGCAAGAGCACCATACAGATTGGCACCAACGGAGATGAAGGAGTTGAGGACGCAGTTGGATGAGCTTTTAGCCAAAGGTTTTATTAGACCTAGCTCGTCTCCTTGGGGAGCGCCAATCTTGTTTGTTAAAAAGAAGGATGGGTCGATGCGTTTGTGCATCGATTACCGTGAGCTTAATAAGGTCACTATCAAGAATCGGTATCCGTTACCCAGGATCGACGATCTGTTCGACCAGTTGCAAGGAGCAAGTTATTTCTCCAAGATTGACCTGAGGTCAGGTTATCATCAGTTGAAGGTCAAGGATGAAGACGTACACAAGACCGCGTTTAGGACTCGTTATGGACATTACGAGTTCCTAGTGATGCCGTTTGGGCTCACAAACGCACCAGCCGCGTTCATGGACCTCATGAATCGCGTCTGTAAACCCTATTTAGATAAATTCGTTATCGTCTTTATTGACGACATCCTTATCTACTCGAAGAGCCAGGCTGACCATGAGAAACACCTTCGTTGTATTCTCAAACTTCTGAATCAAGAGAAGCTTTATGCCAAATTCTCGAAGTGTGAATTTTGGCTTCGAGAAGTCCAATTCCTTGGACATGTAGTAAGTGAGCGTGGTATCCAAGTAGATCCCGCTAAAGTAGAAGCAGTCATGAACTGGCAGGAGCCGAAGACTCCTACCGAGATTCGCAGTTTCCTCGGATTGGCAGGATACTATAGGCGATTTATCGAGAACTTTTCGAGAATTGCTGCGCCCCTAACTTCATTGACCCGTAAGAAGATTAAGTTTGATTGGGGCCCTAAGCAGCAGGAATCCTTTGACATTCTGAAGCAGAAGCTGAGCAATGCGCCAGTATTGACGTTGCCCGATGGTATAGATGAATTTGTGGTGTACTGTGACGCATCACATACTGGCATGGGCTGTGTACTCATGCAGAAAGGCAAAGTCATTGCCTACGCTTCTCGACAGTTAAAGGTGCACGAGAAGAACTACACCACCCACGACTTGGAATTGGGTGCGGTTGTATTTGCTTTGAAGCTATGGAGACATTACTTGTATGGAACCAAGTGTATCATTTATTCGGATCACAAGAGTCTTCAGCACTTGTTCAATCAGAAGGAATTGAACATGCGTCAAAGGCGATGGATGGAAACCTTGAATGATTATGACTGTGAGATAAGATACCATCCAGGCAAGGCAAATGTGGTTGCCGACGCCTTAAGTAGAAAAGAAAGGGTTAAACCGATCAGAATCAATGCCAAACGCATTGAAATAAGAAATAACTTGAATGAAAGGGTATTAGCTGCACAGAAGGAAGCTGTGCTGGAAGCTAACTATCCTGCAGAAAAGTTAGGAGTAACTGAGGAGCAGTTATCCTACGATAAAGATGGAATGCTACGCCTAAACGGACGAATATGGGTTCCAGTTTATGGAGGACTTCGGGATGTTATCCTCCAGGAAGCCCACAGCTCTAAATATTCCGTTCACCCTGGAGCTGATAAGATGTACCAGGATTTGAAAACAAACTACTGGTGGATTGGTTTGAAAAAGTCAGTAGCTGAGCATGTAGCTAAATGCTTGACTTGTGCGCAAGTCAAGGCCGAGCATCAGAAGCCGTCAGGTTTGCTTCAACAACCTGAAATTCCCAAATGGAAGTGGGAAATGGTGACAATGGATTTTATCACCAAGTTGCCGAAGACGAAAAAGGGAAATGATACCATATGGGTCATAGTAGATAGACTAACTAAGTCAGCTCATTTTCTACCCATCAAAGAGACGTATAGCTCAGATATGTTAGCTCAATTATACGTCGATAAGATAGTAGCGCTACATGGTATACCTATATCTATTATCTCCGATAGAGATACTAGATATACGTCGCATTTTTGGAAGAGTTTCCAACAATCGTTGGGCACTCGTTTGAATTTTAGTACGGCTTATCATCCTCAGACTGATGGTCAGAGTGAGCGTACTATTCAAACCTTGGAAGACATGCTTCGTGCATGTGCGATCGACTTGGGTGGTAGTTGGGATAAGAACCTACCACTGATTGAATTCTCCTACAACAACAGCTACCATTCCAGCATAAAGGTTGCGCCTTTTGAGGCCCTATACGGTAGAAAGTGTAGATCGCCCATTTGTTGGGCAGAAGTTGGAGATGTCTAGTTGTCTGGACCAGATATCGTCTTTGAGACGACAGTCAAGATCGTGCAGATACGCGATCGTTTGAAAGCTGCCAGGGATAGGCAGAAAAGTTATGCGGATCCTAAGCGCAAAGATTTTCACTTTGATGTGGGTGAAAAAGTATTGCTCAAAGTATCGCCCTGGAAGGGTGTAATGCGATTTGGAAAGAAAGGCAAGCTAAGCCCGAGATACATAGGACCTTTCGAGATAATCGAACGTGTCGGGGCAGTCGCTTATAAGTTAAACTTGCCTGAGGAACTTAGCGCCATTCATAATGTGTTCCACATCTGTAACTTGAAGAAGTGTTTCGCTGACGAATCACTGGTTATACCGCATACAGATATACACATAGACGAGAGTCTAAAATTTGTGGAAAAACCTTTGTCGATTGAGGATCGACAGGTAAAGAAGCTTCGAAAGAAGCACGTGCCTATTGTTAAGGTCAAGTGGGATGCCCGTAGAGGTCCCGAATACACGTGGGAAGTGGAATCCACGATGAAAGAAAAATATCCCCATTTGTTTGAATAAATCTCGGGGTCGAGATTTCTTTTAAGGGGGTGAGGATGTAACACCTCGAAAATTTCGTCCAATAATGTCTTGACACGTGTCATAAGGTTCCGGTATGTGAAAATATACTTTAGAGGGACTAAAAGTGACAAACGGTGAAAACTATGGAACGTAAGGGTCCAAAGTGTCAACAATGGATAAATAGACTCTATGATAACCCTACATAATGTTTATAACCTTAAACGGATGGTTCATGGATCATACGGCGCGGAAATTGCACAAAAGTGAAGTATTTCAAACTATAGGGGCCAAAAGTGTCAACATGTTTAATTTATACCTCTGAGTGAACTTTTGGCAGACCCGAAGCTTTGTAAAGCTAAAATATACTCACTAGAATATGTGGTAAAAATTTCATGAAGTTTCGTCAACGTATGAGAAAGTTATGGCCAAAACCGTACTTGAAGGACTAAAAGCGTCAACGTCGAATTTCAGGGCTTTTCGGTTGAGCGCAAAATGTTCCGAGGACATTTCCATGTTGGTAAAAGTCCTAAGGTTCTTAGAAACCAAGTTTGGGGGTTTACGGGTCGAGAAAAGTAGCCGAAACATCGCGTACAAGTTCAGGGGCCAAAGCTGTCAAAGATTGAAACTTGTTTGGCTGAACAGGGGGTCAGGCGACCCGCCTGGACTGACCCAAGCGGGCCGCGTGGGTCTGCCAGCGACAGAATTCGCAAAACAGGCTGATTTGGGTCCGAATTTAAGTTGATAACAGCTCATTCCACCTCCCATCTGCTCCAATACGTGCCCTTGCATGCCTAGTTCTACAGTAGCCTACTCCAAACATCTGATTCACTCCTTAAATCAGATTTTTATCATTTTTCTTGGCACTTGAAGTTGTGAACAAGGAGCTCTCTTCATTCAAGAACTCTCTCAAGCATTTCTGGAGCTAATCTGAACGTCAAGGCTGATTCCTAGTGTTCACTAAACATCAATAGGACCCTTGTAAGCTCTCAATTCAATCTTTAATCCGTTCTTGTTGTGATTATTGCTAAAAGTCAAACTGTTTGTTCATAAGCTTTGACTTTCTGATTAAACAAGTTTCAATCAGTCATTTCTCGAATTGAAACCTGATACATGTTGGTATTTATGTGGGAAACAAACCCTCTAAAGGGTACTATCTGAATCCCACTACATGCATGCTAATTGTCGAGTCAAACGTGATTCTAAAAAGTCAACAGAAGTGATTTTTGAGAAAAATAGCTTAAATGGTAAAATAAATGACATGCAATCTGTTTGATCTTCATAGATAGCTTTATTATGAATATAAGAATGTATTTTACCACGATCAACTCGACAATCTATAGTATAAATACGAATCGGAGCCGAAAGTCCTATAAAACGATTATTTCGTAGACTATCGATTCGGATTCGTACATGCATGTTCGAGATCTGTATTGGAAAGTATTTTTGACCATTTTTATTTTGGTAAAACTTTCTGGAATTCTTGTTGATTAAGTCTATGCTTAGCCGATTCGAATGCATGTTTCCGATTTATGCATAAAGTTGACTATTTTGCCCTTTTTGATATAAAACGTGATTTTTGGAAAAGTGAAAGAGTAGAAATCTTTATTTCTAATATATAAACTTGCACCGAAAATTTCGGATCAGTTGGTGGTCCAGATTTTGAGTTATGGCCATTAGCGTAAAACTATATTATAAATTTACATAAACGGCCCTTTTCGCGTAGAACCCGTTTCTGGCCACGTTTTGATACGAAACTTTTTACCAACAGATGTATTATAATATTCTGGGAATTTTGATGATTTTTAATTAATTTTTGGCTGAACGGATCCTAGATCGCCTAGTTATTTCGGGTTATGTCGGTTTTGACCGTTTAAGCCATAAAATGAGTTTTACACATCCTTTTGACCCGAAACCTTTTTCTACTGATTTCAAATGTTAAATAAATTATTATGAGCCTTCTGGAAATATAAAAATTTCAGCTTTCATATATAAACCCGGAAACGGCTCTAAATCGCATAATTAGCGTTTTAAGCGCATAGTAAGCGTTATACTTGTTTTAAACATGTAAGACTTATACCTACTGATGTAATTAGCATATTTTCATATAATAACAGTAAGTATAAGTATATGATCTCAGATTTCCAGTTTTGGCATTTTTAGCCCTTGTGAAATTACTAAAATACCCCTACGGTGCATAGTTTGGTTTTAAATGATAAATTTGATATATGGGTCATACCCTACTGTTATAACATGTTAAATTAAGTATATTTACTGTATGAACCAGACCCGAAACTCAGATTTCTAATTTTACTCTTTTATGATCTTTTAAATGACCAAAATGCCCTTCTAAGGCATAAATTGAGTTTAAACTTATTCCGGGCAATATAGAACATAACTTACTGATGTTATATCATAATTAAAGCATATTATATCAGGGAACTTGCATTTGAATCATTTGTCTACCCGTATCGCCCTTTTCGCGTTCGGTTCGGTTTACGTAACTAGTTTGCGTAAATTGACCGAAACGGGTCAAACGTTATCATTTTTATTTCAAAATCCAGAATGTATTTAGTATACCCATATTATACAAGTATTCAAACTTGTCGGGTCTAAATCACATTCTATCCGGTCTTTCGCTTAATCGTGCGTAAACCGTATCATTCTTAAAACTAACCGGTCAAAGCTTAGGCTTAAATAAAAGACCCGTTAGGAATCTAATAGGTTAATTATAAACCTTTGTTCCAGATTAGGAGGCCCGGTAAAAGCTACCACACTTACCATTTGTGTTACATACTTGCTCAGGTAAATACATTTTGACTTATTTTCCCTATACGGGCTTGGGGTACGGTATTTAAAATACCGCTTGATCGGGCGCACAAGTCCTGCTCCTTATGGGTGTACAGTCTTGAATAGCTTGTGCGACTTCGTTTAAACAGTCTTGTCTTACTTAAAGGCTTTGGGGGGTTATTGACCGTGTCCCGGATATCCTTGGCATTATCTTACGAGATGGCCACGACCAGAGCACGGGGTGTAGGCGTACACTCGTCGTGTATAACTCTTTAATGTGGTGTGTCATTTAATTCTTAGCCCGGACAGCAGATCCCGGGCCACCAAAGATACGAGTGCATGTAAATCGTTCACAAGTTTATATTATATAATTATCCCAAGTTAATAAAAAAATATTTATGCCTTGTGCATTTAAATCAATTTTCAATCATTTTCAAAATGAGTCAGTCGATTTGTATTTACCAGTGTAAACTGACGTATTTTTCCCAAAAGGTTAAGTGCAGGTACTATACGAAATAGGCTGGCTGTTTTCCTAAGAGCGTCCACTATAGTCTCGCAAGCTCGGACGACAAAATATCTGTTGAACAATTTTTATCTTATTTTATTGATCCGCCTGTGGATCCGTTTCAACTACTGTGATATTATTATTGCACTTTATTTAAAAGTTGAAATGTATCTATTCTGCTTCCGCTGTGCATTATTATATTGTGTTGATTGTCTATGACGATGCCAACTACGTCACTGTACCCCACACCGGGCCCACCGGTGACACGTGGAGATCGGGGTGTGACATTTTAAGAATGGACTTTTGATGTTCTGAAGATATTATAATGCTTTCATCATCAGCAGACGATGATTTAAAGCAGTTGTTCTTTTTTGGCAAACCTTAACTTTGATAGACCTTACAGTAGCAGATATCGACTCAAACAACTGTTCATGCTAAAATTTGTAAAAATAAAATGCTCCACAAAGATTAATAGAATTAAAATTTATTTATGACTTTAAAAGATCAACAATTACATCGAGTACTGAATAACGAAACTTTAAAATCTAACATATACACCAAGAAATTTAAGAATCTAACAATAAGAATTAAGAAATTTTAGCTTCAACTCCATCGAGTACTGAACTTCTATGTGTATATCTTTGAGCATCGCCATGAACTCCAAGTCTCTATCACCGCACTCTATATTACTGACAACACAAAGGTCATGTACGGAAGTTGAAGGCATCGCCATCAGGTTTCTGGACACCTGGTCTCTCGTGAACAGACCAAGATGCAGTCCATCAAAACACCTCTTCATCTCTTGAAGAGTAGCCCTATCCTCACATACTTGATCCTCAACTTGCTTGATAAAGCACTGCTTTAAATCAGCAGAGTCTGCAAAAGTGTATGATGACATTCTAAGTTATATATTTCTTGAAGTCTGATGTGAAAGAAGAATATGTTGGTAGTAAAAGGTGATGAAAAACAGGTGAACTGACAATGATATTATATAGTGAAATAGCCAACAACCCGATGGTCAGACTTAATTTCACTGTACCCTTAAACTAATCTAGGAGGCAAAACCGTGTACATTTAATATAAACATATAAATTCATATTTGAAAACAACAGTCATTTAATGCAAAACCTTTCAAAAATAAGTTTTCATGGAAAACTATAAAATTAAATATTAAGAAACCGAAAGAACAAATTTTAAACCTCTAGCATAAAAAAAGTTATCATAATTACCATTAACCTCTTCATTTGTCATAAAGATGCATTTTCAATACTATAAAGACTGGTGATTAGTTTGATTAAAAACATCAACAATTGTCTTTTAAAAACCTTTCCTCTCAAAAAACAAATCAAAATCTGCAACACCAACAAAACTCTTCATGGCAAACCCATGCTTCTACCATTGGTCGGACACAAACGATGTTGAAATGCAATTCTCTAGATGGTCGTTGGAAGAAAACAGAGCTGATGAAGAACTAATATATAAAATCGACATCATCAGTGATAATAATTATAAAAAAACTTGGAGCAGCATTGTATTGCTTCATGAAGTCCTCCACTCTCCTACATCAGACTTCAAGAACAGTGCAGAAGAATTTCCCACTGGCCGCTCGTAAAAACAAAGTAGAAATATATCAACACTTTAAAATAAAAATTATCAACATTATCAACAGTTTAAAAGAATCCAGAAACTTAAAATAACCCGCAACTGATTGTATGAATTTCAAACAACTCTGGTTAGGCTGAAATATAAAGCGAGAATTAGAGTAGATCAGTTCAAAATTTAAAATTCAAAATTACAGAAAAAACATATTATCAACGATGTTGCAACAATGATGTTGGAAGAATTATGTGAAGTACAAAGATTTGTAATCGAAAATGAACGACTGAATATGGAAATTCTGCATTTGAGAGAGAGAGAGAAAGAGAAATATATATATAGAGAGAGAGAGATTGCTCGCGGATATGAGTGAGAGAGATAAATTGAAATTTGAATGTGGAGTCAGAATCAGTTGTGTTATATATATATATATATATATATATATATATATATATATATATATATATATATATATACGTGTATGGTTTGAATTTTGAATCTGGAGTCAGAATTTTGAATTTTGAATCTGTGCAGATATTTTGATGACAGAGGTTTCAATTTCTCATCCATGAATACATGTATATGAGCAGATGTTTGAGGTCGATGTTTTAAATAGATTTTAAAGTGATTTTATATATTAGGTTTTATGATTTAGTAATGACATAAGAAAAACATTTTTGGACAGCTTCTCTCTGCTTTCTTATGTAATTAGGATTTCTCCTTTTATTCTTATCTAATTAGGATTTCTCCTTTTATAAAAAGTATGGTTAGATATATGATTTGAACCCATCACAAAGCACAGATTTTAACCCACTAGTTATTTATTATTTATATTTATTTATTCCGTACCGTGTAAAGGCACTAGTAATAACATAAAGGGCCTTTGTTAACCAAAACTTAAGGACAAAAGCGCGGGCTATCGCAGTCTTAAACCCCTAGGGTTTCTTTCACGAGCGATCGAAGCTTCAAGCTCGCTCCAATGGCGTCCGTCGACGCCTCACTATGGTGGGATCCCTTCACAGACTTACTCACAGATCTCGAAAACCTTTCTCCTTCATCTGAACTCCCAATTTCTCTGGTAAATTTTGCTCCTTCTCGAACATCAGTTATTTCCAATCTTTGTAGTTTGTTTTGATTAAATTCGGGTTGAAATGTGGTGTGTAGGCGAATAAGTTGAAGGAAAACCACTTGTGGTTGTTGAACTCTGTCTCCTTGTTCAAGCCTCCTAGTCAGAAATCGAAAGAGGCGTTGGATTCTCAACAGGTTCAAATAGGCTCACACCGGTTAACTGTACAGACGAAGTTTAAAGAATTGGCACTGAAGATTAGTTCCTCATTGGTCAGTTCAGTTGATACATTTTAGTTTTATTGTTATACTAGTTTACTAAGTATGAATAGTGATGGTGTGTCAGTTTCTGCTGAAATGAAAATTAACATATTAGAAAATTAATGACATGACATAGCATAGGCTATTAAGCGTATAGAGATGGGCCGTATCATCTAAATTTAAACAACAACGGTACCCGGTGAATCCCACCAATAGCAAGCTCTTGATAGGGTTTGGTGAAGGTGGGTGGGATGTAGGAAAATCTTACCCCCATTCCTTGGAATAGAGAGGCTGCTTCCAAAGGGACCCGTGGCTCAAAAAACCAATAGACGAACACACATAGCTAATGATGCAATTTTGCTTGCAACACAATCAGTTAGATCAAAATCAACCACAGACGAAACTGGACTCGAATTATTAATATTAATTCTCAAAACTCAAAACTGTCTTTTTTTTTTTTGCTGCAAAGAACGCCAAATAAATACTACACCCTAAGCTACATAGAAAGCATAAAACTTAGGGAAGGAAACAAATCCACACAAATAAAAGTTCAAAAATAGAAGATAGCAATCAACAACCAAAAATAAACGATTCCCGGTTCCATTCAAACACCAGGTTGGCTTGGGCCTAACCTGGGTCCTCGATCTGCTGCTGCACCGGCCAGAGCCCACAACAGGCCCATGAGCCCAACCCGGGCCCATTGCATCAGTTAAAAATATAGAAAAAGCAAGCTACAGATAACACAAGAAGTGGTGGAAGAGAAACATAGTATAATAGAAACAGATATGACATCAAAAAACATTATATAGACTTATATACAATCAGCACATAAAGTGTGTAAAGGAAATTTAAGCTCGTAAGGCAAAGCTTAGACACAAATGTACCCTCCCGTAGAAGTCCTTAATCTTAATCCTATGTCTCCACTCTCCACGAACTCCTACCCTGGACCATGTTCACAAAGTTCTAGCAAATCCTGCCTAATCCACTCATAAAGTTAATTTGGGTTTGCCTCTACTTCTCCTTTCCACATTGAGGGTTTTTTACTATAACTTGCACCTTTGTCTGCCTTCTGTTCACGTGCCTAAACCATCTCAATTAAATAAAGAATTAAATTAAATAAGAATTAGATGGAAGTATGAATATGCAAAACTATAAGGATAAAATTATGTACAAGTTTACAACCAAGACGATTGGTTCTCTAGTGAATAATGCATTGCTGGTAATGTTTCGAAATACGCAAAATACGTCAAATAGCCTTTTTAGGGATAATGATCTTGGTTCGTAGCCTTACCTTTTATTGGTCAAAGAGTGCAACTTATGAGCATCTTGTTAGTGTAAAGGTTGGGCCTTCATGATATTTAGCTTTAAGGTTTTCAGAATTCTTATGTTTGTGCATTACTACCGACTATGTATATTCTTTTAATATTTAAAATTTTGCTTTAATGTCATTGTAGCCTTTCAGAGTATATGTGTTGAAATTTACTTGTACTAGAACGATAGTATTACTTGGCTGAAATATTACTTGTATCTTGTTTGTTTTTAAACAAATAAAAGAATAATGGTATATGTTATATTTTTGTTCTATTATAATAGCACTTTACTATTCACTGCCGTTATTGTAATCTAGAACTTGGTATTTGTTGTAGTGTTTGGATGAGGTGCAATCTTATATACTGGTTGAGAGATCATGTGAACATGACACATCTGATATTGTAGCTCTTGAGCCACTTCATCTGGTTAGTTTCTTCTTTTTCATTATCTCTTTCTTCTTCTTCTTCTTCTTCAAGTTATCTTTATACAACCAGGTCATTTATGGCACATGTACATAGAAATGTAGTATGGTTGGACTGTTGGAGGAGTTTAGGGAGTAACCTACACCCTTTATTGAGTATCTTGTAAATGGTGGTGCTTTGCCGGGTAGTGTTGTAGAACCCGCTAGGTGCTTGTCGGCCAGTGGGGTACCGACTAGCGATTAATTGGATGGATCATGAGAAAACTAAAACCCTCCCAAAAAAGCTTAAAAAACACACCAACTTTTTTTAAACAATTTTTTGGCTGAAAATCTGCCTTTTTAAAATTCAATTTTTTTTGAAAAAAATTAGTATTACACGTGTAACATTATGTGAAAAAACCTAACCCCCTCCCCACACCACCACATACACACACACACCTTAAACTAAACTCTAAACCTAAACCCCCCATAAACCTAACCCTAAAGCTAAATTGCATTTTTTATCTTAAAAATGCTAGACTGGTAGCTTTGCTATTTGTGGGATATACTGGGTATGGTTGTTGTTGTTGTTGTTGTTGTTATCCTAAAAATGCTAGACTTAAATCCTGAGGCTAAATTGCATGTGCAATATAACATATGTTGCACATGTGTAATACTAATTTTTTATTATTATTATTATTATTATTATTATTATTTATTTTTTCAAAATTTTGTTTTTAATCTTTAAAATCCTAGACTTACAGCCAAAAAATGTTAAAAATAAATCTGGTGTGTTTTTAAGCTTTTTTTGGTAGTTTTTTAGTTTTCCACATTTAAGTAGTTTTCTCATGATCCTCTCCCAATATATATATATAGTTATGTGATTTAATATATAAATGATCTATGTGTCAACCTAAAAAGCTATACTTACAGCATAGTTATCAATAGTGTCTATAGCGGCCGCTATAGCGAATAGCGTGGTGGCCATATGCCGCTACAAGGTACATATCGACCACATAGCGACGATATAGCGATTTCCGACGCAAACTCCGGCAAAAAAATCCGGCGACGGTGCTGCTTTCAGCCGGAAACCAGGAAGAAGGGGGAAGAAGAGAGAGCGGCTGTGTATATAGTGTTTTAGGCTTTTAGGGTTTAAATAAGTTTAGGTATTTAAACATTTAACCCCTCTATCTTTCACTAGTTTACATTCAGTCCCTAAAACTTATATTTTTTTAACATAAAAAGCGTAAAAGTAGTTTGTGTATTTAAACATTTAACCCCCTCTATCTTCAGTAGTTTACATTTGGTCCTTTAACTTTTTAAATGCAGTTAATGCGGTAAAATATCGGATATCGGTCAAGGACCGATATTTGAAATATAGGTTATCTCGGTGAGATATCAGTGGGATATCGGTAATTTTAATATAATGCAGAATTTATATATATAGCAATTTAACACCAATAATTCAGTGATATATCAGTGATATATCGGTTATATCGGTCAAATATCGGTGATATATCGGTCAAACTTCGGTGATATATCGGTTATATCGGTCAAATATCGCCGATAATATCGGTACCGATATTTTGACCGATATTTGTCACCGATATTTTACTAAGGGACCGATATGACCGATATAACCGATATATAACCGATATATCACCGATATATCACCGATATTAACAGCATATTTTAATTTATACATAAAAGTATAAAATTAACATTGTAAATACATATATAAATTATAAATAGCTGTTTTTTTTTATTTTTTTGAGTTATCTACTACCTTATCGCTAAACACAAAATAGCGGGCGCTCATCGCTATCGCTACGTAGCATAGAGGCAATCTGTCGCTATTGACCGCTATTCGCTATCGGTAATTATGATTTACAACGTCTTGATGACTGACATGTAAAAGTTTAGGTCAATTTTGATAAAATACTATGAGTTAGAGGATTGTAATTTAGTTAAAAAATAGGTAAAGGAAAGGAAAGTGAAAATATTTTTTTAAACCTAATTTTCAGCCCCCACTATCTCATCTCTCTCTCTCTCTCTCTCTCTCCCTCCTCTTATTCTATGTTAATGCGATCCAAAATCAAATATCAGCCAAGGGCTGATATTTGAGATATAGGTTACCGGGTGGGATATCGGTAATTTTAATATCATGTACATATATAAAACGTAAAACATATATAATATTAATAGTAATATCAAAAGTCAAAACTCAAAGGTCCCAATATTTGAAACATGATTTAATCGTAAGCCATGAAATCTTTCTCCAAGTCCACATCAGTTAAGACATCCAAAATAACGGTCAATATTGGTCACTAATACCGGAACCGATATTTGACACAGATATTTTGTAGAGATCCGATAACCGATATCCCATTGATGCTAACAGCATAGCCGGCGATTTGGCCCGAGTGCCTCTGACTAGACCCGGCTTGGACCGACTAGTGAGTAGTGGACTGATCAGCTAAAAGTTAGCTCGTTGCCGGCCGACTACCAACTAGTCCTGATTTTCCCAACACTGTTACCAGGTCCAGGACATGTATGTACTATTATATTTTTGGTTTTCAGTTTTATTTTAAAGTATAACAATTTAAAGAATACAAATCGAACTTTGAGTCCTTGATGTCTCACCTGTATTGTTTAGAAGGAGTCACATTGATCATCATTTTATTCAAAATGTGCTTTGCTTGCACTATAGATTTTTTGGGTGAAGTGTGAACACATTATAACGAACGAAGGCTGAAGGGTTACTTTTCATACTATATACGTTGAGTATATTAGGTGGGTCTACACTGATAAATTTACCAGATCATTTATAACTTTATCCTTTCTTCTGCAAACCTTAAGTTGGGGATTAGAATTAGATAACTATCTTTAATAAAGACTTGCCTACATCCCAGGCTATAGGCGGGATTATATAGGGTATGGTTGTTGTTGCAGGAAAACATACTATGTGCATCTGCTTGTAGATGTTGTCTGTAATGCTAATAGAATCAAACTTTTCGGGAAATCTTGTTTATCTTGTTAGGGTTAAGTTGTTTGCAGAAAATAGTTAACATGATCAATGACTTAAACAGCTACAAATAAAGCAACAGTTTGACTTTGGTATGCACGGTTTTTTGCTTCTTTTTTCTACTGTTCAGAAGGTTATGATTCAGTATTACATTGAGCGACAATGCGTGTTGAAGTGCACCCGCCATCTTCTCATGCTATCTTGTAAGTTCATAATCTCCGCTTTTGTAACTTCTTGTTTTTATTTTTATTTATTCTCCTTAAATACATGTAAGCATCAAATTATTGAACTTATCTATAGCCATGTATTCAGTATACATAAAGCGTGGGACATACCTTTTTTCGTCTACTTTGTCTTTAGATTTTCTTTCTAGACTTCCGTTAAATTTCTGGTTATCTGTTTCTGAAGCGCTTCTCATTTTAAAAGACACACGTTATTTTATGTTAATACATTGTTTTGTAACTGCTACTTGTTGCTCAGTGTATGTTGAAGATGGCTCAAAAGCAGATTCTTCTGTGAGGGAGATGGTGCTGAAGTTGATATCTGATGGGTTGGAAAGCAGATTATTGTCTGTTATCGAGAGTTTATTGTCTGCCACTTATCCTGAAAGCATGGTAAATTTATATGTTTTCGTTGATACATTTTAAACTGTTAGATGCTAATTTTACCCCTATGAAATGCATACAGTTAGAGGAATGTGTAATTAATGAACTTTATTTGATGAAGTATAATAAATGGTAGAATGGGAAACTTGATAAATTATTTTAGTAATGCTTTGACTGTTCCACAGGAGGTGGATTTTTTCACTTTATGGGCTGAAGAGATGCTGATTGAAGACAATTTGATCTTAGATATTCTTTTTATTGCTTATTATGAATCGTTCTGTACATGTGATGGTAAACAATGGAAGAATTTATGTTTACTTTATGAGGTATATTTTCTTTCCATATCTACTGCTTTCTTTTACCTTTTTTGTAAGGCAAGTTACTCAAGACCGTTTCAATGCAGAGGATGATATCTGGATCTTGTAATTTTGGCAAACTGGCCATATCAACTGAAGCTGTGAAATCTGTATATCATGCTAGAGTACAATTGCTGCTTATTCTAATAGAAACTCTTTACCTTGAAAATATTCTTCAAATGGTCCATGATGAGACTCCTTTCAGGTTCAACCTTCTTAATCTTTGTTTACATTTTAATAGCACATGGTATTTTGAAATATTTCTACTACAATTATGTTTGCATGTATATTCAGTTTTAAAAGTTCATATTGAAATTCACTGCAGTCAGGGAAATATTTCTTTTGCCTTGAGTGATATTCAAGAGGTGGATGCGATTATTTCTAGTCTTGATCCATTTGAGACTAAAGAAGCAGGCCCATTAATTTTAGCCTGGGCGGTGTTTCTATGTCTTATTTCATCTCTTCCAGAAAAACCAGAATATAACATGATTACGGTACCCCAGCTGTTTCTGATTATTCTTTTATCTACAATGATTACATTGCATAAATTGTAACCATACTTTGGTTTCATATAGCAGGAAACCGATCACGTGGGTTATGTTCGTCAAGCCATCAGAGCTGCATCACTAAATTATTTTGATGAAATTCTTCAAAGTGATCTTTTGAAGGATTCAGAGGTGGGCCATAACCGTTCTCCAATGTTTTAATGTATCTACTTGCTATACTAATAAACATCACGTAAATTAATAAAAACTTGCAATACCGTTTTTGTTAGGGTCCTATTGCTAGTTCTCGTAGTGTTTTGAGGACTTTCTTCTCTGCTTTCATAGCATCCTATGAGATCAGCCTTCAGGTAACTGGTTTCATGTGCATTTCTTTGGTTAACTGACAAAGATGTAGCTTGTCTTGTGCATTTTTGTTATTCACAGCGACTTCTTTGTTGCAGTTAGAGGATAATAATCTCAAACTGATATTGAATATCCTTGGAGAAATCTACCGAGGAGAGGTTTGGCTAATACCTTTTTTTTGGCTTATAATTTTTTAATTAAAGGAATGAAGGCCAACTGTGTTCATTTATTCCATTCTATTGCAAGTTCATTTGACTTGGTCAACTTTAACGATACAGGAGTCACTTTGTGTTCAGTTCTGGGACAGAGACAGCTTCATAGACGGTCCTATTCGTTGCCTGCTTTATAACTTAGAAGGTGAATTCCCTTTTAGGACCGTGGAACTTATTAGCTTATTGTCAGCTCTCTCTGAAGGAGCGTGGCCTGCAGAATGCGTGTGAGTACCCAAATTGCTCTGCATTACAGTTTTTTTTCTCATTTATTTAGAATATGAGCATTTCATGTACATATTATGTCATTCTATAATATAGTCTAATATGAACAGGTATAATTTTCTTGATAAATCTGTTGGGTTGTCTACTTTGGTTGAGCTAAGAGGCAACTTTGGGGTTGATAATAATTCAAGAATCATTGAGACTCGATTGCCACTTTGTGTTCCTGGATTTGAAGGCCTCGAGATACCAAGGGATACGCGGGGTCGTGTGTTGAAGTTCATTGATGATAACACTGCCCTTGTGCGGTGGGAGGTAAATTGTAAATACTTTGTTTACCTTCTAGTACTTATGTATATTCAAGATTTAGTTTACGCAATTAATGTATGGCTACTGTAATGTTACTTGGTTTCTGCTTACTTTTGCATTATGTTTCATGTAGTATAATCAATCTGGAGTGCTTGTGCTTCTTTTGCGTGTGGCGCAAGAAATGTATCCAGATGGTTCTGAGGAAGTCCTTGTTATTCTTGATTTGATTAGCCGACTTGTCACATTTAACAAGGTAAATTGTATGGTAGTCTCCCTTGTGCTTATTTTCATTTGCCAAAATTTGGACTCATAAGACAATCGCACTATATACATGCATCTCTCTCTCTCTCTATATATATATATATATATGTTATATATATATATGTAGAGGCCGGTTAATGTACAAGACCACCTTATCATGCGAAGCGTACACGAGCATCTCAACCGCACATATGACCTACTCTAGGCCTTCAATTGAACGCGGTGGCACAATAGTAATTAACTTTACATAATTACGCACATTATTGCATAATTACTCACGGGTTGGGTTAAACCCTAATCATGCACGTTATTTGCATAATTACGCACGTTTTATAATGCATAATCATTCACGTTATAAAATATCAAAACCCGCATGCCACCAAACATGAAAATTACGCATGTTAAACTCAAAATTACGCATGGGTTGTTTCAAAACCCTAATTATGCATGTTATTTACATAATCACGCACGTTATAAAAAATAAGGAATGACACGCGTCTCAATCTCCTGCTCGCGTATCTTCGCACGATAAGGTACTATTGTATTCTACACACTCTCTCTCTCTATATATACATATATATATGTACATGGATGGATAATTTGAGAACCACCCCTAGTTGTGAGAACTCTCATTTCTCAAGCGTTATTTAAAACAAAATTTTCTCAGATCTTGTATTTACTACTAATTAGAAGATGTTTAAAAGTTAAAATTAAAAAACTTAGCGTGAAATTACATATATGTAAGAAAAAGACATGAAAATTTTCTGTGTACGTAAAAACAAATTACGTATATGTAATGCAAAAACCTTTCCATTTATGTAATTTCACACTAAATTATTATTATTTTTACATTTTCTAGTTAGTAGTTGATACAAGATCTGAGAATAAAAAAACGCTTGGGAGATAGGAGTTCTTACAACTGGAGGTGGTTCTCTAGAGATCCTGATCCTATATCATCATCATCATCATACTCGATAAATCCCACCAATAGCAAAGCTAAGGTAGGGTCTGAGGAGGGTAAGATGTAGACAACCTCACTTCTACCCAGTAGGAATAGAGAGGCTGTTTCCAGTGAGACCCCCGGCTCGATAGTAGTTTTGCATCAAGCCTTGGACATAAGGCACATAACACTCAACAATCGGGACAAAGGCCGATTAGTGCATGTTCTTTCGGCTATCAACGCCACCACATGATGCATGATTAACCGTCCGCCACTTTTAACGTTATTTTCACGACATTAGTAAGATAACGTTAAATTAGTGCAATTTCACTTTTGCCCCACGAGGGCCCACAATATACATTATATGTGCACATCGCAAGCGGGGCGTAATCCTGATCCTCTATATATATGCATATATATATATATTAATCCTCTGTGTTTTATCAGTCAACTATCACTCCATCACTTACCTATAGGCAGGATTTGTTTAATTTTCTTTAGGAATCCGAATTATAGATCCAATAGTGTTCAAAGTATACCCTTTCTATTGCATCAACAATATAGTATAGTGCAACATATTTAGGAATATCTCAGTCTATGTGTACATATCATTTTTCAAACTTCCATAGATTCTTTAAAATATTGTAATCGATACTAAATCTAGAAATGAAGAATTTTATAATGTTTCTTATATGTAGACCAAGTAGAAAACTAAATTTGTCTTGAGTAATTGAGAGTGCATTTGTTATAACTTTCCGTCGTTTGTTTTGTTATTAAGACTAATCATCTGATTGGCTAGTCAAGTAGGATATATAACATATATTATTTTTTTAATTGAAAATTTCAGTCACAATTTGCAAAACCAATTTTATACATGTTTTTTGTAATTTTTATTTATTTATAGAACTAGATGGATGCCCCATTACTTGCTGTTGGTAGGGTAAAAGTACTTTTAAGTGAACTTGGGTGTTTTGTGTACAGGCTGTGTGTCATTCTCTGCTGAGTATTGGTGATACAATTCATGACAGAGACATAAGGTACGGTCAAACTATCCTTCTCATTGGAGTTTAGTTGTGTAATTATCATTTTTTTAGAATCTAATCAGATATGTTTGTTACTTTTTATATTAAGGTTAAATGTGGCTGAGATCATATGCACCTTGATCAAGAATCTTTCTCCTACCGTTAGTGGAGCATTAATGATGTCAAGTGGTGTTAACATTCTGGCAATGATGTTAAATTGGTAAAAGTTATTCAGTTTATTGACGCTTGTTTAATCAAAGCTGTTGGGCTAGTTGTATTTTTGTCATTATTTCTGTTGTTATCATAGTTACCTGTTTTTCTTTTTCTGCTTGCAGCTCCCCATCTCATGTTACTCCAACTATTCTGAAGACCAATATTTTTGATGTTTCTATAAGGATGAATTCTTTTAACGATGGCCCTGATGGATTATCAAGGTGTGTTTAGTTAGGTTTTCAGATGTGTTTTATTTATTAATATTAGATAATATTTAATATAGAAAAATATTGTTTTTTTTTCTCCAGTGGCTCCTGGTTGCTTTCTGGAAGACTTGCTAAATTACTAGTTGTCGACTGTGAGCATAACGACAGTTCGTGCCCACTTGCAGTATCAGGCATGCTACGTGATCTTAATTCTTAGTCAATGTTCTGTTCATGTTTCACTATTTTATATTTTTAAAAAATAATTCGACGATTTAATTTGTAATTTTTTTTTGGTTTTGCACTTTGTGTCAGTGTTGGAGCTCACCTTTCAGCTTTTGCAAAAGGGGATAGAAAATGACTTCCTCCTGGCTCTTACTGTTTTCTCGATTCAGTATGTTCTTATAAATCATGAATATTGGAAATACAAAGTGAGACATTCTCGTTGGAAGGTGACATTGAAGGTATTTTTGATGAAACAACGTGCTTAAACTTCGAAAAAGTTATTATAAATTTACAAGCTTACTAAATTTGCACTGAATCTGTAGCTTTGAAAAGTGAAAATTATAGATTTTATTTACTTGTTCTTATAGGTGCTTGACGTTTTGAAGACATGCATTGTGTCAATCTCACACTCCCCAAAAATGGGAGAGATTATTCGTGACTTATTGCTCTCCGATTCTTCAGTTCACAATGCTCTTTTTCGCATCGTTTGTATAACAACACCAACTTTAGAGGTTTGATTTGATTCCCTTTATACCCTACTAGTCAACCTCAGGTCAAATATCGGATCACTACTTGTCTGCATAAATAATCTCACAAAATTCTTGCAGAATCTTTATGTCAGCCGCCTGTATGATCTAGCAGAAATTGAAGGTTTGCAGCTAGCAATTTGCTCTGTATTGGATATTTTCTGCATGCTTTCTGATCTTTTTAAGGTGCGTTTGCATTAATTATTTCAATTAATATTAGATTATTAGCTGACAGCTATTTTGTTACCGTCTACTTCAGTTAACTGATGTTTGGTTTTACTTTATCTCTAGGATACTTTGCCTGGCTATCAAGTGTTTCATCAAGCAGTGTTGTCACCTACAACCAAACCAATTCCAGTGATTACAGCTATCGTCTCTCTTATATCATTCTTTCGAAATCCTGTAAGGGAGTACAAACATACAAGCTATTAAAGCAGTTAGTTTATTTATTTATTATTATTTTTAACTCTACGTTGTAACTTTATGAACAGAAGATCCAATTGGGTGCTGTGAGCGCTCTCTCTACGTTACTCTTGACTGCTGAAGATTTACAGCCGTACATGTCTGGAAATGCATGTTTTGGTCTGGATGACAAACAGGTGAAAAACCCTTTTAGTTTATTAAATTGGGTGGTTTATTCAATATTGACACCTATTATAACTCTTGTATGCGTGATTTTTATCAGATTGCAGATTTTAGAAATTCTAGCATTACGATAATCAGCGACCGATCTTTTTCACATGAAGATCTCATCGTCAATACGTTTAAGATGCTTGCTTCAGCAGCCTATTACCAGGTCTGATTTGTTTTTCTTTGCATCCTTTAAATAACTGATCATTAAGTCAGTTAATGGTCTCTGTTTCATGACAGAATATATGTTTTTATGTGCTAACTGTTCAACTATGCAGCCTGCTCTTCTTGTAGCACTAATTGACTTAAAGGATAGTACAACTGACGATAAGTTTGACTCTGTGGGACCAAATAGAGAAGATCTACTTGATGCTCTTTGTTTGTATGTTGAAAAATCCGGTGAGATGATAAAAAGGTACGACTTGTAATAGTTTTCAATACTTAATATGGATTATGGGGTCCCACTGCTAAAGACTTATATTAATTTTCTTTATTTCCAGTCATCCCAAAATATTGCTGAATTTTTTGGATTTGTTGATGGCATTGTGGCAAGGAGCTCCCCAATTCATTAATATTCTGGCCCGTTTGAAGAAGTCTGGAGTTTTTTTAAAGCAGTTGTCAAGCTGTATCTCACCGGAAGATCATCATCTTTTAAGTTCAGACTCTTTAATCGCATCGTACAGATATCAGTGCCAGTCTGACATTTTGCAAATCATGTCTCTTGAGATGTTTTTGCAGAACAAGTTATTACATGCCGAAAATATCAGAAAAGATATTGTTGGGAAAGCTAGTAATGGTGAGAAAACAGAAAATGGTTCAAGAGACATATTATCTAGCTGGTGCAAGAACTCAGTCCTGAATAACCTCGTTAAGTCATATGCTTCGTGTGAATATGACAATGACAAGTATCTTAAAGGACAGGTAATCATACTTTAGCTTAATTTCATCATATTTTACTGGGTGCGTTTGTTTATTAAGACTCATCTCAAATGAAATTTTACAGATTTCTGCAGCTCTATTCTCTGTTCAAGTTTTTTCAAAGTTAAGAAATGGTCACACTGGGAGTTTGTCTGTATCATTAGTTGAAAAAATAAGCATTTTGGGAAAAAAGGTTTGTCTCTTTTTATGCTTGCGTGGTTTATCATATTTATCAGCTTGTTCCATTACATATTTTAAGCAGATAATCGTATAATGCACTTGTACGTAGTGTTTATTGTCAATAACAGCGTCTCTTCTTATTGCAGTTACTTGATCTACCTGCATTTTCTGAGTTGGTAACTCAATATGGACAGCAAGGTTATAGGTAAAATTACTGTCGTATCCCTAATCACGCATGTTTTCTGTCAGTACATGTAATGTATTTCTGTTTCTTATTGTACCTGTAACAGCTTTTAATTGTTTATATTGCACTGAAAAAGAAAAATATTGTTGGCAGTGAAGGAAAGGAGCCAAAGAGTTTAATATTAAGTGACCTGTATTACCACATACAAGGAGAATATGAAGGTCGTAAGCTAGAACATCAGTTATTCAAAGCGCTGTTCCAATTTCTTTTAGAATCCAAGTTGTTGGAAAGTTACAAAACTAAGGATGGTTCTAACTTGTCGATTCATGCTAAGGATGTCTTGTTATTCGACTGCGCCCGTCTAGAAAAGGATTTGGGAATCGAGTTATGGGATGTTTTGGAATTTAAAGACGTGAAAGCAGTTGCGCAAACAATGTTGACTCATATGAAAGAAGTTAATTCTATGTTGCTGCTCAGCAATTGCAAACTTTCTGCTTTGAAGGCATTGACAACTATGTTGCCTCTGTATGATGAAGATGTAAGTAATTCACACACACACACATATAGGGTGAAGATCATTTAGGAACCACCATTTATGGCGAGAACCAGCGTGAACACAACCAAAACTACTTAAAAAAGCTTAAAAACACACAAAAAGTTGGTTCATTGTTTGCTATGGGGCTGGGTGTTTAGGTTTTTGGGTGGTGATGGGGTGGGGGGTTCATTTTTTGTTTTGGGTTTATTTTGGTTGTGTTCACATTGGTTCTCATGGTTCTCGCTCTAAAGTTGGTTCTCGCATGAATCATACCCTAGATATGTGTATATATTTATAGGGGAGGGTTCAAGAGAAAACTCCTTTTATTGCGAGAACTCGAAAACTCCTAAAAAAGCTTAAAAAACACACCAAATATTTTTTATTTTTTTTTAAACATTTTTGGCTGTAAATCTAGCATTTTCAAAATACAAAAAAAAACTTTTTTTTTTCAAAAAAAAAAAGTTGAAATTTGTATTACACATGTGCAACACTACGAAAAAAACTAAATTTGTTTAGGGTTAAGAGATCCTAGTTAGGGTTCGACGAGCCGGTTCCAATGCCGTTGGAATGAGTCCAATCGGAGTTCGTTTGAGTCGGTTCCCCTACTTTTTTGGTGTTCCCCATTGAACCTCCCACTATATATATAGTGAGAGAGAGAGAGCGAGAAAGTGTAAAATACAATAGTGCTTATCGTGCGATGCGTACGCGAGCAGGGGATTGAGACGCGTGTCATTCCTTATTTTTTATAACGTGCGTAAATATGTATATAACATGCGTAATTAGGGTTTGGAACAACCCATGCGTAATTTTGAGTTTAACATGCGTAGTTTTCATGTTTGGTGGCATGCGAGTTTTGATTTTTTTTATAACGTGCGTAATTATGCATTATAATGTGCGTAATTATGTATTATAATCTGCGTAATTATGCAAATAACGTGCGTAATTAAGGTTTAACCCAACCCATGCATAATTATGCAATAACATGCGTGATTATGTCAAGTTAATTACTATTGTGCCACCACGTTCAATTGAAGGCCTAGGGTTGCGTAATTATAATGCATAATTACGCACGTTATAAAAAAACCAAAACCCGCATTCCACCAAACATGAAAATTACGCATGTTAAACTCAAAATTACACATGGGTTGTTCCAAACGCTAATTACACATGTTATATACATAACCATGCACGTTATAAAAAAAATAAGGAATGACGCGTCCCAATCTCCTGCTCGCCTATGCAACGCACGATAAGCACTATTGTATTTTACACTTCCTCTCTCTGTATATATATATATAGGTTATCGTACAATAGCCCCTTAACGTGCGATGGTACGCGAGTAAATTACGCATGTTCGTTTGTAAATTACGCCCATTATAAAATTCAAACCCTAATTACGCATAGAAATCATGCATGGTCAAAACACAAAATCATACATAGGTCGGTTTTTACTCTAATTATACATGTTATATCATATAATTACGCACGTTATTTTGTTGGTCGCGTACCGTCGCACGTTAAGAGCCTTTTGTAATTTTAACTTTCTCTTTATAGATATTTGTTCATAGTATTATTTCTTTTTAATATGATTTTGTTCTTCATGGAAGGTTACTATTGGTGGAAGACTTTCTGAGCAACTAATCGGTTCTTGCATCCAACTTATATGTCGGTCTGTTGACAAAGCCACAGAATCATCGGTCCTTGATTTTCTTGCAGCTCAAGTAGAATTACTTCACAATTTCATCAGATTTGTGAAGAAAATGTCGTTATCTTCTTCAATACTTGTTATAAAAACAGTAGGTTCCAGTTTAAAAACATTAAAAGACTTGAAGAATCCATCGTCTGTCGATCTTAAATCGACAATCAAGCTTTTACTTACCCTACTTCTCTCTACCGTTGGATCGATCAACAATGAATCCGAGGTGTCAGATGTGTATGTGAGGCTTCTACCAATTCTCTGCACCTTCAGTGAACCAAATGACTATTGTACCCTTTCATTGGCTACAATCGATATACTTCTGAAACGTATCCAGACACCTTCTATATGGTTCCCCATCATCCAGAACCATCTACACGTACAGACTATCGTTAAAAAGCTTCATGATAAAACCTATCTACCTTCGGTTCCCGTGATACTAAAATTCTTTTTGACGTTTGCACTCGTGAAAGAAGGTGCAGAGATACTCGCTAACTCCGGATTCTTTACATCTTTACGAAATTTACTAGAAAACGGAAACGAGTCTGAAACCGCTCAAATTGAAAATCCTGAGCGTGTATGGGGTCTCGGGTCGGCTGTGGTGTCGATGATTATCTACTCATTGAAGGACACCGATATGGTGGATTATGTCATTTCTTGTTTTATGTTGGAGAAATCAGATTTAATTTCTTATTGTTTGACTACACCAAACTTCCCGCCTGATGTCAGCGACAGAAAAAAGAGAGCCCGTGCTCCGCGAAAACAACCGAGTTTGAGCGCTCTTAACGAAACGCAGCATACCCTTGTGCTATTGTGTGTACTAGCCAAACATCACAACCTATGGAGTAAAACCATGAAAGAAACGGACCCACAGTTACGTGAAATGAGTATCCGTTTGCTATCTTTCATTAGTAGGGGCAGACATCTTGCAGAAAACAGTCCATTACTTTGTCATCCTACTCTTAAAGAAGAGCTCGAATGGCACAAGAAACCGTCTTTTATAAACAGCAAAAGCGGTTGGTTTTCTTTTTCTTCCGCTTTAACATTATCATCATCAACTGCACTTGTGGTAGTTAAGGACACGTCGGCTGGAAACATTGATGTTCCTCATCAAACAATGTTCTCAGACATGGCTGCAATTGAGGTTTACAAAATTGCATTTCATCTTTTGAGTTTTTTGTGCTTGCAAGCTGCTGCAGCTGCTAAAAGAGCCGAGGATTTAGGGTTTGTTGATGTTGCCCATTTTCCCGATCTGCCCATGCCTGATATCCTACATGGCTTGCAGGTACATGATTTTAACTATCGAGTAAAATGCCATTTTTGTCCCTGAGGTTGTTTGGCCGGTTTTGCAAGGTTTGTTTTTCCGCATCTGGATCCAAAAGGTTTGAAATCTTGCCATTTTCATCCGGCTTGTTAACACCATCCATTTTTCTTCATTAAGTCAGGGGTATTTCCGTCTTTTTTGTTAACTTGAAGGGCAATTCGGTCTTTTCCACTTTATGTAAAAAGACCGAATACCCCTAAAAAAGACCGAATTGCCCTTTTAGTTAACAAAAAAGACGGAAATACCCCTAATTTAGTGAAGAAAAATGGATGGAGTTAACAAGTAGGGCAAAATGGCAAAAAAATTCAAATCTTTGGACGAAAGTCGCAAAACTGGCCATACCCCAGGGACAAAAATGACATTTTACTCTTAACTATTACTACTTAAGTTACTCAACTTTTAGTCGTTGACTTGCAACTGGTAAATTATACTTATAACTGGCAAGGTTTAAAAGAACGGAAACGAGTTTCGAGGCGTTTTCCCTTTGCCTCATGAGGCGTAAACCTCGAGGTGTAAGGCCGAGGCGGTACTAATAAATAAATATAAAATTATATAATATTAGAAAAATAATAATACTAACTAATTTCATCATCAGATCATCATAAACACACATAAAAAAGACATTAAATGCTTGAAATTGACACAAAAAGTCAAAAACATCAAAAACAACAATCAAAATCCCCTAAGGCGCACTTGAGGCTCAGTCTTTCTTAGCGTCTCAGCCCCTTTGAAGCCCCCTCTGAAGCGCAGATGCAATAAAAACCCATGAGGTGCGCCTCAGACTCGGTTTTTGGCCGTTTTGCCTCGAGGCGCACGCCTCAACCGTTTTTTAAAACCATGATAACTGGTAAGTAGGTGATTCTCGGGCTTGGCTTTTTTTTAATTATTTATTACATATTTAATTAAATTTATTTGTGTGTGTATTATTTTGATCTAATTTTATATGATAACGATAATATTGATTAATATAAATGAAGTTATTGTATTTATTTTATCTTAAATAATGAGCTCATTTAAACTCTCTGCTTGATTCAAGCCTTTTGCTATGAGCGGCGTGGTCATTCACACCCCTACTCATAACCATCCACCAAGTTGAAAACGAGTTTTTGTTATTTAAAAACAGGATCAAGGAATCGGTGTCGTTAGGGAGTTATGCGAAGCCAACAGAATGACTTCAGAAATAAAGGGTGTCTGCGTCTTACTTTTACAAATAATTGAAAAAAGTTTGTACTTGGAATTCTGCGTTTCACAAGTTTGCGGTATAAGACCTGTGATGGGACGGATCGAAGATTTTTCGAAGGAAATCAAATTATTGTTTGCAGGTACTCTTGAGTGTAGGACTTTATTATCAACTGTAATTTATGTAAATTCTTTTTGTGCATTCTGAGTTTAATTGTTATCATGCAGCAACTACAGGGCATGCCTTTCTTGAAGAAACAGTGAAGTCCTTGAAACAAATAACATTGTATGTTTACCCGGGATTGTTACAGACAGAAGGGTGCTTGTGATCTAACTTGGTGTTTCGTTTCTCTTGATTCGAGGATTAATGATCAATCCGAAACAAACTTTTGTAGGCTTTTCTGATGGTCTATTTTAAGGATATTTTCATAGATATTATAATAGTTGATAATCTGGTTTGGGTAGTAGTGCATGAGAATCGGATTCTATGGCGTTTGGAGTCGTCAAAGGAGATGTGCCTTTTTGTGAATGGTGGATATGTAAAGTGTAATGATGCTTTTTCCATGTTTTACTTTTTTTTGAACGACTATATATAAATATAGCGGGCTTTTCCATGTTTTACGGGTCATGAATAATTGTTTTCCATGCCATACCCACACTGTTCAATCATAATGACGATAAGAATCTTAAAAACCTAAGACCAATGATTCACCCCCTCCTTCCATCATGTGGTGTCTACGTCAGCATGACCATTGTTAAGTTTTTAACAAAAAGATGATGTAATGGTTCACCTCTATTTTACGCCCCTCTAATGATTACGTAATGATATAATACTTGTACATTATTATTATTATTATTATTATTATTATTATTATTATTATTATTATTATTATTATTATTATTATTATTATTATTATTATTATTATTATTATTATTATTATTATTATTATTATTATTATTTATTTATTTATTTATTTTTTTTTAAATTAACAAGTTGATAAAAAAATAAACAAATAGTACAAGGTTGGGTTTTTTTTATAGGCTGCACTGTGTGGAGTGACGCCTCATGTCACCTCAGCCTATAATGTCTCATTACGCCCTTCAACACGGCACTGCCTTAGTTAAAGGGGATTGCTATAGACTCTTTCGCCAAGACAATGGCAAGAACCATTGAAGTGGCTATGGGTCCCTTACACCTTTCCACCAATCACAAATTCTTTAATTTTTTCGTTTTTTAAATGATTGGATAACCATGAAAGAGACTTTATTCTATTGTAGGGTAGCTAGCAATAAAGCCTCTCATTTACGTGACGTCGATGTGGCCTTGTTATTATTGCTAACTACCCTACAATATATTAAAGCCTCTCATACATCATATAGCCTTGTTGTTGTTGTTGTAGTAGTACTTTGGACTTACTTTCCATACGAAAAATCAAATAATTAGTATCTGGGCTGGGGAAGTTTGAAGGGCCCAATAACCTTTTAGAACATGAGAATTTGATTAGTTAAGGTAATTTTTTTTTACCTTTTCTTGTCTGATAAGACGCCACCGTCTAAATTGATGTTCACGCCCCACTACGGATGGTCTAAATTGATGTCAGGTGTTCATGAAATTCATGCTTTTATGACGGTTGCCATGTTTTTTAGCATTTTCTTACAAAATATTACATGATAAATGATGAAGCCAATCAAATAAATGAACAAATGCACATGTCTATATAATTAACGGGGTTTTTATGCCCTACTAGGGATGGTCTAAAATTATATATACATAGCCAAGGACTTATCCTCACTGTTTTGACCTTCAGTCCTAAAAATTTGAGTTTGAGCTAAATTGTCGTGTTCTAATCAAACATAATTTTAAGAATACATACATGGTGTTTTAAATGGAACAATTTCTACATTAATTGTTCAATTAACTTTATAGTGACCTATATTATAATTATAAAAGCAAATATGTAATTATTTTAGACGATCAAATAATTATACTTTTTTAAAAGTACAATCCATGTGAAGTTTGCGTATGGTTTTAGATGCTTTCACAAGAGAACTGATTTTTTTAACAGCGAACACATACACTCCACTAATACTTACTCTTAAAATCCATCTATTGTCCATCTTATGAGACTCAAACCCGCATCATTTGAGTGAGAATATAATAAACATTATGCGACTAGCCCAAAAGACCATCAGAAACCATGAATATGAAAAATATAATATTAATAGATGGGTAAATAGTTAATAAAATAAAATTAAGATGTTTGTTCCTATCATTTTTATTCTCTCTTTGTAAAAGCAAGCATCTTTTTTTCTGCGTACAGTTTGTTGCATATGTGGTATCGAATATGAAAAATGGTGGATGGGTCAAGATTCAAAGCTATTTGTTAAGAAAAAAAGGTGGTTTGTGGAATTTATCCTTATATTAATTTAGAAAAGATGCTTACTGATACCTTTTTTACTCACAATATTACTTTTCAAATTTAGTGTGCATATTTAATTGATACTTTTTATTCTATCTACTCCCTTATTTACTATTTACTAATAACTAGTTTTTTTTAATGTCACGCGTTACGGTGAAATCGAGTAAATAATAATGTAAAACAAACGTGCCTTGAAAATAAAGCATGTTGTTTAATTACATAGTTAGTCCCTGTGGTTTGTACAAAATAACATACTTAGGTACTAATAGTTTAAAATCACCTTCTAGGGTATTAACTTTTCATTTTGTAACGTTTGGAGGTATTAACTTCTAGGGTATTAACATAGTTAGTCCCTGTGGTTTGCACAAAATAACATACTTAGGTACTAATGGAATGTGATTTTAAACCTACAAATAACGTTAATACCTCCAAACGTTACAAAATGAAAAGTTAATACCCTAGAATGTGATTTTAAACTATTAGTACACAAGTATGTTACTTTGTGCAAACCACAGGGATTAACTATGTAATTAACTCGGGAAAAAATTAAGCACAACTATGTACTTAAGTTTTTAGAAAAAAGTTATTACGTAAATTATAAAAGAAGTATCAAATTAATCGATAAATAAATATATGTTATAAAAAAAGAAAAAAATTATTAAAAAATGGTAAAGAAAATATATAATTTTTTAAAAAAGGAAAAAAATTAAAAATACATTATTAAAAGTAAATATAACAATAAACTATTATAATATATTAAATAATAAAATAATAAAAACCTACATATTATTATAAAAATAAAGTTAATATTCATCAACTCTTGTCAACAATATATATATAATACATTTACCATCTGAATAACAACTGTCTGGCACTCCTTTATTGGTCGTGACTTTTTGTATTTTACTTTCGAAACTTCAACTTCGCGAAAATACGTGTTTAGCCCCTCTGCTTTCAAAAAAGTTTTCCTTCTATTGGTTAACTTTGTTTATATGCGTGTTTAGTCCCTCTACTATAACTTTAGTAGTATACAGTATCTTTCTACTTTTATTCCTTTTAGTGTTTTTGGTGGTTGTGGTTGTTGGATATTTATGTCCGGTTCGATAAGTCAACGCTACCGACCAAGTCTTGACCCGTAAGAGTTACACCGTAGGCAACGAACTAAAATCCACTTAACCTGTTTAACTGGTAATTACGAACGACATATGAAACGGATCATAATTATATTTATGATCGTGAGCGGGTTTATGTTAATTAACAAACTAGTTGCGGGTATTAACTGAGAGACGGGTACATGGACCAGGTGAGATAACTACACCCACCTCGCCACTTGTCGCGCATACACCCTTGCTGCGCCATTTGTCGCACATGCATCCACGCTACGCCACTTGTCGTGCATGCAAAGAACCCTAGCCACTTGTCACACATGCATATGCATGTCCGCCACTTGGCAAACATGCATGTACCTTCATGATCTATTTAATCGGACTTTGGTCTTGCATTTAGATGATGATGAAAAACTAGAAAAGCTCTCAAAACACCATAACTTCTACCGCCACCACCGTGGGCCGCCGTTGCCGCCACCGACGCGGCCCCTGCTGCCGCCCCCCCTCGCCGCCGCCAGTACCGCGGCCACCGCCGCCGCTACCCGACATATACCCGTGTTTCGTTGGTTCGTATCACTAGAACGTGTTTGTTGAACTTCGGTGTCTCAACCGGTTAGTCATTAACCGAGGTATATCTTTCTCATCGGTAGTTAAGTATCCTTATCACTGTGCTCGTATTTGCATGTAACCAGATCCTGTCGGGTATTGTTTATTGTTGATCACTTATTCTTTTTCCGCTGCATTTTATTAATTAACTCGCTTAATTAACTGACTATTATTTATTGAGCCGGGTTTTGATAAATAAAATTTTAACCGATCACCATGGAATCCCAACAGTGGTATCAGAGCCTTGGTTACAAATCTAAATATTTTTTTAAAGGCACTTTAATTTTGGTTAATATTTTATTTGTTTTGCTTGACCAAAACATTGCGCGATTTATTTTGTGATTGTTGTGCAATATGTAAATCTGGCCCGACCTTGTTTTGTAGTTGTATATTTTATTCGGTTTTGTTATTATGGTTTTTTGGCCACCTAGATGGTTCAAAGTTGTAATAGATAGGGTTCTTTTCTTTATTGTATTTTGTAAATATTGTAATAAACGAAGACCTGGAGACAAAACCGAGGACGCAAAAACATGAGTCATGAAGTTAGTGGGAGTTGCTCGAGACGACTAGATGCATTCAAGTCCATCCTTTTGGTTGTTTGTGTGTTGTGACCCCGTGACCCGTTTGATCTTGCTATTAGGCTCTAGCAAGATCGAACAATTTTTGGCCATATAGATTTACGTATTTGTCTTGCCATTGTAGTTGCTTTTATCTTATAAGTTATAACATAACCAACCTAAATACCAACATGATTTTAAAAGGAGTTTTAAAATATTAAAACAGTCACATTAAAACAAGTTCTAAATTGTTTTTACAACTTGTTAAAATTTTGTTATAAAACAAAGTTTGTTTTTAAAACGAACAATAACCAATTAAGTTTTGCAAATTAAACTAGTTTTAATTTTCCAAAACTATTAACCTAATAGATTTCTATTAACTTAAAATTGGTTATTTCAAGTCGCGACAAATTTAGTTTTATAGGTTATCTAAAACTAATTGTCCCGAGAGGTGAAAGGGTCCTTTTGGTTATGTTGCAAATTTAATATCTAAATTAAAATCGACTTTAACGACCCTATTTGGTAAAAATTAAAATCAATGGTCTATGTCATCCTACTACAAGTAACACTTTGGGCATAATGTGAACCATCTATGTTGGAGCCACAACACGACACTTGGTGTCTAGCTTATCTTTCCAAGGTGCAAGGGCTTCGTCGACACATCCGACCCTTACACATGTGATCGTTTTAGGACGACTTTTACTTTTCTTCTCTTGTTACGTGCCCCAGCTGTCTCGAGAACAAAAGTGGCATAGATGAGGCCAAACGTATCAATGCAATGACAACAGGTTATCCTCGCAGCCTCATAAACCCTGGGAGTTGTGCTTTTCTCACAATTAACAATTGTTGTCAGTCCGCTTGAACCTCTTGCTAATGTTGCGTGCTACAACTGCCTTTAGAAAGAGCTTCTAACCGGATTCTCATTCCTTATCGTCTCACCTCATGAAATAAGGAAATATACATCGAAAACACTAATTAAAATCACCTTGCTTATATAACAGATGTCTAATGAACACAATTCCTTCATTCTCAAGTCTAAACTTGAAAAAGAAAAAAAATGAATAACACCAACTTTCTCGAATGGCACCGCAATCTGAGAATAGTTCTCAAGATGGAGAAAAAGTTGTACATCTTAGATGGCTCAGTCCCTACCGAGCCTCAAAGTAACACTACTGCTACTCGCAAGGCAATGGAAAAGCATAACGAGGATGCCGTTGAGGTAGCCTGCTTTATGAAAGCCACCATGTCTCCTGAACTTCAGAAGAACACGGAAGATAAGGATGCTTATGACATGATCCAGCAACTGAAATGCATGTTCCAGAAACAAGCCCGACAAGAGCGATATGACACTATGAAATAACTCATAAGCTGTAAAATGCTAGAAGGATCATGTGTCAATACTCATGTGCTTAAGATGAAATGATACATTGACCAAATAAACACACTTGGTTATTCCACAAAAAACCAACCAAGTTCTAATGGTCAAGTCTGGTGGTGTTAAGAAGCCCAATAACAAGAAAAGGAATCATAAGAGCAAAGGCAAGAGAAAAGTTCTTGTTGCTGCCAGAAATGCCACCAAGAACAAGCATGTTAGAAAACCACACCCTCCTGAGGAGCGTCAGTGCTTTGAATGCAACCAAATGGGGCACTGGAAGGGAAACTGCCCACAGTATCTAGCCAAGCTGAAGACGAACATGGCCAACAACATTGGCACTTCTTCTGGTATTCTCATTTATGTTATCGAACTTTTCACTGTATCTAGCAACACATGAGTATTTGATACTAGATGTGGTTACCATATCGTTAATGTCTTGCAGGAGCCTAAAAAGTGGAAGAAACTGAAACAAGGCCACATTGAACTCACAGTTGGTAATGGAAAGAGAGTTCTAGTTCTGGAAACTAGAACAATTTTGTTTTTCATGTCCCTCTTGTAACACCCCGTGTTACCGAATGTCAAAGTCAATGTCAAAGCCAAGATTGACTTCTTTGACCATAGTTAGTCTATTTTATGTTTGCGATTACGTTAGTTGTATAATGTGGAGTAAGTGTTATTAAACAAAGTAATCGAACGTTCAAATCAATGCGAAACGCTAAACGACTGTGAATAATAGGATGTAACAATGCGATAAAGTCAATTAATCAATAATCGAGCTAAACTAATCATCATCGAACTCGAGACTCGAATTACGCGAATTCTAGTGTTAGTATACGTGTGTGTGTGCCTTATGTGTTACTTGTGCGTGTTTACTTTAGGTTATGTGTGGTAATCAATCGAAACTCGAAACTCAATCGAACTCAATCAAAATCAAATTATGATAATTGGTGGCGAAAAGACAGCGCGAGACATAGGTGATTGTATGTTAGATATAGTGGTTGGGATTAAAAGTAATTTAAAAAGGAAACTCTATCGTACTCTCATCAATCGCAATCGAAATCGAAATATCGAAAATCGTCGCACTGAACGCTCGAATCAGGCAACTGAACGATCAGGCTCCCAACCGATCGAACAGCCCAGCCGATCGGACTGCTGTCCGATCGGGGTGCCTGACCGATCGGCCAACCCCTTTCCTCTTCTGGAAGCCTATAAATACCCCTTGTCACTTTCAAACTTTCTACTTTTGGAAACCTCTGACCGACCAGCTCGTGCTTCCCTCCTTTTCTCAAATTCCTTCCGATTCCGGTAAGATTTCATCCTAAATCTTGTACTTTCTTGATCTATACACACTCCTACACCTTTCTATCTTTCAAATCTTACTTTTTAACCGTGAAATCATCAAGATTCGAGTGTTCAAGGATGATGTCATCATGGTGTTCTTGAAGAACTCCATGTTTTGGCTCCAATCCATCAAGAGTCACTTGGATCTAGCCGATTTCCACATAAATAAGCAAAGATCTATCATAGATCTAAACATTTACATGGTGAAAAGGATTGAAAGAATGTTTTTCCAACTTTCTTTCAACTCTCTTACACTCAATGCCTTCAACCCGGTAGAAACGGAGTTTGAACCGACTCACTTACCATCCTAGTAGTTGTGCGGTTCAAGATTCGGGTTCTATCCACGAGATTCACCGACTTCGGGTAAAACGTTAAACTCCGTCCTGAACAGCTCACCAGCCGGATTTGGGTGATTCCTGTCCGAGCAGGAGAAACAAGTAAGAACGAGGGTTCTATGGTTCAAATCGTTGTCAAAGTACCTCGATATGACGTCAAACAATCAAAACAACCAATTGTTAGACGAACCGGCCGACCAGGTCAGGAAGCTGACCGATCGGACTGGCTGTCCGAACGGCAGCCCAGCCGATTGGATAAGCCAGCCGATCGACCAGGCCAACCGATCGGCTAGCACATGGCCCCACACTTTAACAAATTCATGAAGTCTAGTATTGAACGAAGTGCTGTTCGATCGGACTACGGTCTGATTTGAATTACTCTTCGAATCATGAGATACTATGCTTCAACACTTAATCGATTTTCAACTTGTTCAACACGTTGGAGTGCCACCCGATCGGTCGAGCCGTCCGACCAGATGACACCCTGATAAGAACTTGTTGTTGAAGTACCTAACCGATCGGTTAAGCCGACCGATCGAACGTTCCGTTCGATCGATCGACCTGAAAGGTAAGGATACTCCACTGTTTTCAAATACTACAACGAAAAACTCAAAAGGTCAAACCATCATACACAAACACATCCTTCTCAAAGGAAGAAACAAGCCACTCGAACAGTCCATCCGATCGGCCTACTGAACGACCGGACATACTGTCCAAACGGACTGGTTAACCGAACGATCAAGCCGTCCGATCGGACCTACCGTCCGATCGACCAGGCTGTCCGACCCACCAACACTTGTTTACGTTTTACGCGTTGCTTATCGTTATGCTATCGAACTATTCAGGCTAACCCTACTCTCAAGTGCTCCCTTCAATCCATCAATCGCTGTGAGTATACTCGAACCCGTTTTTGCTTTAGCACTTTTGGGTGTTACATACGTTACTTATTCTAAATCACAATCGAACACACTACTCAATTATTTCAAGCGCTAACCGATACCGCATGTATTACGTGACTAAATGAATGCTTGTTGTTATGTTTACACGTGGAATGTTGTCTACCTGCGTTAACGACGATAGTACTATAGTTTGGACTCAGCACCCGTTTACACGGGGGTTGTTAAGGACAATTACTTGCATGGATTACGGTGGTAATCATGTATTGCGAACTGCCTTGGGCAGTCAACCCACAGTCATTGGTATTGATAGATCCATGTCGATAATTAACATGCTTCGTTTTCCCCTGTGTACGTGCTGGTTATCCGTAAACTATTTCGAACTCTATTATGCTATTATCAAACTTGTATGCTTACCTTTACATTTTATGTATTGACTTTATTTTAACGTATGTGATAGGCAATTAGGATGCTTATCTGCTAGGAAGGCGAGCTTAGAATAAGCGTCTAGAGCATAGTTGTCTGTAGATCTTGCAGATCGAGTCTCTAGAAGCATTTGAACAATTTTTATATTTAAATCTGAGTTGTCGGAACAAAATATTTGACTTGATGTTATCTGTAATAATTTGTTTACTATTTAAGGTACGGTATAGGACGTATTATATAAATTGAATAGTAATAATAATTGTTATGGAGACTTCTGACAATCTGTTTCGCTCAGTGCCATGCCCCGATGATTCCGACATCGGTTGGGGTGTGACACCTCTGGCCTTGTAGTTACTTTAAATAACTGTTTGTATGCACCTGGTTTGACCAGAAACATTATTTCAGTTTCTTCACTGTTTGAACAAGGATTCAAGTACGTTTTAATGGTTTTTCTATTTTAGCCTACGTAAATGATGTCTTTTATTTTGAGGCTAAACCTCGAAATGGTATTTATGAGATTGATGTTTAAACAAGTAATAACATATATTATCTTTCTAAACGTAACAAAGCTGGTATGAATGAAACATATTTATGGCATTGCAGACTTGGCCACATAAGTAAGACACGCATAAAATGGCTCCAGTCCGAGCAGATTCTTGAATCCACTGGACATGATTCCTTTGATGATTGCGAATCTTGCTTAGCTAGAAAACTCACAAAGCACCCCTTTACCGATGTTGGTGAACGGGCCAATGGTCTTCTAGGACTCATTCACACTGATGTATATGCCCTTTTCAGAACAATGACTAGAAACCATGACTAGAAAACCAACTTGTTAGAAAGATAAAGGTACTTCGATTAGATCGAGGTGGCGAATGCCTCAGCTTTGAGTCTCTCAATCATTTGAAAGAGTGCGGAATAATTTCAGAACCCACTCCACCTGGCACACCCCAACTTAATGGCATAAGTGAAAGGAAAAATCGAACTCTACTTAATATAGTTCGATTGATGATGTGTAGAATTAACTTGCCTCACTCCTTTTAGGGTCATGCTCTTATGACCACTGCCCGCATTGTCAATTTAGCTCCGACTAAAAAGGGAAAAAACCGCCATATGAGATATGGACTGGGCGTAAACCTGATTTAGAATACCTTAGCGTATGGGGATGTGATGCATACATCACAAGTGATTCTGATGATAAGCTCGGTCCTTGAGGCGAAAAAGGTTGTTTTCGTCAGATACTATAAAAGAAGTGGATATTATTTCTACCATCGTGATGCAAATATGATTTCCATCAAACGGAAGGGACAATTGGTAAGTCCCTTACTAATATACGAATATTTCATATAAGAAAGTTTGCACTTTTCATACAAAAATACCAATTAAAAAAACATCAAGCATAAACAATGTTCACATAGGACTTAAAACATTCGACAGTGTGTTTTAAAAACATTTACATAAGTCTTAACTAACAAAAGAACTGAGATAAACGCGGAAGCTTCAACTTCATGTGTGTTCGGTTCTTGTACGAGCTTGATTATCATCCCAAAATTTGTAATAACTGCCTAGATTTCCAAAAACTATCATAAATGTTAGATATAAGGAATTTATAACGTATCTAAGTGAGTCTGTATGTCAAAACAAATAAAATAAACAATTTTGCCAGTTCCAGAGCCTCTCGCGGGTCGTGACAGATTGAGGCATAAGCCTCGCGGGTGATGAGTGTGCTTCGCGGGGCGCGATGCTGAGGGCGTTGCCCGTCGCCGGTTGCGAAAGCCACTTATTTCTAGAAAGTTATGCAGCTAGGAACTGCAAGCTCCCAACACTACCATTTAAAAAAAAGCTCATAACTTCTACAATTCTCATCCGTTTTGCTTCAAACTTGTTTCTATTTAACCGTAAAACATTTGCCTACGTAATTAACCCTACGGGTTCACAAAATCTTAAATTAAGCTTTCGGCTTATAAATCTTTTATAAAATTATTCGACCTGTTTCCATTTAACACCATTTTCATGTTTTATGGCAAGGGTTAATCCCTTATCATTTCCTCAGGCTCACTAAACATGCATAATAAGCCCCCGCTACACGGTTCGCATACGCTTTAATGACCGCTTGATGAATTCGAATCAAGCATAAGTCCTATTTCTAATAACTTAGAAATTTAATTCATCTAAGTTTTTAACTCAACCTAAGATTCATCAATTGAATTTCCGCGTTTCCGTTACTCGGTTTACGCTTCCAATCCATTAGTTCATTCGCGTGATAAACCATCACTTATAAACGAACCAATTAACTCTTTTCTTATTTTGATCCGTTTTGATTGTTTGAGTGAATTCCATCACTTTATAAACATTCCTAACATATCTTAATTCGTTAATTCCTCCTACTACACATATCATTAACCAAACTTCACTAACAAATATGACGAAGCAAATAAGTCGCACACCTCAAAGATTTTCCTTCAAACGCGCATCCGTTCCAGCTTGTCCACTTGATGCTTCACCTGATTTGCTTATAGAGTTTAATTAACTTCATCCTTTAGAACTCATATTAAAATATATCAAACACAATTTGCCAAATTAGTCAATTACGTGATTCTTTCATATTTTCAATATTTCAAGATTCACTTAGGCATTATATCAAGCATCTTGTGGGCGAGGTTCTCACACTACTATTATCAAGTTCATGACTTTACTAATAGTCACATATTAATATTGTTTTCAAACCTCTACGTCTAGTGTGTGTAATTAGCACCTAGAATTTAACATTTTACCATCAAGTTCAACCATTTCACCACCACAATTCAAGTGTTCATCATAGTAAATCAAAACCCATTTAACATAAACATGATTAGTCATTTAAAAACTTAAATTATGGCATTAATCACTAATTTCTCATCTAGGGTTTGTTCCTAGACTTGTATTCACTTCAGTATTGCCATATCATCTACCATTCATACTTGATTCACAATTATGAAGGTTCATCAAATTTCATAATTTCATCAAAGAACAAAATTTAACATACCTTGTGATCTCCTAACTTGGGTGATCACGAATTTAGCTAATGCACTGATTTTAGGCCTGATTTCCTCTTTGATTTGAAGAATTTTGTGAACTTAGGGCTTGAGAGGTTCTTCCCCCTTTGCTCTCTGATTATAGTCGACCAAAACACACACACACACACACACACTATGTGTTTTGTGTCTAATTTTCTTTTTAATAAAATCAGTTTCTAAATTGTCCATTTCAGTCCCTCAAGTTCAAAGATTTATAAAAAGGGCTAATTATTCATCTTTCTTTACTATCTAACAACTTATTATTAACTAGGTTAAACGTTCCTAGTTATATTACCCAAGGTTATAACCAACATATGTTTATATGCATATATATATATACACATATATATATATTTTAATATTTTGGGGTGTTACAAGTCCACCCCCCTTAAAGAGGGTTTCGTCCCCGAAACCAAGAAACGTACCAAATAAGGAAGGGTAGAGGCGTTTCGTTTCTTGTTCGGACTCCCAAGTAGTGCCCGATCCCTTCTGATGTTCCCAGTTGACCTTCACTTGGTCAATTTCTTTATTTCTTATGCCTTTCCTTCCGGTCAAGAATTGCTATGGGCTTTGCCACGTAATTAAGTTTATCATCCACTTCTATATCATCATAGCGGACGTAGGCCGTTTCATCGGCCAAGCACTTTCGGATATGTGAAACATGTTATGTATTCCGCTCAATTCTTCTGGTAGTTCCAGTCGGTAAGCTACTTTACCCACCCGTTCAACGATTTTAAATGGCCCAATAAACCTTGGGCTCAACTTCCCTCTTTTTCTGAATCGAATGATTCCTTTCCATGGAGATACTTTGAGCATGAACCTATCACCAATTTGAAACTCGATGGGTCTTCGTCTTTTATCAGCATAAGATTTCTGTCGGTCTTGGGCCGCTTTCAAGTGAGCCCGAACCGCATCAATTTTCTCGTTAGTGATTCTGACTACATCTTTGTGAGCAAGTTCGCGAGGACCCACTTCACCGCAACATACCGGGGTTTGACATTTTCTGTCATAAAGCATTTCGTATAGGGCCATTCCAGTGCTTGAATGGTAACTGTTGTTATACAAAAAATCAACTAGCGGTAGATAAACATCCCAGCTACCGCCAAAATCAATGATGCATGCTCGTAGCATATCTTCTAAAGTTTGAATTATTCGTTCACTTTGCCCATCTATTTGAGGGTGATATGTTGTACTAATAAAAAACTTAGTACCCATTTGCTCTTGAAAGTCACGTTAAAAATTGAAGTAAACCGGGTATCTCTATCAGACACGATGGATACCGACACTCTGTGGCGTACTCTGATTTCATTCGTATACACCTCTGACATCTTCTCAGATGTATATATGATGTGTGTAAAATGCAACATATAAATTACATCAAATGAGGCATAAAACTAACCCCTTTTTAGTACTAATGTTGGAAAAAGTATGCTTTTGTCTTCCTTTTGTATTTTCAGGATTAAATAAGCTCAAATGAACAAAAGAAGCAAAAATGCAGCCAAATCTAACAATAATACAAGAAAAGGAATAAACGTGACAAGCCCGACCCCTCGACAACATCTTCCTAAGCAAAAAACAAGAAGAAAGCTGAGCATGGGGCTGTGCCCAAGTAGAGCACGGGGCATGCCCAGCGAACACAGGCCGTGTCCAGCGGACACGAGGCCGTGTCCAGGCTTCTGCAGAAAAGACAAAGCTATAGAAGCTTCTATTCCTGACACGGGGGCGTGCCCAGCTCAACACAGGGTCGTGGTCAACGCAAAGATACGCAGAATCTTGCCAAATCTGATAGTACAGATACGCTTCTGCACACGGGGCCGTGCCCAGCGGACACGGGGGTGTGTGGAGCTAATAAAAACTAATTGTAATTAATGATGAAAGAGAAAAAGGGTGGACACGGGGCCGTGTCCAGCGGACACGGGGCCGTGTCCAGCTTCTGTGCATGCTATAAATAGGGGTGCTTGGTTCACTTCAAAGGCATCCCTTGGCAAACCACCTCTCTCCCACTTCACCCACACTCCACCACCACCACAACACCATCATCCACCACCATCATCCATCATAGAGTGTGTGTAGTAGTCTCGAGATCCAAGATTGATAGTAAGAGTTCTTGACAATCAAAGGCCATGTTTGCCTAAGTCTCTTACATCACTTGGTAAAGACAAGCATTTAGTGTAGTACTTTTTATTTTTATTCTTTTCGCACTTTTTATTTGGTTATGTATTAGTGACTTTAATAACTAGTTTCTTATGTTGAAGGTGAAACTTCCTTATCATTTGTCTATGGTGTCTTGGCGTTATTTTACTGTCTATATAAAATAAAATATTTACACCATTCATATCTCCACGGTCTATATGGAGATATCTTGGCTACTTGGTCGGGGGTTAAGGGAATGGTTTGGTAAGCGTCTTACCTTGTTCAGTGTATAGATCCTGCAAGGACCTGGGTCAAGCTTAGTAGGACCTCCTTCAATACCCACTGGTATTGGATGGCGGGGTCCGAATTTCTTGATCCCTTCATATGTAAACTACTATTAATATATTAACCCGGCTATTTAGGATTATATCCTTGCTGACTCAAACTACTTAGCCGAGGGTAACGTCACCTTCAAAAGAGGGGCCTACCACATTACGCATTAATAACTTAATTAATTATCTTTCAATAATCCAACCCTTTAGGATTGTATCCTTGCTGACTTAAACTACTGGGTTGAGGGTAACATCACCTTCAAAAGAGGGGCCTACTACAATAACTAAGATAATCTCTTAAAAGGTGCAAACGTGCGGAAAAAATCAAAGGTTACACTAAAGGCGAGTCAGATCCAAGTGATTCATCTTCTCTATCTATTTTATTTTTATTTTTATTTTCAGCATTTTTAGTTTTTAGTTTCATGTTTAAACCTTTTTCTAAACTATTGATTTGATTAGACGTTGAGGATAAACCGGTATTAAAAGCTCTTGTGTCCTTGGACAACCTCGGTATCTTACCAACACTATACTACGCTCACGATGGGTGCACTTGCCCATATGTGTGTTTAGTGTTGGTAGAATACCGTGTTTTATAAATTTAAAACTTGACTAAAGTGTTAAAAAGGGCTAATAAAATATACATAAAAATATATACACACCGACACACATCAAGTTTTTGGCGCCGTTGACGGGGACACAAGGATTTTAAGAAAGCTTAAAATCGACGGCCTAATCAGTTTGTCAAAACCTTTTCAAAACGCGCACACATTTTTCTGCATTTTAGTTAGATTTTGCATTTACAGTAAGCTGAACACGGGGTCGTGCTGCACATTTTTTTCAAAACTCCCAGATACAGAGTCTGAACACGGGGTCGTGCTCATTGAACACGCCCCCGTACTGCACAAAACCAGTAACTTTTATTAAAACGCCCAGATACAGAATCTGAACACGGGGCCGTGTCCAGCCTCTGTTTCCGTTTATTTTTTGTTTTCTGGTCCCAAGACTCTATTGTAGTCTGCTGAGTGATTCTTATGGATCAATACTCAGGAGATTACAACTACACCTATGAGGAGGATGATTATAGGGAAGACTATTGCACCATTTGTGGTAACCCTCATTCGGTACAATATTGTGACCTTTTCGAGCCATCCACTTCATACAACTATTATGAGGAGCCCAGGTACGAGCATCAACTTCATATACACCCTATGAAGACCAAAGGTATGAACCTTCTCCCTCATACTCATATTTTGAAGAACCAAGGTATGAACCTTCACCTTCATACTTTGAGGAACCAAGATATGAGCCTCCACCTTTATATACTTATTATGAGGAACCATGGCGTGAACAACCCACCTCATATGAGTATTATGAAGAACAAAGTTACGACCCTTATCCATCATATACTTACAATGAGGAACAATGGTGTGTACCATCTACTTCATATGAGTACTATGAGGAGCCAATGATCGAACTTCCGAATTCAAGCTTTGAGGATCCTGATACTTGTTCTATCACGCACATAGCCGATAAGATAATAGAACACATTAAAACTATCGAACGTTGCATAAAAGAATCCCGCGCAAGGGAAGAGAAGTCCCGCGCAAGGGAGGAATTAACTTGTAACAAAGAAGAGATAGTTGAAAATGTGAAAATGGAAGAACAAGTAAGTGAAAAGCCGACACATGAGTTAAACAACGAAAAAGGTGAGTTCGAAAACGTTGAAATTCAATAAGATTTTAAAGAAATTAATCTCTTGTCACCTTCTTTCGAAAACCATTGTTTAGTGCCCACTCATGCAAAGTTTTTAAAAGAGTTAAACACTAACACTAAAATTGACGAAATGGTAAGCATTAGGTTAACAAATGATCAAACTACACTAATAAAAGAAGATCCATTTGAAATTAACATTACACCGGTTCCATGTTTCTTTCAAAACTCCTTTATTAGTAATATAACAATTGACAAAGATCTTTGGGTTAATATAACGCCAAACTACATTTTCGAAAAATTAAGTATTGGTGATTTTTCTCCACTTCCAATACCTATTTTTCTATCTAATCGGAAAATAATAAAGTCAATAGGGGTAGTTGAGGATGTCTTGGTCCAAACAAATCAAATGGTAATCCCAACCGATTTTGTCATCCTTGATGTCGCTCCTCTAGTTTTGGGACGACCTTTTGTAAAAACCCACGAAGCTTTGAAAAATTGGAAGTACAACAACCTACATATTCAATTAGGGGCATTTAAAAAATGTGTTGATCTTGAACGATCAATGAAATATCCAATCGGCAATGACGACCCCCTAATTGAAGATGAGCCAGAACCACCCGATAAGGTGGGTCTAGCCAAGGACCCTTATAAAAATGGCGCACCACGGAGGCATTCCGCGGAACTATCCTTAGTATTAGTTTAGATTAACTTTTATGTTTTCTAGTTTAGTTTTACTTTTCAGGAATAAAACACACTCGAAATGGTGGAGGTTACTAAGGGAAACTTGAACCCACACCCCATGCACAAAAACAGAGCCTCCCGACAATTTTTCTTCATTACAGCAAGTTTAGCACGGGGCCATGCTCACCCCAACACGCTCCCATGTCGAAGTTCTACAGAAAACGCCCAGTTCAGGTAACTGGACACGGGGCCGTGTTCGCTGAACACGCCCCCGTGCCCATCCTTCTATTTATTTTTGGTACTTGCAGTCTGACCACGGGGCCGTGCTCAGCCTACCACACCCCGTGTTCAGCTACCCAGTAACATAAAATCTTGTTTTTAACCCACTTTTACACATTTTAATCAACCGAAAAACATATTTTTGGGACACATTGAGGACAATGTGTAATTTAAGTGTGGGGGGGATGCTAAAACCTTGAATTTTGCAAGTTCTAATAACAAGCCTTACACAAAACTCTATTGGAACCGCTAATCACCCCAAATTTTTTAAAAAATTTTCATTTTTTTACTTGTCTTGGTTTAATTCAGGAATAACAAGTTCTAAAAAGGTTATATTTTTACAAATTTACAACCAATAGCATCGTGATAAAAAGAACCAACATAAGAAAATTATGAAAAGGCATGACAAATCTAATTAAAATTTGATTATATATACTTGATCACATTATAAACCCATTCCCCCAACAAGTGAGTTTTGAGCCTTTATTGCGCATACAAGCATATATCTTTAAACTAAATGCTCATTTTTCGTTTCTTGTGTGAATAGCCGCTTGGTTCTTACGACTCTAGAACTTGCCATGATGATACATTCCCGGTCCTTACCAACTTAAACCCAAGTAAGTAAATGATGGAGGCATTAGGACTAACCCATTTTCCTTTCAACACCATTATTTTTTCATTTTCTTTATCACCTACCCAAAATCCTCCTGGTTAACCCCTTTGAGCCTAAACTTTTTTGTTTCAAAACCCACAAAACAAACACCCTTTACCCACCAAAACCTTTTTCTTTTCAAACCCATTTTGTTTTAGTAAAAAGCTCGGTTATCTTGTGCAAAAAAAGAAGAAGAGAATTTTGCTATAACCAAACAAGTTCCTCAAAAATCTTGTTTGAATATGCTTAGTTTGAATAAATGTCAAAAAAGGGGATTCACGACAACCGACGCTTTTTACGCTTTTAGCCCTTTTTACTAACCACTAACCCAAAACCACCTACCTTTAACCCAAGCCTAACCCTTCCCCAAGTCCTCTTGATATTTACAAAGGTTTATAGTTAAAAAGGAGGAGGATTGATTGCTTGGCAAGCATATGGTAGAAGTAAGTTCCATGCCGGACTCAAGTGTTTCACAAAAATACATCTTCGGCCGAGTGTTGAGTGATCTACCGTGAGTTATGTGAACTTGTATATAAATGGAATTTTAAAAGAGGCATGTTATGCCCAAATAAGTAATTTCTCTTATGCAATGTTCTAAATAAATCATAACGAATAGGATTGTAAATAACATAAAAATAAAACCTAATAAAGATCTTGGAATCCCGACACTCAAGACAAGCCCAAAACGTCTCCTCTACCCATTCCATTTGGGAGTGTAAGCCACATTGTAAAGAGTTTTGCTTGAGGACAAGCAAAGAATCTAGTGTGGGGGTATTTGATGTGTGTAAAATGTAACATATAAATTACATCTATGAGGCATCAAACTAACCCTTTTTTAGTACTAATGTTGGAAAAAGTATTCTTTTGTCTTCCTTTTGTATTTTCAGGATTAAATAAGCTCAAATGAACAAAAGAAGCAAAAATGCAGCTAAATCTAACAATAATACAAGAAAAGGAATAAACTTGGCATGCCCGACCCCTCGACAACATCTTCCCAAGAAAAAAACAAGAAGAAAGCTGAGCATGGGGCTGTGCCCAGCTGAGCATGGGGCTGTGCTTAGCTCACTATGGGGCGTGCCCAGCGAACACGGGCCGTGTCCAGCGGACACGGGGCCGTGTCCAAGCTTCTGCAGAAAAGACAAAGCTATAGAAGCTTCTATTCCCGACACGGGGGCGTGCCCAGCTCAACACGGGGCCGTGGTCAACGCAAAGATACGCAGAATCTTGCCAAATCTGATAGTACAGATACGCTTCTGCACACGGGGCCGTGCCCAGCGGACACGGGGGCGTGTGGAGCTAATAAAGACAAATTGTAATTAATGAAGAAAGAGAAAAAGGGTGGACACGGGGCCGTGTCCATGCTTCTATGCAGGCTATAAATAGGGGTGCGTGGTTCACTTCAAAGGCATCCCTTGGCAAACCACCTCTCTCCCACTTCACCCACACTCCACCACCACCACAACACCATCATCCACCACCATCATCCATCATAGAGTGTGTGTAGTAGTCTCGGGATCCAAGATTGATAGTAAGAGTTCTTGACAATCAAAGGCCATGTTTGCCTAAGTCTCTTACATCACTTGGTGAAGACAAGCATTTAGTGTAATACTTTTTATTTTTAATCTTTTCGCACTTTTTATTTGGTTATGTATTAGTGACTTTAATAACTAGTTTCTTATGTTGAAGGTGAAACTTCCTTATCATTTGTCCGTGGTGTCTTGGCGTTATTTTACTGTCTATATAAAATAAAAGATTCACACCATTCATATCTCCATGGTCTATGTGGAGATATGTTGGCTACCTGGTCAGGGGTTAAGGGAATGGTTTGGTAAGCGTCTTACCTTGTTCAGTGTATAGATCCTGCAAGGACCTGGGTCAAGCTTAGTAGGACCTCCTTCAATACCCACTGGTATTGGATGGCAGGGTCCGAATTTCTTGATCCCCTCATATGTAAACTACTATTAATATATTAACCCGGCTATTTAGGATTGTATCCCTGCTGACTCAAAGTACTTAGCCGAGGGTAACGTCACCTTCAAAAGAGGGGCCTACCACATTACGTATTAATAACTTAATTAATTATCTTTCAATAATCCAATCCTTTAGGATTGTATCCTTGATGACTCAAACTACTGGGTTGAGGGTAACGTCACCTTCAAAAGAGGGGCCTGCTACAAAACTAAGATAATCTCTTAAAAAGTGCAAAAGTGCGGAACAATCAAAGGTTACACTAAAGGCGAGTCAGATCCAAGTGATTTATCTTGTCTATCTATTTTATTTTTATTTTTATTTTCAGCATTTTTAGTTTTATGTTTAAACCTTTTTCTAAACTTTTGATTTGATTAGACGTTAAGGATAAACCGGTATTAAAAGCTCTTGTGTCCTTGGACGACCTCGGTATATTACCAACACTATACTACGCTCACGATGGGTGCACTTGCCCATATGTGTGTTTAGTGTTGGTAGAATATCGTGTTTTATAAATTTAAAACTTGTCTAAAGTGTTAAAAAGGGCTAATAAAATATACATAAAAATATATACACACCGACACACATCAATATGGCCCACGGATAGGAATAAAATGAGCGATCTTCGTCAGTCTATCTACGACTACCCACATGGCGTCGAATCCACGAGTTATTCTCTATAGTTTGGTTAAAAGGTCCATGGTGACTTGTTCCTATTTCCACACCGGTATGTTTAACGGTTGGAGTTTACCGTAAGGCTTTTGTGTTCTGCTTTTACTTGTAGACAAGTTAAGCATTCTTTCAACATACTTGGTTATATTGCTTTTCATCCCGGACCACCAATAATTTTGTTTCAAGTCGCAATACATCTTGGTCGCCCCTGGATGAATAGAATAGCGTGATTTATGAGCTTCGTCGAGGAGAAGGTTTTTAACACTACACGTGTTTGGAACTCATATTCTACCAAATCGGGTGTTCAACCCGCTATCACCTTTTGTTAAGTCTTTTAGTTATTCATTCATTTTTCAGTTCTCTTCTTTCACCGCTTCAATTTGTGCCTCTCGGATTCGTCCAAGTAATCCCGAGGTTACCGTTAGTTGCATTGATCGCACTCGAATAGGAGAGTATTCTTCTTTTCGGCTTAGCGTATCCGCCACTACATTGGCTTTTCTTGGATGATAATGTATTTCACAATCATAGTCTTTTACTGTCTCTAGCCAACTTCTTTGTCTCATATTTAGTTCCTTTTGATCGAAGATATATTTCAAGCTCTTGTGGTCAGTAAGTATTGTGCATTTCACCCCGTACAAGTAGTGCCTCCGGATTTTTAAGGCAAATACCATGGCCGCCAATTCAAGGTCATGCGTAGGATATTTCTTTTCATGAACCTTTAATTGTCTCGAGTCATAGGCAATCACTCTGCCTCGTTGCATCAAAACACACCCAAGGTCCAATTGTGACGCATCAGAATATACCACCATATCATCTGTGCCATCCGGTAAAGTTAACACCAGAGCATGGGTCAACTTTTCTTTGAGTGTTTGGAATACCTTTTCCTGATCATCACCGCAGTCAAATCGTTCATCCTTGCGGGTTAATTTAGTTAATGGCAAAACAACTTTGGAGAAATCTTGAATGAATCTCCTATAATAACTCGTAAGTCCAAGAAAACTTCTTATCTCCTAAGGATTTTTCAGAGGATTCCAATTCGACACAACTTCTATTTTGTATGGATAAACTAATATTCCATCGGCGCTAATGATGTGCCCAAGAAATTGCACTTCTCGGAGCCAAAAAGCGCATTTCGAAATTTAGCGTAAAGCTTTTCTCGTCTAAGTGTTTCTAGCACTTCTTGCAAATAACGAGTGTGATGCGTCTCGTTCTTCGAGTATACAAGAATATCATCGATGAACACTATCACCGATTTGTCCAACATGGGTTTGCAAACCCGATTCATGAGGTCCATGAATGCTGTGGGTGCATTTTTTAATCCAAAGGACATCACGAGGAATTCGTAATGCCCATATCGCGTACGGAAAGCCGTCTTTGGTACATCTTTTTCTTTGACCCTCAACTGATGATATCCCGACCTCAAATCAATTTTTGAAAACGAACTCACGCCTTGTAGTTGGTCAAATAGGTCGTCGGTTCTCGGAAGTGGGTATCGATTCTTCACCGTAAGTTTATTTAACTCCCGGTAATCGATACACATACGCATACTCCCGTCTTTCTTCTTTACGAATAATATCGATGCACCCCACGGGGAAACGCTCGGTCAGATAAACCCCTTATCATGTAAATCTTGTAACTACGACATTAATTCTTGACGCTCCGACGTTGTCCTATACGGCGCCTTGGCTACTGGCATTGCACCCGGAACTAATTCGATCCCAAACTCCACTTCGTGTTCAGGTGGTATCCCTGATAAGTCCTCCGAAAATAAGTCTTCAAACTCTCGTACAACCGGTACGTCCTTAATATTTGGTGACTCTTTTTTCGAATCACGCACGTAAATTAAATACGCCTTACACCCATGTTGAATGAGTTTATGGGCTTCCATCATCGAGCACGCTATGGAATTACAACTCTTTTCCCCATAAATAGTAACACGCTTTCCGCTCGGAGATGTTAGTTGTATCTCCTTACGGAAGCATATAACCTTAGCGTGTTGTCGAGACAACCAATCCATCCCGATAACCGCTTGAAACTCTCCTATCAACAGGGGTACCAAATCTATTAAGTATTATTCATCATCAATACTCAATTTGCAATCCCGACACATATCACAAACAAAAAAACTTTTGTTATCTATTTCTACTATAACAACCCACACATTATTTCCGACACCCCTAATATATTTAAAATATCCCTATACGTCCTAAAATACACCCCGTATGCGAAAACCGAGCCCTAAATACCTTATATAATTAAAAATTTCATAAAAACAAGCAAATGGGGTCGTTCGCGGGCCGCGACAACCAGTCACCAGGGCTGCACCCGGTGCGGCCACGTGTCTGGCAGTGTGTCGAGGCTACGAATGCTGACTGGTCATAGCTAGGCCCTACCCCCCTATGTCGCGGGCCGCGTAAGAAGACCCTTGAGTCTTCGCGGGCCGCGAGGAAGTGCTGTATCAGCACTATAAATAGGGTCGATCGGTTTCAGTCGAAATCGTTCAAAACTTTTCAATCTCTCTCTCAATATTCTGCATAGCTATTATAATCTCGGGCATAATACCCCCCTAAATAACGAAGTTCTGCCTCGTTGTAAGTATCATAACCCCGGTTACGTATTAGATACGCTGCCCGATTGATCCAGGGTTCCGTAACGGCTATCGAGGTTCTGCCCGACGTAGTCGTTGGAATGCCATCTTGGGGAGGGTATTACTAATGTAAATAACACATGTGCATTTGTGTATTTAATTGATAATCACCAGGAAATCCTTAAGGAAAACCCTAAGACAGCAACGTGAGTAATCTCCTTTTTGCAAATTGTTTTTACAAAACCTCACACAATTAATATTATATTAAACAGTGATTGAGTATTTGTATTCTACAATTATCGTCAGTATGTTGGGGTTTTGTATACAAAATTTGTTACTACATTGTGAGTAGTAACATGACCACAAGTCGGGTGATAGTACTGTGGGTGGTAATTAAAGTAGATGGAAACAAATGTAATTGCGCGACCGCCCTCAATACTGTACAATGGTTTTACTTAACTTGATGAAACTAAGATTCACTCACCAGTATTTCTCACTGACAAAATGTTTTTAAACGCGTTTCAGGTAACAAAATGTGAAAGCCAAATAGAAGCTAGCTGGACAGCACTGAAGGCTTGGAAAAGTGGCTATAACGTTACCTAAAATAGAGAGATGTTTTTATTAAATAAAATAGGGTTTATCCCTATGAAAATGTGTGTACTTAAAACTTGGGATTTTTCCCACGTGTTTGATATTATAAAAGTGTGGTATTTTATTCTGATAAAATATTTCCTAACTACGGTCCTGATGTAATTTCCGCTGCCAAAATGATAAACACCGATACCACTGAAACTGGCCGCGGCCGCCCGTTCCCGGGTTGTTAGGGGATGGGGGTTGCGACAGAAGGTGGTATCAGAGTTAAGCCACTGATTCAGCCATATAAGTGTTCTGCTGACACCAATATATTATTCGAAATGTTAGGAAATTTTCTACGGAACTACGTGCATATCTGTATTTTATTGTTGTGTGTTATTTGAGTATTTGTTAGTTTACAGTATGAGCGACCAAGGATCTTCTGACGCCTACCGTCAGTTGTCCAGCTCACCTAGGAGCGAAGGCACCTCTTCATAGCCTACCCTCTCATGGTATTCAGGTGACAATGAAGATCGGATATCCGTGTTTAAGGCTCAGTCTGAAGAGCCATTATATCCTAAGAAGAGAGGATGGTTTAGTAGAGGAGCGCATGAACGTAGGAAAAGAATGAGAAAGTTACAACAGCAACGTGTTTTAGCAGCCGCTAAGGGAGAAACAGATGCTCATGCCCAGGGTATGCATAATAGGAGTCTAGCAAACTTTCATATATTAGCAACTACAGCCGCAGACCCTAACCTGGAGCAACCCATAGCACCCCAACCATTACCTTTGTTTCCCACACAACCAATGGAGATTGAAGCTAACCCAGAAAACCAAATCCAAATGCATGATTTTGACCCAGCAGAGATACCTAGAGTGCCAGCACCCAATCCCTTAGACCCAAACTACGACCCGTGGTTTGACGACCATAGGGAATACCAGCAACATTTCCCAATACCCGAAGAACCTATGCCAAACCTAGCATCTTACCCAAATCTAGACCCTCTAGACGCTTATTATGATAATGATCAATTCATCAGGGAAATTCTAGAAAATCCTTACCCTTACCAAGAAGCCATGCCTCAGTTCCGAAACCCAGTACCAACACCTGCACCCCCAATGAGTGCAGAAAATGTGCAAGAACTCCGAACCTTTGGTGAGGAGATTTTAGAAGGTAGTGAAAGGATGAGGCAAATAGGAGAACGACTCGTCTGGAAATATGACGAGCGTAATATGGACTTTTGGATGAACCCCTACCCTTAGTAATAATATATATATATATATATATATATATATATATATAGGGGATGGTTCAAATGAAAACCACTTTTATTGTGAAAACTCGAAAACTAACTAAAAAAAGCCTAAAAAACACACAAAAATTTTTTTTTTTTCAAAAAAAAAATTTGTGTAGTGCACATGTGTAATAATACACATGTGTAGTACACATACATATGTGCAGTATTACACATGTGCACTACACAAATTTTTTTTTTTTTTTGAAATTTTTTTTTATATTAAAAAACCTGCGAAATTTTGATTGCAAAAAAAAAAAATTAAAAAAAAAATTTTTTTGTATGTTTTTTTGGCTTTTTTTAATTAGTTTTCGAGTTTTCACAATAACTAGTGGTTTTCATTTGAACCTTCCCCTATATATATATGTATATATATATGTATATATATATATATATGTATATATATATATATATATATATATATAATATGTGTGTATGTTTGAAAAAAAATCTAGACAATAGATACGGATGCCTAATAGTATTGTAATTTCAATTCCAGTTGTATTGTAATATATATGGATGCATACTATATAAGAAAGAGTAAGTCGCAATGTTCGACGATTTTGATCAGTATGTGTGTTATGTGATTGTTTGCATTAAATATTATTTTGTGATATTAATAATTGACCAATGTCTAAAATTCAGATGGACAACGAAGTAAACCAGGAAAACCAGAATAATGAAAACCAGAATAACGATAACTCGAACAACAATAATAATGGAAACCAAGTGGATAATAGTGCCATCCAACACATAGTGGCACAAGGGATTATAGACGCAATGCCATATATTATTCAAACGGTTAAGGAAGCTGATAATAAAAGTAATAATGGCAGTAAGCGACCTACCGAACCAGAACACAGCGTGAACAATGGACCCATACTTCAAGTGCACATTCCAAAAAGAAGAAGATCATGTCTTATGGTTGTTCTTATAAAGAATTCTGGTCCTGCAAACCAATAGAATTCTCGGGCAATGAAGGACCCATTGCAACTCTACACTGGATAGAAAAGACTGAGGCATTCTTGAAAATAAGCAAGTGTGCGGAAGAGGATAAGATAATGTTTGCTTCCAATCTGTTTAAGAACTCAGCCTTAAAATGGTGGAACACTATCCTCCAGTCTAGGGGAAGTGATAGGGTTTACAATATGGAATAGGAGGAATTTAAGAATATGGTAGAAAGGAAATTCTGCCCTCCTAATGAAAAAGAATAGATAGCAAATAAGTTCCTAAACGTTAGAATGACTGGAGTAGATAGTAAGGGTTATACTACTACGTTATTTGAATATGCTAGAATAGTACCAACCCCTTGCATCACCAGAATCAGTATTAATCTCCCGTTACATCTAGGGATTAATCGGTGAGATTAGACATGTAGTCAAGGCAGCTAGACCCCAAACTATAGAAGAAGCTGTAGAACTAGCAAATACTTTGACTGATGAATTAGTGCGTACACAAGAAGAAGACCAGAGAAGGAACCTAGCTCAAAGGCTTACCCAAGAATTCCGCTAAGGTAATTCCAACCGTGGGAAAAATGTAGGTTCTACCTCTGCACCTTACTGCAAGGCCTGCAAGAAGAAGCATTCAGGAAGATGCTCCACCTACTGTAATTTTTGCAAAATACCAGCACACAAGGAAGAAGATTGCAGGAAGAAACCTAATAATGGAATGTGCTTCAACTGTGGAGAAAAAGGTCATATCAAGCCGAACTGTCCAAAACTAGCTCCAGCCATGAACAACAAGACTACTAAAAATGCTAGAGCATTTGTTCTAACTGCAGAAGAAGCCAAGATGATTCCGGGCGTGATTGTCGGTACGTTTTTAGTTAATGATGTTTTTGCTAAAGTATTATTTGACTCTGGTACGAACCAAAGTTTTATTAATGTTTTGCAAACTTCTCAACAAACCATTAACTAAACTCCCACAAGAATGTCTAGTAGAGACAACAAATGGGGAAACCATTAAGATTTCCGAAATCTTGCAGGGAGCAAGAATAGAATTTTTAAACCAAAAGTTTATTGCAAACCTTTACCCAATGAATCTGGCACGATTTGATGTTGTATTAGGAATGGATTGGTTAATAGCCAATAAAGCCAGTGTTTTATGTGATCAAAAGTCAATCCAAGTAAATTCACCCAAGGGGGAAAAGATCACAATTAAAGGAGCCAAACCATCTAGACCCACGAAATTCATCTCTGTAATGAAAACAACTAGCTATATAAGAAAAGGATCATTAGTGTATTTGATTTCCATAATCACTGACAATAAAGGAAAGGAACTGAAAGATATTCCAGTAGTATCTCAATTTCCAGATGTGTTTCCAGAAGAACTACCAGGACTACCGCCAGACAGAAAAGTGGAATTTAGAATCCATCTGCTACCAGGAACAACACCAATTGCCAAAGCACCCTACCGTCTAGCACCCGCAGAAATGCAAGAGTTAAAGAAGCAGTTAGACGAATTATTGGAGAAAGGATTCATACAGCCGAGTTCATCGCCATGGGGAGCACCGATATTGTTTGTTAAAAAGAAATACGGGGCCATGCGAATGTGCATTGATTACCGCGAATTGAACAAAGTCACGATTAAAAATCGTTACCCATTACCGAGAATCGATGATTTGTTTGACCAGTTGCAAGGAGCTCGATTTTTAGGAAAATCGATTTACGATCAGGATATCATCAATTAAAGGTACAGGAAGAGGACATTCCTAAGACCGCTTTCAGAACAAGGTATGGCCATTATGAATTTACCGTCATGCCATTTGGTTTAACCAATGTTCCAGCCGCATTTATGGACATGATGAACCGAATATGTAAGCCATATTTGGATAAATTCATAATTGTCTTTATAGATGATATTCTCATTTACTCTAAAAGCAAAGAGGAACATGCAAAGCATTTGCACGTATTTCTAAGTTTATTGAGAAAGGAACAGCTTTATGCAAAATTTTTCAAAGTGCGAGTTTTGGTTGGAAGAAGTACAATTTCTTGGACACTTAGTCAATCATGAAGGAATCCATGTGGATCCCACCAAGATCGAGGCAATTACTAAATGGAAAACCCCTGAATCACCAACCGAGGTTAGAAGTTTCTTAGGATTGGCCGGTTATTATAGAAGATTTATTCGAGATTTTTCTAGAATAGCCAACAAGAAGAAGCCTTTAGAATTCTTAAGCAAAGACTAACCCATGCACCCATACTAGCGTTACCAGAAGGAACTGAAGACTTTGTAGTCTATTGTGACGCTTCTAAGTTAGGTTATGGATGTGTGTTGATGCAACATCAAAAGGTTATAGTCTATGCGTCTAGGCAACTTAAGAATCATGAAGAGAATTATTCAACCCATGATTTGAAATTAGGAGCCATAATTTTTGCCCTTAAGATTTGGAGACATTACCTTTATGGTAGTAAGTTTACTATTTTTTACCGATCATAAGAGTTTAAGGTATGTCTTCGGGCAAAAGGAGTTGAATATGAGGCAAAGGCGCTGGATGGAAATTCTTAGCGATTATGATTGCAATATCCAGTATCATGCAGGAAAGGCAAATGTGGTAGCTGATGCTTTAAGTCGAAAGTATCATGAAAAGCCAAAAAGAATACGTTCTCTTAAATTAAACCTACAGGTAGATTTAAATGAACAGATTAGAGAAGCACAAGAATCAGTAATCAAGGATGATACTGAAAAGTTAAAAGGAATGATTAAGGAATTAGAACAAGAAACCGATGGAATTTGGAGATTCCATAAGAAAAGAATGTGGATCCCTAAATTAGGAAACCTACGCCACCGTATATTAGAAGAAGCCCATAAGTCTAAGTATACGATGCATCCTGGAAGTGATAAGATGTATCAGGACTTAAGAAAGAATTTTTGGTGGATAGGAATGAAAAAGGATATAGCAACTTATGTATCTAAGTGTTTAACATGTTCACAAGTCAAAGCTGAACATCAGAAACCCTCAGGATTGTTGCAGCAGTTAAAAATGCCAGTTTGGAAATGGGAATTAATAACAATGGATTTTGTTACCAAATTACCCAAGACCAGAAAAGGTAATGATACAATCTGGGTGATTGTAGATAGGCTAAGTAAGTCAGCTCATTTTCTACCAATGAAAGAAACTTTCAGTATGGAATAATTAGCTAAACTATATGTAAATGAAATAGTTTCATTACATGGAATTCCCTTATCAATTGTTTCTGATAGAGATAGCCGTTTTACCTCTCATTTTTGGGCAAGTTTCCAAAAGACAATGGGAACCAAGTTGAATCTAAGCACCACTTATCATCCCCAAACGGACGGGCAAAGCGAAAGGACAATCCAGACAATGGAAGATATGCTTCGAGCTTGTGTAATTGATTTTGGAGGTAATTGGGACGATCACTTACCACTGATAGAGTTTTCTTACAATAACAACTATCATACCAGTATCAATGCTGCACCATTCGAAGCACTTTATGGATGAAAGTGCCGAACGCCAGTCTGTTGAGCAGAAATTGGAGAGAAACAACTATCCGGACCAGAGATAGTACAAGAAACAACCGACAAGATTTTCCAAGTCAAGGAAAGACTGAAAGCAGCACGTGATCGACAGGAGAGTTATGCTGATAACAGACGAAAGCCATTGGAATTTCAGGTAGGAGACAAAGTGTTATTGAAAGTCTCTCCTTGGAAAGGAGTGGTAAGATTCATAAAAAGGGGAAAGCTAAGCCCCAGGTATGTTGGACCTTTTGAGATTATTGGAAGAATAGGACCTGTAGCTTATCAGCTACAACTGCTAGAGGAAATGGCAGGAATACATGATGTATTTCATGTATCTAATCTCAAGAAATGCTTAGCTGATGAATCACTGGTAGTACCTCTTAAAAATATAGAGGTAAATGGAAAACTCAAGTTTGTGGAAAGGCCCCTACAGATTGAAGACAGAAAGGTCAAGAATCTCAAACACAAGAGATTAGTTCTGGTCAAAGTGAAATGGGACTCCAAAAGAGGACCATAATACACATGGGAGCTTGAATCAGAAATGCAAAGGAAATATCCATACCTATTCCAGTAGATCTCGAGGACGAGCTCTAAAATAAGGTGGGGAGGATATAACAACCTACAAATTATTTCCGACACCCCTAATATATTTAAAATATCCCTATACGTCCTAAAATACACCCCATATGCGAAAACCAAGCCCTAAATACCTTATATAATTAAAAATTTAATAAAAACAAGGAAATGGGGTCGTTCGCGGGCCGCGAAGGCTTTGCCTTCAGGCTACGCGTGGCGCGATAGCCAGTCACTAGGGCTGCACCCGGTGCTGCCACGTGTCTGGCAGTGTGTCGAGGCTATGAATGCTGACTGGTCATAGCTAGGCCCTACCCCCCTATGTTGCGGGCCGCCTAAGAAGACCCTTGAGTCTTCAAGGGCCGCGAGGAAGTGTTGTATCAGCACTATAAATAGGGTCGATCGGTTTCAGTCGAAATCGTTCAAAACTTTTCAATCTCTCTCTCAATATTCTGCATAGCTATTATAATCTCGAGCATAATACCCCCCTAAATAACGAAGTTCTGCCTCGTTGTAAGTATCATAATCCCGATTACGTATTAGATACGCTGCCCGATTGATCCAGGGTTCCGTAACGGCTGTCGAGGTTCTGCCCGACGTAGTCGTTGGAATGCCGTCTCGGGGAGGGTATTACTAATGTAAATATTGGGTTATTATACTAACACGTGTGCATTTGTGTATTTAATAGATAATCACCAGGAAATCCTTAAGGAAAACCCTAAGACAGCAATGTGAGTAATCCTCCTTTTTGCAAACTGTTTTTACAAAACCTCACACAATTAATATTATATTAAACAGTGATTGAGTATTTGTATTCTACAATTATCGTCGGTATGTTGGGGTTTTGTATACAAAATTTGTTACTACATTGTGAGTAGTAACATGACCACAAGTCGGGTTGACAGTATTGTGGGTGGTAATTAAAGTAGATGGAAACAAATGTAATTGTGCAACTGCCCTCAATACTGTACAATGGTTTTACTTAACTTGATTAAACTGAGATTCACTTACCAGTATTTCCCACTGACAAAATGCTTTTAAACGCGTTTCAGGTAACAAAATGTGAAAGCCAAATAGAAGCCAGCTGGACAACACTGAAGGCTTGGAAAAGTGGCTATAACGTTACCTAAAATAAAGAGATGTTTTTATTAAATAAAATAGGGTTTATCCCTATGAAAATGTGTGTACTTAAAACTTGGGATTTTTCCCACGCGTTTGATATTATAAAAGTGTGGTATATTACCCAGATAAAATATTTCCTAACTACGGTTCTGATGTAATTTCCGCTGCCAAAATGATAAACACCGATACCACTGAAACTGGCCGCGACCGCCTGTTCCCGAGTTGTTAGGGGACGGGGGTTGCGACATCTACTTCTAGAGGCATAGGTAATTTCGTTAACACAAATGAAGGATGTCGAATAAATCCATGCAAAACAAAAGATTTATTCGCACATGTATCAAATAAAATACGTGCGGGAATAGAATTTATGGTAAGTGTACCTGAAACTACATCGGGTTCAATCTTGGCCTCAACCGCAGTTAAATGGAAGGACCTGGCCTTTGATCTTGGAACTTCCGTTTTCGTGTCGGGTACTTCCTTCATTCCTACCAACTTCCGGCACTCTGATTTCTTGTGACTCGGTTGGTAACATTTATAACATACCGACACCTTACCGGGGCAAATTGAAGCCGCATGCCCCGTCTTTCCACATATAGCACATGGCTTATCTTTGAAATAACACTCGCCTTTATGGGCTCGACCACATGTCTTGCAATTAGGCGATCCCCCTTTCACATTCGTTTTCTTCGAGGATTCGGTCATTTTTGGTTTCTTCGTGGGGCTTGGATTCGCATCCAATGCCCTCCTTTCTCCTCTCTCCACTTGCTTCTTCAACTCAATTTCATGTTCTCGAGCGGTGTTAATGATTTCCGTGAGAGTTTTATACTTTGAATGAGTCATAAACTCCTGGTATTCGGCACTCAACATGTTTTAATAATAATAGATCTTTTGCTCCTCAGTCTGCACCAGCTCGTCACAAAACCTCAGCTTATCGAGGAATATTCCTGTGATCTTGTCAATTGTTTCACCCTTTTGTCTTAAATGGATGAACTCCTCTTTAATCTTGTTAATGACGGCTTTAGGGCTATGATGTTTAAAGAAAGGCACCTTAAACTTTTCACATGTCATATTTCTCGTCACTTCAACCCCTTGTTCTTTCTTGAGGTTGTCCAACAAGTCCTTCGCCTGCCCCTGAGTTGACCAGTCCCGTAAGGCCAGGGGGTGTGGCTTAACGCCACCCTTCCAACAAGGCAAACATAGCGCCCCTGGGGCGCCATCGTCTACACCGAGCAAATGAAATGGGGGCACCATCCTTCTTCTGCCATGCTGCTAACGAGCAAAAAAGGGGTGCAGGTGGGGCCCACCTCTTTTCAACCAATAATTTTTTTTTAATTTTGTTTAATAGAGGGGCTTTATACCACACCCTGCAAGTTAAATGAAGGGGCTTCAAAGGCCCCCATATGACGTGGCGCCTAGTTGGATCCGACGTGGCGTGATAAAGCCCCTAGGGGCTTTATACCACACCATCCAGCCTAAGCTACAAAGTCACTTACGTCACAATCAGTCTGTTCAAAGACTCCTTCAACGTCGCTTATCCATCTTTGACAAATGATTAGGTCAACCTCTCCGTTGTAAATCGGGGGTTTACAAGCCATACACTTGTTATAGGGACAAGCTTTCCTCTCTTTTTGTTTGTCTTTTTCTTGGTTTAAACTCTCTTTCAATTCATTTATCTTCTCATCGACCACTTTGAGTATCGTGTTTTGTATCCTTTGCATAAATCCCGGTAGGCTATTTTCAAGAGCTTTTCCGACTTCTTTGGAAATCTTTTTTTTTATCTGCTCGGTGATTAGAGGCACTGTGTCATCATTGTTTCCACTCGACATCTTTGTATCTGAAACATTTACATCAAACTGATAAACATTTCATCTCATTATTCTCGCATTATCATGTGAGTATTTATTCTCTTCATTAGTTCCTATATTCTGTATATCTTTCTACTTTGGTTTGGCCAAGGTTATAACTTGCTTAAACTGTTTATGTGTTTTGCACTTCCCATGCGCTTTAAACCACTACTTTTTCTAGCATTTTATTTAAAATTCAATATATATAATTAATTCTTACCGGATGTTCTGATCAAGCCTCGAACCAAACACACTTTGTCTTTAACTTTGAGCTCTGATTACCAACTTGTAAGACCCTTATTAATATATGAATATTTCATATAAGAAAGTTTACATTTTTCATACAAAAATACCAATTTAAAAAAAAACACCAAACAAAAACGATGTTCACATAGGACTTAAAACATTCGACAATATGTTTTAAAAACATTTACACAAGTCTTAACTAACAAAAGAACTAAGATAAACGCGGAAGCTTCAACTTCATGTGTGTTCGGTTCTTGTATGAGCTTGATGATCATCCTGAAATTTGTAATAACCACCTAGATTTCAAAAACCATCATAAACGTTAGATATAAGGAATTTAGAACTATCTAAGTGACTCCGTATGTCAAAACAAATAAAATAAACAATTTTTGCCAGTTCCGAAGCCTCTCGCGAACCTCGGTAGATTGGGGCATAAGCCTCGTAGGTGGCGAGAGTGCTTCGCGGGGCGCGGCGCGGCGCTGAGGGCGTTGCTTGTAGCGGGTGGCAAAAGCCACTTATTTCCAGAAAGTTATGCAGCTGGGAGCTGCAAGCTCCCAGCACTACCATTTATTAAAAAAAAAAACTCATAACTTCTACAATTCTCATCCGTTTTCTTCAAAGTTGTTTCTATTTAACTATAAAATATTTGCCTACGTAATTAACCCTCCGGGTTCGCAAAATCTTAATTTATAAGCTTTCGGCTTATAAATATTTTATAAAATTATTCGACCTGTTTCCATTTAACACCATTTTCATGTTTTATGGCAAGGGTTAATCCCTTACCATTTTACCCTTTCCTCGGGCTCACCAAACTTGCTTAATAAGCCCCCGCTACACGGTTTGCATACGCTTTAATGACCCACTTGATGAATTCGAATCAAGCATAAGTCCTATTTCTAATAACGTTAAAGGAATTTAATTCCCCTAAGTTTTTAGCTCAACCTAAGATTCATCAATTAAATTTCCGCGTTTCCGTTACTCGGTTTACGCTTCCAATCCATTAGTTCATGCGCGTGATAAACCATCACTTATAAACGAACCAATTAACTCTTTTGTTATTTTGACCCGTTTGATTGTTTGAGTGAATTCCATCACTTTATAAACATTCCAAACGTATCTTAATTCGTTAATTCCTCCTACTACACATATCATTAACCAAACTTAACTAACAAATATGACGAAGCAAAGAAGTCGCGTGACTCAAAGCTTTTCCTTGGAACACGCATCCATTCCAGCTTGTCTATAGAGTTCAATTTGCCTATAGAGTTCAATTAACTTCATCCTTTAGAACTCATATTAAAATATATCACACGCAATTTGCCAAATTAGTCAATTACGTGATTCTTTCATATTTTCAATATTTCAAGATTCACTTAGGCATTATATCGAGCATCTTGTGGGCGAGGTTCTCACACTACTATTATCAAGTTCATGACTTTACTAATAGCCACATATTAATATTGATTTCAAACCTCTATGTCTAGTGTGTGTAATTAACACCTAGAATTTAACATTTTACCATCAAGTCCAACCATTTCACCACCACAATTCTAGTGTTCATCATAGTAAATCAAATACCCATTTAACATAAACATGATTAGTCATTTAAACACTTAAATTATGGCATTAATCACTAATTTCTCATCTAGGGTTTGTTGCTAGACTTGTATTCACTTCAATCTTGCCATATCATCTACCATTCATATTTGATTCACAATTATGAAGGTTCATCAAATTTCAAATTTAATCACAGAGCAAAATTTAACATACCTTGTGATCTCCTAACTTGGGTCATCACGAATTTAGCTAATGCACTGATTTTAGGCCCTATTTCCTCTTTGATTTGAAGAATTTTATGAACTTAGGGCTTGAAAGGTTCTTCCCTTTTTGCTCCCTGGTTATAGTCGACCAAAACACACACACACACTGTGTCACACCCCAACCGATGGCGGAATCATCGGGGTGCGGCACTGAGCGAAAAAGATTGTCCAAGAGATTCCATAACAACTATAATTACCAAATATTTAATCATTACGTCCCATACCATAACATATAAAGTAACACATTTATTACAGAAAATTTTTTCTCAAAGACAGATAAAAACTGTTTCGACAACTCATAAATTATTTAGTTTGTTTCTAGACCACCTAAGCTTGATTCCATGACATCCAGCAAATAGAAGCATCCTAAACACCTGTCACATACGTTAAAATAGGTCAATACACATAGTGTAAAGGTGAGCATACAAGTTTGATAGTATAATAGATAGCGAAAACGATTTACGCATAACCAGCATGTAACATGTTGAAAAGTGAAGCTAGCAGGTTATCGACAATGAAATATGCACAGACATGACTGTGAGTTGTAGAATGCGTAACACATGTCACCACTGTGACACGTGAAGTAAAACCCTTAACAACCCCTGTCCACGGCAGGTGTTGAGTCCAAACTATAGTACTATCGTTGCTAAGGTGTCAGGCGTATAAAAGTGTTTGGGTTGTGTGTCGATTGTGATTTGAAATAGGTAACGTATGTAATACCCAAAAGTGCGTAAAGCAAAAAGGGTTCGAGTATACTCACAGTTCCTGTTTAAATGAATAAACACAAGCTTGGATTGAAGGGAGCGCTGGAAAGTTAGCCTGAATACAGAACGATAATATAAGCTATGAACTGTTAGTGCATGCATCTGTCGACTTCGTCTTGTATCGAGTCTTGTACTAGATAGGATAGATCAGGGCACGTAGTTCGAGAAAATAGCATGTATTATGTGTATTTGGTCCTGATTCCGCTTGAGGATGTTATTCCGCTTGAAATGACCTTGGTCACTTTCAAGCGGAATCACTTCAATCCTTATTCCGCTTGAACAGGCGATGGTATGTTTCAAGCGAAATCATAACCCTATAAATAGGGTTGGAGCGAAATCAGTTGAGGGTGTGGTAACTTTTGTAATTTTGGATACCGAAGTGCTGCCGGTTTATCCAGTGATTGTACAAGCTGTAATATCAATCAGAAGTGTGTTTAAAGTGAAAAACAAGTTGTATCTAAGTCTGTTTCTTGTTTTCCGCACCTGAAACAGATTAAAAATTTCAGAAAATCCAAAAACATTAGAAAATTGGAAAAAGCCAAAAACATGATAAAATCAAAAATGAGTTTTGGTGTATAAAAGAGGAAATGATAGTACATCAGTGGACTGTCACAACATGCTAAAGAAATGGAGAGTAAAATGTGATAAACAATCTCACTGCGGATATGCCAGTAGGTTTTTGCACATTTAGTAAATTGTGACGAGATATTAATCTAAAAATTCAAACTTGCTTATATCATGGGGAACAACTTCTTGGATATATGGGTAACCCCCGAAATCTTGTTTGAAAGGTCCCTCTTTCTGAGATACTAGGTCTTTATACTCAGTGATATCTGGGGTATTATCCTGGGACTTCTGCTGAATGGAAATTCTGACCTAGTCCCCGTATAATACTTTCTGCAAATGCTTGTAATACAGCATCGCCCTCAGCAAAAATGATGAAACAATAAAATTGATAATCATTGCTGTTGAAGAAAAGATCCTCTAAAGGGGACACACCTAAAGTCGAACCGTCATCTCTCTGCTGAACGGAAGTTCTGACCTGAGCTCTCACGGTTTCGCATCTAACCCCTTTACAGATATCATCTGTGGTATACTCACCTATAAGACTGAATATTGGGATCTGGATACAGGAGTATATTCAAGTAGTGGGACACGCGATTAAGTTTAAGTCATTAAGACATTAATCTCGTATCTCGAAGCAGTTGAACTTTGTGTGAAAATTTAAGTGGACCAATATACTGACAATCTAGGTGAATTGTTTAGAACTTAAAATGAAATGAAGCTTAACGGTGTTAGTGATTTGTCTCAAAAACTGATATGATCCTCTTACTCAAACTCACAAAAATATTGTCTGTAAATATTTCGTTACTGCATTTCTTATAAAAAAATCTAAAAAGATTTTATTGTGTTTTAGTATAAAATTTTGAAAAATCCAAAAAGATTTTTGACAACTGGTGTTGAAAAGCTGAGTTTCAAAGTTCCAAGTGCTAAACATGATGGCATCTTTGTGAAAGGGAGTCTGTGTTTGGAAATGATCGTGTTTGTTTTAATCAATTTTTACAAGTGGTATCAGAGCTCAGGAGGAGGAGTTCTGCAGATTATAGCCTGATTTCACTGTGTTTTCTGACTTCTACATCTTCTTTCTTGAATCGAACAAATTTTAACGGTTAAAATCGGCCAAATTTTTCACAGAATGTGTAAAACTGCATATTAACAAATCCTTGAAAGTTTCAGTTTAAAATTCGTATTAAAAATGGTAAAATTGGACCTAAGTGTTGATTCCGTTTGAGCGAGCATTTCTTATTCCGCTCGAGATTGGATTATTCCGCTTGAGTTTTCAAGCGAAATCTCATATTCCGCTTCAAAATCTGGTGATTCCGCTCCAGCTTAGCTATTTCGCTTGAATAGTTTCAAGCGAAATCAGTGATTTCGCTTGAATCACCTGATTCCGCTCGAAAGACTTGATTCCGCTTGAATTTCAAGCGAAATCAGGTCATTTTACTTAAAAGTATTATTTCGCTTGAACTGCTTATCTCGCTTGAAGTTGTTTTTCAGGTGATTTCGCTTGAACTTGCAAGAATCATGAGTGACGAATTTTACAACGCGTTTGCCACATCTTCGATTAATCCGGCTTCCATTGCTCAAAATATGAATCTGGAAAATGAAACCGGAACTACACAAAAGCCCCCGAAGCTAATGAGCATTGAGGAGTATTACGGATGGAAATATCGGTTCGAGAACTGGGTTCTGCTGAAACAGATTAAAATTCCTCTGAACGACTCGTTCGGGTCAACTACATGATCCTACATGAACAGTGCATGAAACAGCGTGTTAGTGGAATGAATGACGAAGGGTGATCCGATCGGATGACCTTCCGGACAGAGGATTGCCATTCGGTCGGAGGGTCTTCCGTTTGGAATGGATGTGTTTGTGTATGATGTGAACTTTGAAGTTTTCATTGTAGCATTTTAAAAGATGAGAATTATCTCTACCTATCAGGTCGTCCGGTCGAACGGTCATCCGGACGGATGGTCGTTCGCTCGGATGACGATCCGTTCAAGTGAGATGCTTCAAAATCTAGTCCCGTGGTAGGATAGTCATTCGATCGGATGGTCGTCCGATTGGATGACTATTCGTTGGGAACTGATTTTGTAAAATGGTTAAGTGTTGAAAATCACATGTTATCCATGCGGATCGTCGTTCGATCGGACGGCGATTCGTTCGGTAACCTATTCGTTTGAGAACTTGTAAAATTTGCTAAGTTTAGAAAGTTGTGGTTTGACCGAGACGGTATGACAACGTATTAAACAATAGAAACCATACCAAGTCCAAGTCGTCCGATCGGATGGGAATCACCCCGCCCGATCAGTAACTGTTCTTGACGGAATTTCATGTTCAAACCGTCAAGTCGGTCATCTCTTCGATAGAAACCCGTTCTCAGACCGACACTTCACTAGAGAATGAGTAGAAGGCCCGAACGAGCTCAGATTCTATCGGTTTTATGTGAAAAGTTGAGAACGTTGAAGAAAAGTTTGAAACATTTGAACTATGTTTAGATTTAGGTGAAATCAGTGTTTAAACATTGTAGAAATCAGTTAGATTCGAACCATTCTTGCTGGAATGAAGTCATTCTCCGGAGTTCATACTAACCCGTGATGACGTCACCCTTGAACAGCCCGAAATCAAGTGATTTCATGGTTAAATCTTGAGATTTGTGGGTGAAATCTATGAGAAAGTGTGTGTAGATCAAGGAAGTACAAGATTTGAGATGAAAACTTACAAGAATCGCGAGGAATCGAGAGAAAAGGGCCGAGAATGCGCTGGTCGGAGGAGAGCTGTCACATTATATGAACAGTGATGTGACAGGTGGGTATTTATAGGGGAAGGAGAGAAAGGCGGTGTAGTGTGATTCGATTGAAGGGCCTTTCGATCGGATGGCCATCCGATCGGATGGTCATCCGGTCGGATGACCATTCGATTGAAGGGTCATTCGATCGGATGGCTCGAGCGGGTTGGTTTCCCGATTTTAGTTTCGTGCGTTCAGCGTTGCGATGCGTTTAAGCGAGTGTCGAGTAAGCGATGCGATAGTTTTAAATAATAGCTACACAAATAACATAACTAACATACAACAACATAAGTAACCTTGCGTTTCCAGTTCGCGATGAGATTGCGTTGCGATAGAGTTGCGATTGCGTTTGCGATTAATCACCTCAAAACATATAATAAACATGTAAAACAATATCCAGAACTGCGATTCAAGTTCTGATGCGATTGCGATGAGATTAGCGTTAAGTAGATTAGCGTTTAATAGCGTTTATTGCATTGTTACTCCAGATAATACAACTAAAACAACATAAATTAAAGTATCGATTAGTGAGGTTCGAAAGTACAAGTAATAATTAAGCAAGGAATGACAGATCGAATTAGCAATCTTTTCTTCCTTTGACTTTGACTTTTACTTGTACTTTGACTTTGAAGGTCGGATTGTTACACACTGTGTGTTTTGTGTCTAATTTTCTTTTTAATAAAATCAGTTTCTAAACTGTCCATTTCAGTCCCTCAAGTTCAAAGATTTATAAAAAGGGCTAATTATTCAAGTTTCTTTATTATCTAACAACATAGTATTAACTAGGTTAAACGTTCCTAGTTATATTACCCAAGGTTATAAACATCATATGTTTATATACATATATATATATATATATATATATACATATCTATATATATAGGATTAGGTTCAAACGTGAACAAATTTTCTAGAGTGAACCGTGTGAACTGATTTGAACCATTGATTTCATATTCATTTAACAAGGGTAATATTGTAACTATATATAAATTTTGAATTTAAATTATTTTGTTATTAATTTCAAAATCTTAACATAGTTAAATCATCACTTTCACAAATGTGTCGTAAACTTCAAAATCATAACTTATATTTTATTTATTAAGTTAATCTTAAGATAATTTATATTTATCAAGATTATCTTGATAATCTTTTCAACAAACATCCATGTCTTCATGTTATACGATCCACAATTCACGTTTGACGTAGTTTTCAATTCCAGAAGTTTGATCAACCATCGTTCATCACGTCCCGTCGTTCATCACGCCACATCGTTCATCAAGTTTTTGAATCCTTAAAATTATCTCGACGGACATATTGATTACTTCCGAGTAAGTCGACTGTTTCTTCATCCGCTAATTGAATTGGTAGTTGTCGTCGTTAGTTGTCTTTAATGTTGCCGTCGCCATCAGCCGCCGGACGTATAAAGCTAAGCCGGAATAACATTCCGGCGAATACTAATTGTATTACATTGGTTGTTTTCTGCTGCTGATTGATCATTGTAGCCCAGGTTGTATAAGTAAATAGTTATTCAGTATGTGAGTGTGTTCCAATTTCAAGTTGAATATTGACTTAGAACTTGAATGGTTGTGTTTGTAATTAAATTGGTGTCGTTTGAGTACATTGAAACTTCTGGAATTGTTTCCGGCAGGTGCTACTCTATTTCATTCATGGCCGACCCAGAATTCGACAATCACAATTCTCACCAAAACATTGGCGATAATGTATTCGTTACAACAATGGATCGTCCAGGTAGTGTAATTGTATGACAATTGATTTCCATAGATTTTAACGAACATATAATACTGTCATTGTTTTTGTTTGAAGTAGCAATATTTCAATTATAGTTTTAGTCTTTTTTTGGTTGAATTATAGTTTTCAGTCATTTTTTTTGTTGTTTATAACTCTTAGCTCCGAAGTACACATGTGTACTGCTGTGTTCTGTACACTCCAACATGATAGTACACATGTGTATAATATACGTTAGTTACTTGTCAATAGCATAATCTTAGTTAATGAACATTTGAAGACCCGCAGCTTTGTTGTTCTTGCTTTTTTGAATGATTCTTTTTATACTGTAATTGTGCAGAGTCGGTTGCTAGTAACGTTTACGAAACACCAAATAGGACTAGGTACTGGACACCAATTGTCCCACCCGGATTCAAACCATTCCTAAAAGCTAGATTTGCTACGATTGAAGAAGCAATTGCAATATACGAGGAGTACGCACAGCTAGCAGGATTTGGAACCCGTTTGGGTACTTCGAAAAAAGAAAAAATAGGCGAGACGACTCGGCAATACGTTTTATGCTCCGGGGCGAAAGTGAACAAACATAAACATAAAGAAAGTAACCCTGATGCTATTGACTCAACTTCACCATCACGTCGTTCCAATGTCAAAGTTACAGATTGTAAGGCATGTGTGACGTTTGTTCGTATAAAAAAGTCAGCTGAGTATGAAATCTATGATTTTGTTGAACAACACAACCATGGATTTTCCTCTCCCGAGAATCTTGATTTATCATTAAAGCGAAGAAAGCTTGATTTTTCTACACAAGAGTTCATAGCAAAGTGTTGCAATGCTAATCTTGGCCCTACCAAATCCCACAAGGAACACGTTGCAATAAAAGGTGGCCACCATAATGTTCACGATACGGTTGTGAACTACAAAAATTGTGGCCGTGACATTCGAGATTTTATTGGTGATAGAGACGCGCAAATGATAATTGAAAAATTCAAAGCTCGCAGTGAAAACAAAGTTAATTACACATTTGATACCCATATTGATGATATGAAACTTCAGTTAATTTTTTGGTGCGATGGCGTTTCTAAATTAAACTACGAAGCGTTTGGTGATGTTTTGGCGTTCGATGCAACGTATCATACAAATATGTGAGTTTGAAAAAATTTCACTTATAATTTTGTTACACTTTTTGCTTATCAGTTACATTTGAAAACTTTTTTTCCAAACAAGTACGATATGATTTTTGTGCCTTTCACTGGAGTTGACCATCATAAAAAGTGCACAATTTTAGGAGCTGGGTTGTTACATAATGAGACTATTGAATCATACACATGGCTTCTACAAAAATTTCTTGAAGCACACAATGGAAAACAACCACTTTTGGTATTAACTGATCAGGATTGTGCTATGAAACAAGCTGTCACCAATGTATTTGACAAGTCCATTCATAGACTACGTATCTGGCACATTATTCAAAAGTTGCCGGCAAAGGTATTTGTTACAAACATGTCTACATTATAATGTCATTACTTTATACCGTGTAACAAAGGCATTTTACCTAAATATACACATGTGTATTCTTCAAAAATTTAGTTTATGTACACGTGTGTACACCGAGGTAGTACACTTAGTAATGTTTTTTTTTAATTTTCTTTATTTTGTAGATCAAGGGTAACGGCAAAAGGAACGCAGAAATCAAGAAAAAATTCCACAAACTTGTCTGGAATGTTTACATCAAACCAGAAACATTTGAAAAGAGATGGCATTTACTTATTGCTGAGTATGGTTTGGAAGAGCATTCATGGTTGACTGAAATGTATTCGATTCATGAACAGTGGATCCCAGGATATTTTCGCGAAATACCTATGTGTACCTTAATGAAGACCACCTCTAGGTGCGAAAGCGCTAACCATTTGTTCAAATCAAACTCCAGTTCACACAATACTTTGGTACAGTTTATGTTGTGCTACGATACATCCGTCGATGGGATACGAAATGACCAACGTGAACTCTCTCATAAAACAGACACCACTAATCCAGAATTCAAAACTAAATGGCCGATCGAACGTCATGCGAACGTTATTTATACTAGAAAAATATTCTTGGACGTCCAAAAGGAAATTCTCAAGGGTAAGGCGAATAGCTACATTGCTGAACGATCACTCTCAGATGGAGTAAACTGTTTCGTGATTGCTCACCAAGATCAGACATCAGAGGTTATAAATGAGTTCAAGGTTAGCAACTGACACTTATAATATACTTTTTCTTTAATACATACTATCCAGCAATTCACCCTTAAATTGCAGGTCACGTTTAACAAATAAGATTTGTCAGTTACCTGCAAGTGTATGGGATTCACCCGAAATGGATATCTATGTCGTCATGTGTTCTGCGTGCTTGGACATCATAACGTACATAAGATTCCAACCCAATATATTCACCCAAGAAGGAGGAGAGATGCTATTCCTAGCAGCGTGTATAGTCTTGAGAACAGGTTATCTATTGATCAAAGCAGGAGCAGAAGATTATGGCGTAACATATTAGATAATTTGGAAATGTGTAGAGACAGAGTGAGAGGCAAGATTGATAAATTAGAGGAACTCGATGCTCGAGTACATACATTAAAAGATAAGATCTTTGCAGAAGTTCCATATGATCCGGAAATTAACAAGAAGGGTGTCGTCTACCAGGAAATTCTTTCGCATGCAATACTAGAGGAGGTCTCGTGTACCGCACCGAAGAAAATACGTAACAAAGGCTGTGGGAAGCATAAACGACCGGTTGGCCCAAAGGAAATAGTAATAAAGAAATTCAAAAAACATAGGAGAAAATGTAATTTTTGTGGCAAACGGGTAAGGAAGCATGATAAACGGAATTGTCCACTTAAAAAAGGCAAACCAACGAACGATGATTCATCTACTGAAGAAGATGATGAGGAAGAAGAGGATGACCAGTATGAGTATGACAAAGGAAACGAAACCGGTACTGATGGCGAAGGAAACGAAACCGGTACTGATGGCGAAGATAACGGTAGTGACATCTAGAAATTTTCTTGAATTTACAAACAATTGTAAACAATTTGGTGAACCTTTTCTTTTTATTGTTTTGTGATTTTTATTTTAGCGTTTGATATTTGTTTTTTGTGATTGTTTGATGCATAATTGTTATTGAGTTTGTTTCATGCATAATAAAACCTGTTATCACTTTGAGTCATTATTTTTCTTTTCTTTAAAGGTATGGCTTGTATTATATTGATGAAAAAAGGTCCACAAAGACATAAGCAACATTCCTATTTAGTGTAGAAATCTGAAAATGGAAACCGTACACTTGTGTACTTATATGCTATTATGTTTGTACACAGGTGCACTTGGATGTTTACATCACAAGTAAACATGTGTACCTACTTTACTATGTGCTAACTCTGCTCATTTTGTCGTTTCTGAAAGCGTTTAATTAAATTCAAGAAAATTACACACACATTACGTACATTAACAACCTGTCAAATAGTTTGACAAACAAAATAACTATACTAATACACAATAACCGAATTGCCAACATCATACACAGGTGTACTGATCGTTTATACATATACTAGAACAAACCAACATACCTACAATCTTTTAAACAACAGAACAACATTAAAACATTTAAGCGCTAATTCCAATTAACAGATTCAAACATTCAAGCCCTAATTCCAATTAACAGATTCAACATAATCTTACTCAGAATCGATAAAATCCTACTAACAATAATACCATTGTACATAAGATTTGTATCTAAACAACTTTCATAACAAAACATTCAAGCCCTAATTCCGATTGGTGTTCTTAGTTCATTCATAAAAGGAACGGAACATGCAACTAGTTTCTGAAACAATTAAAGATTAGGATTTTCATTGTGTACCTTTGATTGTTGAAGAAGAAACTTTTTTTCCGGCGATTACAATGCTTCCGACGTCGATGTCCCGTTTTTCTCTTGTCGCCGATTGAGTATAGAGAGAGAGAGAGGTGGATATTTCATTATAAAGGGGATATGAAAATATTTGAGTAACAAAATAATAAAAAATTACGGGATTTGATCTTTTATTATGGAAATAATCTTGCACTTTTTTTAAATAAGTAATTAATCTAATTACAATTTTACCCTTTTGCTTTTAATAAAACAATAAAAACTAACCTATTAATTACAATTATGCCACTCATTTAAAATATCAAGATCATATTAATCAACGGTCTAGATCTGTTCACGCAGTTCACTCCTGGGAGGTTGTTCACGCTGGAACCTCACCCTATATATATATATATATATATATATATATATATATATATATATATATATATATATATATATATAGAAACGGAATCAGGAGAAAACGGTAGAAAGTGTGAGAACGGCTTCCTGGCCCAACACGTGTCACGCCGCTTAGAGAAGGGCGGAGGGGCTTTTTTGTCCTTTCATATTTCTTTTTTTAAACGCGTCTCAAATCCCGTTTCCATTTTTTGGCGTTTAATAAATACGTCGCGTTTTATTGTTTGTAGATCAGGATCATAGTAAATATTTTGGCGTTTTAAGTATGTTTTGGCGTTTTTATTGTTTTTTAAATCCGGATGCTTGTCTATGATTTAAAAAACATCAGTTATTTATTTTCTTGATGTTTATTATATCAAGTAGGATACAGGTCTATAATTTGACAGACAATTATGGCGTTTTGAAAAGATAAATAAATTCAGTTTTCCATGTAGTGGCTTTTAATATAATAAATGTTTGGCAATAATGTTACCGTCTCTTCATTTTACTGTTTAGCAATTTCTGTTTTCGTTCAATTTCATTGGTGAATTAGTGTTGATTTTTCAGTAATACCTTGTTTGGCGTTTTTGGCGTTTTATAGCAACATCGTGCTTTGCTAGCATCCGTTCTCTCAGATTTCACGCTATCACTCGTTTTGGTGTTTTTGCCGTTTTATATTAATTTTTTTAGTAGAGATTTAGATAATAAAATCAGAGAATTAGATAACAAACAATAGAAATTGAAAAAAAAATACAAATTATAATCTAATTTCTCTTCCAAATCTTCAATGTCATCAGCCTCTTCTACTTTAACATTTTTGGCGTTTTGAACCTGTCTTGAATACCTTATGTAGATCCTTATTTTCCTACATAACGTCCGTCTTCATTTAAGGGGTAAAAGTCTTTTTTTTCTTCGTTTTTTCATGAAAATTTGCCCATCTCATTCAGCAAAAGCTTATAAAGATACCCACCGCAGAGTAGAATCCATTCAGTGAATCTTCATTCAGAACAATACTCAATATAGAAGAAATGAGTTTCCGCATCTGTGGCTTTTTTAAGTATCTTTTTTGGCGTTTTAAGTGAATGGTTTGTTGGAAAGATGACGTTTATTTTTTTGGTGGTGTGATCAGTTGATTGTGCAGACGTTTCTTATAGGATGTTTTTGGCGTGTAGTTTAGGCGGGATTTTTATTTTATAATAAATGATATTAATAAAGTAGCCGTCTTTTCAGTTACTTTTTTTTTGTTTTTTTTTGTCTTTTCAGTTACTGTGTGTATTTTTTACTGTTTTTGTTTAGGTTTTTATGGTCTTAGACATTCCATCTTCCAAATTTGGCGTTTTTAATGGCTTTAAGTAGTTTTTGGTGTTTTTTTTTCCATTTTTAGCTTTTAATAATACTTCTCCAAATTACTTTTATTATAGGTTGGGAGTTTTTGGCGTTTTATTGTATTATGGCGTTTTCACAATAATTATGACTGTTTTGGCGTTTTATTAATATAATGTTATTTTTTATTCTAAGTTGAAAAATACATAACAAACAACAGAAAAAGAAAATTAAAAAAATTTAAATAGAAACAATTCATCTTTCAAATCTTCACTATCGTCAGTCTCTTTCTTCTTTGAAACATGTTCATTGGCGGTTTGGCTTAGCCATGCTTGTGTTTTTGTGGCCGTTTGGGAAGACAAAATGACATGAGTTTTTTGTTTGAATATGTATCTTCAAACAACTCATTAGTGTCATTCGTCTTTTCTTGCCATTAAAATATTCATCAAGAACAAAACACAGAAAATGGCATAAGTCTGACCCCAGCTTTTTTTTGTTAATGATTTGTCCATCTCATGCAGCAAAATGTTATTTGAGTCACAACACCTCAGGGAAGAATGCATTATCCGAAACTTTTGCGTAGAAAAATATTTGAATATACAAGAAACGATATTTGGCATTTTTGGCGTTTTACTGAGGAAATAGTGTATCTGAAAGAACCATAGAAAATATGGCCTTTTTTGAGTAGTTGTGTTTGATGTTTTGGGGATTTTGGCGTTTGTAAGTTGAATGGTATATAGTAGAGAATATGGCGTTTCAGGTTTGTTTTTATGTTTGGGATGTTTTTTGTTTATATAGAGATGTGTTTTGGTCCGTAATGGCGTTTTATTCATCAGTATGGCGTTTTGGTATAGAGGTGTAAAGACGCTTTTACTCTTAATGAGGCGCGTCCACGTAATAAAATTGATGTTATTTACGAAAATGCCACCCCGCCAATCTAGTCCATAGATTGTTTTAATCGGACGATCGATAAGCGTTCTACCGTTCTCACACTTTCTACCGTTTTCTCCAAATCCCGACCCTATATATATATATATATACATAATTTAATATTTTGGGGTGTTACACACTTTCTCGAGGAAGAACTTCTTAATCGAGGAACTGGAAATAATGTGGTTGATCTTGAAGAAATTCGAGAACCACAAACAACCGCTAATGTAGTCGGACCGTCTGATCAACAAGTAGTCGTTGCCAATGATTCAGACATAAACGCAAGCGTTTGCAGAAGTAGTAGAATTCGCAAAAAATCTGGTTGATATCTATGGCATCTAAAAGGTCCCGAAGTCTTATTAGTAGCTGAGTCTAATGACGAACCTGCTAACTACAAATCTGCAATCTTAGATTCGAATATGAGAAATGGCAAGAAGCCATGAACGTCAAGATGCAATCTATGCGTGACAATCAAGTATGGGACTTGGTTGAGCTACCCCTCGAATCTTGGGCAGTAGAGATCTTCGTTTTGACCAGAAGACCAAAGAGTTTGGTTTTGTCAAGAATGAAGATGAGCCTTGTGTTTACAGAAAGGCTAGTGGGAGCACCATATCATTCCTCATCCTGTATGTGCATGATATACTAATAATTGGAAATAACATCCCTATGCTTAACAAAGTTAAACACTATTTGGGATCTTACTTCGCAATGAAAGATCTTGGAGAAGTTGCTTACATTTTAGGAATCAAGATCTATAAGGGTAGATCTAAGCAGCTTCTTGGGCTAAGTCAAAGTACGTACATAGACAAAATGATGACATGCTTCAAGATGGAAAACTCCAAGGAGGTGTTTCTATGACTAAAGGAACCGTGTTGAACAAATCGCAATCTCCTTCAACGGACATTGAAATTAAGCAAATGGAAGTAGTTCCATATATTTCAGCAATTGGTTCAATTATGTATGTTGTGCTATGTACTAGACTTGACGTCTCGTATGCTTTAAGCATGACCAGTCATTTTCAGCATAGTCCTAGCATTGCCCATTATGTTGCAGTAAATAACATTCTGAGGTACTTGAGAAGAACTAAAGATATGTTCTTGGTGTTTAGAGGAGTGGAAGAAGAGCTCATGGTAAGGTGTTACACTGATGCTAGCTTCCAAAGTGACCGAGATGATTCTCTCTCACAATCAGGATTCGTATTCACTCTAAATGGAGGAGCTTTCTGTTGGAAAAGCTCCAAACAGAGTGTAGTGGTGGATTCAACCACCGAATCCAAATGTATAACTACATCAGATGCTGCAAAAGAATCTTCTTGGATGAAGTAGTTCATCAACGACCTCGATGTGGTTTCAAGTATTCAGAAACCAATCAAGGTGTTCTATGATAACACAAGAGCCATTGCTCAAACCAAGGAGCCCAGATCTTATCATAGGATCAAGCACATTCTAAGAAAGTTCCACTATATACGAGAAATACTTGAAAAAGGAGACATCTTAATAAGCAAACTAGACACAAATCAAAATCTAGCGGACCCGTTCACTAAACCGATGACTCAGGACAAGCATGACCAACATGGGAATGCTATCGGTCTTAGATTGGCTAGCCATTTGTTTTGATTTTGTATTTGGATTTGGATGTACAAATATTCATTCAGTTATACCTTTTGAATTCACCTTTGATTTACTAGTTAAATACAAAGTTTGAATCTTACAGCTGTGTTCGATTTTGATACGTTTAATCCATGAATCTTGTAGTCTAAATTATCTGTAGTCGGTCAGACTCGTGGGAACGACTCTGAATTAAGACTATTCTGACTTTGGACTCAAGGAGTTGACTTCCAAACTCACAAACCTCATTATGAATGATGTTGGATGTAACTCGCATCAAATCATCTTCATGGATCTTGGTCATAAGATGTATTAGATTTAGGTATACTCATTTAGTATCCCCTGACCTGAGATACATACTAGAACTTCCGTTTACTGAAGACTATTCTTTGATCAGTGTTAACCGCTGTCGCGTAAAGGCATTGGCTGGGAGTGGTTCTGAAGTTCAATGGGAGTTATATGTAGGCAAGATGGGATTCTGTACTCTTACATTATATGTAACAGTTAGACATCGGGGCGCCCTCGTTGATTCAAACGGGTAAAGTGTAAGGCCTTACCCAAACTTACTGTGTGTTTGATTGGACCACTTTGATTCTTGAACGAGAAAGATAATGATTGAATGCCATGTGAGATTGAATCTGATCCATGTCCCATTGTTCAATTGATGTCTTTTACAGAAAGGATGGATGATGAAGATTGCCATAAGTCTACTGTATTCAAGTAGCAAGTCGTTGCTAAAAAGAAGATACCTTGGTTAGTGACTTTAAAGTATCATGACCTGTTGGGGGCAGCTATATGTAGCTAGAGCCCCGCTGGCTGTCTGCGTTGAGATCTTATCGGAGACCGTCCAAGTGGGAATTGTTGGATATTTATGTCCAGTTCGATAAGTCAATGCTACCGGGTCTTGACCCATAAGAGTTACACTGTGGGCAACGAACTAAAATCCACTTAACATGTTTAACTGGTAATTACGAACGACATACGAAACGGATCATAATTATATTTATGATCATGAGCGGGTTTATGTTAATTAATAAACTTGTTGCGGGTATTAACTGAGAGACGGGTACATGGACCGGGTGAGATAACTACACCCACTTCGCCATTTGTCGCGCATGCACGCTTGCTGCGCCATTTATCGCACATGCACCCACGCTACGCCACTTGTCGCGCATGCACACTTGCATCGCCACTTGTCGCGCATGCAAAGAACCCTAGCCACTTGTCACACATGCATATGCATGTCCGCCACTTGGCAAACATGCGTGTACCTTCATGATCTATTTAATCGGACTTTGGTCTTGCATTTAGATGATGATGAAAAACTAGAAAAGCCTCAAAACACCACAATTTCTACCGCCACCACCGCTGTCGGACGCCGCCGCCCTCTACTGTCACGGCCTCTCGCCGCCGCCAGTACCGCCTGCCACAGCCGCCGTTACCCGTCATATACCTGTGTTTCGTTGGTTCGTATCACTAGCACGTGTTCGTTGAACTTCGATGTCTCAATTGGTTAGTCATTAACCGAGGTATATCTTTCTCATTGGTAGTTAAGTATCCTTATCATTGTGCTCGTATTTGCATATAATCGGATCCTGTCGGGTTTCGTTTATTGTTGATCACTTGTTCTTTTTCCGCTGCGTTTTACTAATTGACTCGCTTAATTAACTGACTATTATTTATTGAGCCGGTTTTGATAAACAAAATTTTAACTGATCACCATGGAACCCAACAGTGGTTTGAACTTTTATGGTGTGGAAGTGTTATGGTGATGGTGGAACTATAGTTGCAGGAGAGTGAAAATGAGAGAAAGGGTGGGGTGGGGCAGGTAGGTGGAACCTATATGTATTTTTTTTATCTTTTAATGTTTTATTTGTTAATTTTTTAATAGTAAAGGCATAATAGTCATTTCGCACCAACTTAACTGAGAAAACTAACCCTCATTCGTGCCAGAGACTATCCGAGAACGAAAGTGCAAAAGTTAGGGACATAAGCTGTAATTTTAGAAGTGTGGGGACTATAAAGAAACCTCAAGTACTATCCGAGCACTTTTCTTATATAAAATCTTATTTTGTAAAGTTTTTTAAATACAAACTTGATATAAAAAATCACACACGGTTAGAAAATCCTAACCAGGACCAAAAGGATTGGAATACACCTAATTTATAACATTACATTTGATTACTCAAGATATAGTTTAGTATATTAAGATATCAAATCCGTCTAATCAGGGCCGGCCCTGAGAATTCATGTACCCTGTCCGAGCTCGAAAAACGTGCCCTTAGGTCTTAACTAAATAAAAAATTTAAACTAGTTTTTTCATACAACTTTGAACCGTTGACAAAAATATAGCATTCGATAAACAATGCAATTAACAAAATACAAATTAATCGACAAAGTTTGTATCAACGCCTAAATATAATCGATAAACAATGCCATCCGGATGCTTGTTTAGGTGCCATTAACGCCTAAATATAATCGACAAAGTTTGTATCAAATTAAGTTAACGCCTAAATAAGGTTCGTTTGCAGCCCTATATACGAGTAAACGAAATTATATATCTTGGAACAAAGATATTTTAAGGTTTAATCAATCAAAAGGTGATAATAAATATTGTTTATAATTCTAAATCAAGTGTAATAGACATTGACAAGTTCCTGATGCTATATGGAATATTGGAATCGGCCCTATTATTCTATTAATTTAATTTTCATTTAAATCACTAAATCAACAAGTGGAAGAAGTAATTAAAAAATAGATGGGATGCTATTGCTAACCTTTATGGCTTTATCCTTATCCTACACCGATCACCCTGCCAGAAGCACTGAAGCAGCAGAATGATGATGATGAATGATCGAACAACCCAGAGCCTGCAACTGCGACGTTTCTGTTCTCTTTTTACCGCCCAGACTTCTTTTTTTAATTAGTTTTTAGAAAATATTTGGGTATTGGGCCCACCAACCTAATGAGCTAAATAGTTTAAACAATATGATTTTTTTAAGTAGGCCTATGTTAATATTTTTTTGGTTATACCCTATTAAATTTTTTTTACATATATAATATCGGATTTTTTTTAATTACGTGCCCTACGAAATCACGGGCCCTGTTCGGTTGTCCTCCCCGCCCTCCTTCAAGGCCGGCTCTACGTCTAATCGAAGTATATCAACTTTTTCCTCGTAAAAAAATGAAATGTATCTAATTTATAACATGAAAGAAAGAAATAGAATATTTGACACCTCATTACATTTATTTAAAAAAATAATTTTTTAAGTTACCTTTTTTGACAATGTCCTCAATTAACAATACACAACGAAAATTACGTTATTGTAAAAAAATTCCAAAATAACACGATAACCTTGGAATATGAAATATATAAATCAAATAAAAGTCATGCAAATGATTTTTGAAGTTAAAACGATATTTAATTTTTTGTTAGATTATTTGCAATAACAAATTTAATCTTTGAATGAGGGTGTGAACATCTATTTTCGTACTTATAACCATTGGTATTCTAACACATATTGAGACATTTACATGTCGTGGTAACTCATTGTTTGCATGTTTGTCATGCATTTACCTTATTTCAACGATTCCCATAGTTGGAGCCCGAAGGTAACGCTTAGGGGCTGTTTGGCTAAGCTTATTGGAATGACTTATTTACTTATTTGCTTATTTAAAAAGCAAATAAGGGGTGCTTGGGGTTGAGTTTTGAAAATACATTATGCGTTTTGAATAATCAGAATCAGATAATTAGCTGTAACAAAACGTGCTGCAGAAAGATAGTGTTTGGATTTGATTATGTTGTTTGATATCACAATAATCAGATAATCAACATTGTTTGGATTTGATTATGTTGTTTGATATCACAATAATCAGATAATCAACTATTTGAGTGTTTGGCAAATATATATATTTCAAAAAAATAAATAAGTGAAAACGTAAAAAATCAGTTTTTGGAATATCACGTTTTCCTGCAGCAAGGGGTGACCTACTTATGGATTATCACGTTTTGAACTCTACAAAACGTAAAAAATCACTTTTTATTAATTTTTTACCAAACACTCAAAATAGATTTTTTGCGATTTCAAAACACAATAATCAAATAATCAGGTTGAAAACGCAATCCCAAACACCCCCTAAGTCATAATGGAATGACTTATTTACTTATTCCTCTCACATAATAAGCTAACCCAAACACCTTTTAACTTTTCAAAAAGTAAATAAGTAAATAAGTCACTAAAATAAGCTTAGCCAAACAGCCCCTTAGTCTTATATCCTAACTATGTTCTTTGTCCAAATGATTAAGATGCCCACTCCACCCATGGGTAGAGCTGACAAATAGTGTCTTATCAGGTTTAACAGGTCTCGGACGACGCGTATAGCACACGTATTAAATATGAATACAACTCGTTTAACTACTTGATATCTCATGTCTGTAACACAGTTTTATGAATTATGTACCAAGAAAAAGAAATGATAGATCCTAACCTTATAATCTTATTTATTTAAAAAAAAAAGTAAACAATCATATTGTGTACTTTCAGTAAACAGGTCTAATTGTGTCTTATACAGATCAGCCCTACCCATGAGTTTGTACTAGTGTAATTACTGTAATTTTTAATTTAGTTATCGAGCTTACTTGGCTTCAAACGCTTCTTCGTCAACTTTTTTTTTACCAAACCAACTTCTTGGAGTGCCTCCTCTATGATAACCCACCCTTTCATACTCGTATGAAATGCGTAGAAACTAGACGTCCATTTATTTTTGTAAAAAAACTACTAACAAAGATTCATATGTTAGTCATAACTATACTCATGATCAAACTGCAAATGTATGTATTCGCCAATCCTTTGTCGCTTTTATGTGAACATAGCTCACCCCACACCTTTGCTTCAAGTTATTAGAGATATACGGGGAGATTTTAGTTGTTTCAAGTGATTTTTTCCTTCTGTAATTCAAATTGTTGCTGTGTTGTACCTGTACAATTACCTTAGCATCTTGCTAAGGTTTTTGTCTGTTTGTTTGATTTATATAATATCGCCTTTTCTTCAAAATAAAGTTATTAGAGATATATGCTTATTAAGATAAAAAGATGCAACCAGTGGCGGATCTAGAAGAAAAATTCAGGGGTATCCTACTTTTTAACGTACAGTAATACAATATAAATTTTTTTACCGTTCATTCGTACAATCAAATACAAAATAACAACTAAATTAATAACTAAATGCTAACCTAAAATCCAATTAATCATCACAGTTAGCTTCCATACTAGAAGGATGATTGACAAAACAGGTGATCAAATGATCAAATGGATTTCACATATCCAGATCCATCCATATCAAAATTCTCAGAGGTAGAGTGTAGCTTCCCAACATATGATTCATATTAATATTTATATTTATTGGCTTTGATGAAACGATCTTTTATTTTCAAGAATGCATATTTTTAAAATAATAGATGTGTGTATAAAGTAATATGTTTTAAAATTATACAATAAAATAGCATCTAATATATAAATACGTGAATAAAACCTTACCACATAATGGTTTCTTTATAAACAATAAAAAATATATATCAAATTGCAATATAAACTAAAAAGAATCAATAAAAGACAAATTAATAATTATAAGGAATTTAAGAGAGAATAAATAATAATACTGTAATATTAAAAATAAACAATAATAAAGCACCAATATCACTTTTCACAATGTGTGTCAGGGTTTTCTTTTCGATAAAGTTGTACTGTACAAATTATATACTTCTATTATACATCTCCTTCTTCACTTGATTCTTACAGAGACCATGAAATCCGGTCAGAAAAGAAAAATTACAGTTTGTACACTCCTCTTTTCTTCTCTCTGGTTAGAATACCTTTGCTAAGGAATATCCTATACATATAACCGAGAAAATTATTTTGCACTTCGCTATTCGCCATGAAAGTTGAGGGGTATCCCGGGCTACTCCTCGGATAACCATAGGTCCGCCCCTGGATGCAACTGCCATTTCAATGGATTATTTCTTAAGGCTCGTTAATGATTTAAGAGTAAACTGCCATTTTGGTCCCTGTGGTTTTGGCATTTTTGCCATTTTAGTCCAAATCTCAAACTTTTTACATCTGGGTTCCCGTGGTTTGCATTTTGTTGCCATTTTAGTCCAAAATTCAAAAACCCTATTTTTTGACTTTTGCAACCTCCTATTTTGTCTTTTAGTTCAGGGGTATTTTGGTCATTTTGCTTTTCATTTAACATTTTCTTCCCCAAATAAATCATCATCATCCCCAAATAAAACCCTAACTGACTCTCTCTCTTCTCTCTCTATAAACAACATAAAACCCCAAATAAATTAACTACCGGACAAGCTGGTTAGATTGAAAAAGTCCATCCGTGATACCGCGTGAAGAATATTGGTTGTCACGTATACATACATACATACATACATATCCTGGATCTATCTGTTCTCCACTGTATCTCATCCTGTAAAAACCCTAAATTCAATCCATTATGGTTGCTTCTTCAACAAGTATGAAGATGTTGATCTCGTTTCTCTTTCTATGCTGCCTCTCCACCTGTTTCTCCTCTCCTGTTTCCATTTCAGGTTTGTTTGTTTATTTCTGGTTTCTAATGTGGTTTTATACTGTTTTTAGGTCAAATCAACTTCTGATCTTCGATTTGTGTGTGCAGATGGTGTCTTCACATCTGAACCTTCAATCGGACGGAATCTTCTTCAGGCTAAGAAATTGTTTGTTCTTTAATTCTTCTTCTTCTTCTTCTTATTTGTAGTTGATTTTGTTTCGATTATTGTTTTAGTCTGCTATTTGTGTTGGTGGTAGTGGGATGGTGGTGGTTGGGATGATGCGGTGGTGGGGGTGGTGGTGGTGGTGTGGTGGTAGTTCAGAGAAGAGAGAGAGAGAGCAGCAATTTTAGTTCAGAGATGCGGTGGTGGATGATGATGAATCGCTGAAGTTCAGAGATGCGATTTTAGTTCAGAGATGCGATTTTAGTTCAGAGTGGCGGTGGTGAAAAGGGGGAGGAGGTGGCGGTGGTGGTGATGCTATAGAGAGAGAGAAGAGAGAGAGAGAGAGAGGGAGGAGGTGGCGGTGGTGGTGCTATAGAGAGAGAGAGAAGAGAGAGAGAGAGCTGATTATGCAGATCTGGGTTTTATTGTTAAAAAAATGAAATTTAAAAAATGACCAAAATGCCCCTGCACTAAAGGACAAAATAATCAGTTTTCAAAAGTCAAAATAGAGGGTTTTTGGATTTTGGACTAAAATGGCAACAAAATGCAAACCACGGGGACCCAGATGTAAAAAGTCTGAGATTTGGACTAAAATGACAAAAGTGCCCAAACCACAGGGACCAAAATGGCAGTATACTCATGATTTAATTAAGATCTATAATGTAAAGGTTTAGTATATGTGATTAATGGTGCAAAAATGTAATATTTTTGCATGGCGTTCCGAGATAAATAGAATTCCTACCGGCGTGGCTTTGAGAAATAGGAATATTCCGATTGTTGATGTTTCATGCCCTCTATGCAACTCTGGAGATGAAACTGTTGACCACTTGTTTACGGCTTGTGTGGTCGCTTCAACCGTGTGGCAGTTCGTTAGTTCATGGTGTATAATTCCAAGTATCTTTGCTTTCTCTTTCAAGGACCTTCTTGAGATTCACTCTCTTTCGGGTCTGTCGGATCAAAGGAAAGATGTTATTCAAGGCATTATCATTATTCGCTATTGGAGTATATGGAAGGCGAGGAACGAGTTGAAGTTTGCGGGCAAGACGGCTAGGATTGAGAATATAGTTAGCGAGATAAAGGCTTTAGGATTTTTATGATTTTCAAATAGGTCGAAGTATAGAAGTATCTCTTGGGAAAGTTGGTGTAAATGTGTAATTATGTAGAGGGTATGTGGTGTTGCCGGCCTGGTTTTGGGTCGATGTGTGTTTTTTTTTGGTGAAGTTCACCTTAAAAAATGGTGTGGATGTAATGGTGTTTGTTTTGTTTGCTGTATTTTTTCATTTTCTGGTGTAATTTCTGTTATGCTAGCCCCTTGCTAGCATCTGGGTCGATTTTTGAATAAACGAAGTCTTGGCTTAATTTTTTTTATGTGTTATTATAATTATTATTATAAAATGTGACCTTACATTATTTTTTATATATATTTTTACTTGAAAGTTCAAAAGGATCCTACTTTTGGCGCATAGTGGGACTAGGGTTATGAGCTCGATAACAACTCAATCATGCATTTTCAAAAGTGGTTCAAAATTTTAGATTATGATTATTTATGTCGGCTCAAAATTTTAGATTATGATTATTTATGTCGTGTATGATAATGAGTTTGTTTTTACTTAGCGTAGATCATCTATTATGCTTTAACATTTTTTCAACTTTACGTCGCTGTCACGGCATAAAGTATTTATCACGCCTCAATAACAAATAACCACATTATTTTTTTCACTTCTTTTCACTAAATTGTTCTTTGATTTTACTAATTTTCCTCCACCCCAATTATTTTTTAATTATTATCCATTTATTTACATCTTATTTTTATATAATATAATTTTTATAAATAAATAAATAAAATCACAATAATATTAAAATAAAATAAGTTATAATTAAAATTCCTAAATTAAAAATACATTAAACTTAATAGTCCTAGAATAAAAATACATTAAAATTAGAACACCTAAAATAAAAATACATTAATGTAACATGACTAATTCGTTTGTTATAGAAATCATTGGCGAATCTTGTCTTTTTTATTTTCGACTATTTTTTTTCACCTCCAACATATTATCGGTTTTCATCCTAAGCACCATAAGATCAACAATATCAGACTTTTGTTGTTTGAGGGACAACAATTGTTTGATACTCTCGTCGAGTGTATTCATTTTGGCTTGGAGATCCACTTGACTTGAAAACGAACATGCACCTCTTGTTTTGCATTTGCACGATCAGATCATCCGGAATATCAAACTCGTCGTCCGAATCATTTAAATTATAAATGGATCGCACATCTGAAACTACGTCGGTGAACGATACGCTCTTCGACCGTTTGGAACGTGCCCCCCGCACGTCCATAAGTGGGACAAGATGCCACTTGGTGCTTTTACTTGAAATTTGACACGTTTCTCCATTGTAAACGAATGGCCTTTATCTTGTCAGTAGGTTTTGTATGCCTCGTTAAGCAAATCTACATTATTTGCACCGCTTGCTCAACCACTGCATTGGTTAGCAAGGTTGTTGAAGATGGTGTTAAAGGTTGTTACCTTTTTTCGTGTTTCTCTCTGTGACAAACGGCACAAATTCGGTAACTTCCGTACTGTTTTAGTATTTATTTATTGTCTGTAAATATGTGTTTTAACGTTAACGTTATATGCTTGCATGTCATACATTTACAATCATGCATGTTAAACATTTCATTTATCGAATTGAGAAACAATTTAAGCGCTGCGTCGAAACAATTAGTAAACTCACCGGTTAGACAAGCTGTGTTAGCACAGCCTCAACACTCAGTTAAACGATAGATTTAGGACTTAGATGTAGGTCCGACATCAAAAATATATTAAATCCCAAGTGGGAGAACAATGGTTTATATTAACACTTTCTGGAAACTTAAACAAGCACTAAAAATTGTACGAAACGAACTATAAACAAAAAAAACTCAGCATTTTCAGCAGAAGTTCAACAATTATATGTCAAAATAACATGCAAAAAGTAATATAAAACATCCAGAATAACTTGTGAAGTGTCGGGATTGAATTTATAACACAAAAGGTACTTCATACCTTCTAAATTGCACATTTTAACACTTTAATGAACCGACAACCGAACAATTACCCGGACACTACCGGAAACACCAAAAATGAACTAGAAGCATAGTTTTAATATTATTTAGCTAGTGTTGGTCATAAAACACATTAGAACCCTTAAAAACATTAAAACACATATAACCTTACATAAAGCACCAAACTTACACCTTAAACCTTCAACTTTCAAATTTTGACATTTAACCCCCCCTCACTATGACCGTCCCCAAAGAGGACCCACATGTCTTCTATGTTGACCAATACACTGGGTGGTCAATGACGCTTTACTTCTTGATTCTTTGGTTAAATTATTGGTGGAGGATTATAAGATAACCTAAAAGACCATGAACCTTATCATAACACACTTCACAAATTCAAAACACATCTCTTCCTTTCCTCCTCTCTAGCTCACGGCTACCACCACCTCCACACCATCTCCATTTTCTTTCAACTTTCAAGCCATTCCAAGGGTATTCAAAAGTGTATGAAGGCTATATAAGGAAGCTTCAAGCATTGGAAGGTGAAGGACCTCTTGGAGGAGCTATTAACCATCTTCTTTGCATCATCATCATCTTCTTCTTGGTGTTCTTGCTACTTCCCTAGTCACAAGAGCCAGTGGTAAGCATCATAATCTCCATTTTACTTCATATTAGTAGTATGTACAAGTTACACCATCAAGAAATCTTACCTTTAAAAGATGAACACATGAAGAACTAACATAATCTAAAGAAAATCAAGTGTTTTTAGTGTTGTTTGATGTATGTTATGAAGTTGTTGTTGTTGTTGATCTTGTGTTTTTGTGAAACACCCCCAAAAAACGGATTTGGTAATCAAACCACGTTAATATTAAAGAGCGGGTTAAGTACCGTTAGAGGCAAAAAGTTAACTCATAAACAAAATAACTATGAACTAATTAACCTAGTTAGTAACATGTAAATAACTAATAAAACCTAGAGTTGTAGTCTTATATAATTAAAACTAAACTTGAGGGACTAAGGCTGCCAAAAAGAGAACTTGTGTTTTAAAACACTAGAATTAAGACACAACAATCAAAGTAAGTGTGTGTTGGTCGACCATCAGGAGGTGGAGAAAAGGGTGTAACCCTAATTCATCCAAAATCATCAAAATTGAAGACAAATTGGAGCTCAAATTAGTGCATGAACATGAATTATTGATCAACTAAACTAGGGGATCATAAGTTATGTCTTAAAACCTAGATTGGTGAAAGTTAAAATTTGAGACAAGTATACTTGCAATTAGGTTATTGGATTATGAATCCAAAGATGAATTTAAGTGTATGTGTATGCTTGATTTCATTAGACATTTGATGTAAGATTTCTTATAAGTGATTAACAAATAGATTATCAAGTGGGTTTTGATAATATGATTAAGTTTATAATAAAATATGTTTGAAAACCATCATGGATGGTAGTAATAGGAAAATACTTGAACAATTATGAGTTTGAGTATGTGTTCATAGTTGCCATGAAATGGGTTTTGTGTGTTATGACGAAATTGATGATTATGTTCATGTAAATAGATGCTTGAAATCATGTTATTTACTAGTTAGTATGTAGAACTTGATTATATTAGGTATTCGGATGAATGCCTAGTAATATGATGAAACGGGTTTTTACATATAGATGAAAACCCTTAGTTCTTGCATAAAGAATGAATAAATTAGCTTTAATAATCGAGAGCTAAGTTTACTTAATATTAATAAGCGCTTGAACTTGTAAAAGTGATAGAAATGAAACGAACGTGGTTGGAAATTTAGTTAAAACGGTGGCCTAAAAATAATGCCTACTGGGTAGTTGATGGAATGCCTAAATGAATTGTTGAACTTCATTGTGCATTCCATATGTTAAAAAGGCAGTTCATTTTTGAAAGCCAAACAGACCTATAATAAGATTGAATAATAATTTCGACATAAAAATCCGTAAGGTGGAATAGTCGTGATTGATAATGACTAATCTAACCATCTTACGAATTATAAATGATAGTTGATGCTTGACAAGCTAGGTGGAAGCTTGGGGAAGAAGCGGGTCAAACGGATTAAGTATGAAGGAAAAAGCATATTTGGATGCAAGTAAGTAAAGCTTACACCCTTTTTGTAGAATACCTACTTATTGTATTGGTTAGGAATAAGGTAAATTTAGTATTTGGAATAAGATGTTCCGACGTGTAGTAATACGGGTCGGAACGAGGGAGAATGATAAGAAACCATGTTTAATGGTTAAAAAGGGGTAACACAGTAATTCGGTCATGCGATGATGAATAAACAATGAGTTTTGATTAAGTTACCTTATGGTGTAACCCATAATGAGTAAAAAGGGAAATATGGTAAATTGGTTACGAGTTAACGGATAAACATTAGTTTTTGAAAAAGTTACTATAAGGCGTAAGCCATGATGGGTCAAAAGAATTAAGAAATGATTTTTAGGTAATACGATCATACGGTGTAAACCGAAACGGGTTACATGGATGAGATGGAAAATAAATACCATCTCACAAGGATAAATTGGTCATTTAACCAAATGAGTCAAAAGGTGATAATATCACCATTTGACGTTAATGACTAATGGTTGTTTGTCGAGTCTTACGCTCACAGGAACAAATAGCGTGTGAGATTTCGTTGTCATTTAATTAACAACTAATATGACGAGGTATTAAAACGGTTCATTGTTATGACCCGATTCAGGTATGTAAAATGGGTCAACTCTCATTGAGAACGTAAGGTTCGACGAGAGTTAATTGAGTCATGGGTGGGTTTCGGATTACCCAAGGTGAGGTATATCAAGTGAATTGAAATTTTGATATTATGTTCTTATGGACGTAATGAAATTAAAATGGGATACGGGTTAAAAGAGTAGTCTTGGTCGAAACAAGCTTTTAAGATGCCTTTAGTTATCAAAGAACTAAAGTTGACTAAAATGCCCTCGGATGATAAACCAGGCAAATGACCCATAAGGGTAGTTTGAATATGAGTTTTATAATTTGGTAATATCCCTTCGGTAGGATACAATGGTAGTCTTAACCATTTTGGCTTAAAAATACATAATGGGTCTTTTTCGCATATGTGTTAAACTCAAGGGTAAAATGAGAATATAATGAACTTTCCTATCATAATCCATCACAATTGACGTCACGATAATAGAAGGATAAAGATAATTAAGCGGGAAGAAAAGATATGAAGGGTTGTAGATAATTTAAGCTTAAAGTGCTTAAATCTTATAACGGGTCAAAATAAAAATATGCATAAACCAGGTAACAGGTGCATAATTTATAAAAGTTATGAATCCGGGTTAAAGATTTTAGGTTAAATCTGTAGGCCATGGTTTTACGGTCATTCAGAAACAAGTTTGAAGTAAAATGGATGAAAATTGAAGAAGTTATGAGTGTTTTTGTGAAAAAATGGTAGAGCTTGGAGTATGCAGCTCCCAGCTAATAACTTTCTGTGAAAAAGGGGCTGTCGCGCCCCGCGAAAGGTAACACCCTTTGGTGTCGCGTTCCGCCACGGGCTCTCGCCACCCGCAAAAGGTTGGGCATTAGTCTGTTGCGGCCCGCGACGGACACCAGAACTGGCGAATCTTGTTTATTTTACTTATTTTGACTTATGGACTCGTTTAGACACGTTATAAACCTTCATAACTAACGTATTTCATGGTTTATGAAATGTAGGTAACGATTGGAGGTACCAGATGATGATCAAGCTCAATGAAAAACCGAACACGATCAAATTTAAGCTTCTGCATTACATATCGTCGTTACGCAATTAAATAACGATGATATGTTGAAATGATTTAATTTTTAGAAGTTTTATGAAACTTGTAATTTCAAATGTATGTGTATTTGTATATACACATTTGTATGCGAAACTTGTATGAAATTTCGATAAATAAATTAAGGGTCTTACATTTTGTTTAGATCTATCATATGTAAGCTTGTTAGAAGCTTAGATCTAACAAGTTTAAGCATGGATCTTGAAAGATCCATAAAGTAACATGTTGAACTTGAAAGTAATAAAGTGAACTTGAAAATGGTTTTAAAATGGATTTCTCATGTTCTTGAACTTACTAAACTCTCGGATAATCAAGTTTATAAAATAAAGTTTCATTAAAGTTTACAAAAAATTACAAAGAAGCTTGAATCTAAGTAGATCTATATGTTTAGTGTATAGATCTAAATTACTACACATTTTTATGAAATTTCAAGTTCACCACTTGAAAAAGTATGATGGTTTAGTGATCTTTACTTGTGAAAATTGTTGAATCTTGATGTTTTGGTGATTAAATCAAAATAAACACATGTTTTAAAACATGGGAAAACCTCCATTTTTGGGGGAAACTATGTCAAAATTTTTATAAAATTTTAACACTTATAAAAATATAAACTTTTGTGAAACTTTTTCTACAAAAATTGTTCAAGAATGTTTCCCAAAGGTTTTCCCTAATTTTTATACAAAATACAAGTTAAGAAAATAGAGTTTTATTCAAGAATTAAAACAAGTATAAATATGTATATTTTTAGGGAAAAATACACACATATATATATATATATATATATATATATATTTAGTGGTCACAAAATTATGTGCTATTTGTATATTGTGTGTAATATATATTAGTGTACATTTAGGAACTTAAAATACACTAAATACTCCCAAGAAGTATAAACACCAAATACACATAAAAATACACAAGGAAATATTTATAAACAATATATACAAAATCACCCATAAATGGGTGTATGGACAAAATACCAAAATATATATTTACATATATATTCCTTATCAAATTATGGAATATGGACACTTGGACAATATTTTGACAAATATATAAATATATGGAGAAATATATAAGATTACTACAATTAATGGAAGATATACAAAAATTGGACAAGTGATAAATATATATATATATATATTACAAACAAACCTTAAAAATACATTATTTTTAAGAAATATAATTCCAGAATGTATTAAAAATCATAAGAATTGATTTTTGACAATTATGCAAAATACATAAGTATTTATACTTAAATACAAGTATACTTTCCTAAGTATACTTACACTAAAAATAATATTGAAAATATTATTTATGTTGGACCGTGTGCGACCCTAAATAATCAGTATAAGGCAGTTCATCTTTGAATACAGAGGCGGAATCAAAGCAAACAAAGTCACAACAGCTATATCCTCTTAATTTCCTTTCTATTAATGCTTTCTGAGTCGATTACAATGATTTCTGACAAAAATCCGGCAGCACCTCGACTCTAATTCCGCTTCAACCGATACAGAATGAGATCACACATCAACTATTTATAAGGCAGCTGATTCCGCTCGAAATGGTTCGAGCGGAACCCCATGTGATCATCTCGAGCAGAATCACAAGGTTCACTTTGGAGCGGAATCACGTATTACAGTTTAGAGCGGAATCATGTCTTGACATCCTGGAGCGGAATTACAATACATCCTGATTTCGCTTCAAATGACATGAATGTCATTTGGAGCGGAATTACACTCTAAAATCCTATTCTTGATTTCCAAGCTCCAATCTAACCTATCTAGACCTAAGACTCGATTAAGACGCAGTAAACAGACATTTAGTGCACCAACAGACTCCCCCTTGGATGTTGACGAAGTCTTCGGCGTCGAGTCTTCAGTCTTGGTCTCTTCTACATCTTTGTCTTCTCATTGCAAAAGCTCTATCTTCACAGGTTCAAGATCTCGATCTGGCTCTGTCTTCAATCTCCCCTTTAACAGTTGATCTAGAAGTCTAGACTCCCCCTTTCACAGACTCCCCCTCTCGGTAAGCTGGGATCTAGGATCTTGGTCTGGTTTAAACTTTGACTTTATGAGCCATGGGGATAATGAAATCCACAACCTGTTACTCAACCAAATAACATTACAATCTATTGATTTTAACAATAAATCACAAACTCTATCAGTTTAGAAATCCACTCAAGTATTCAGGTCCAAATTAATGATCCTGATTACTCAATTAATCTACCAAGTCCAATTTAATGACCTTGGTTGATCTTTTTGACAAACAAACTGATTTTTGTTTAACATTTTCAAACATTTTCTGAAAATAACAAGCATCTATTATAAAGAATATATTTAGATTATCAACTCCTAATATAAACCAACTTGTTCTCCAAGTTTATTACCCCTATAAATAGTCCATGTATTCTATTGTGTATGATACACCATTAATAATAAACATCTCTTTCTCTCCCAATATCTCTTCTCATCTTCTTGCTATTAGGCTTATTCATAACACGTTATCAGCACGAATTGCTTTTGGAGTTGGATCGCACCATCATAAGGTAAGTCTCTATCGTCTAATTAACCTTTCATTGTTATTTACCTTCACAAACGTAAACCATATTGTAAGTCATATAATTTTGGTTTATGTTAAAGATTTGTTTTGTTTTTCTATTAAATCTCTAAAAAAAACTCATGTCGTAACTCATAATATTTGGTTAAAAAGAGATTCATATTTATTTATTATTTCAATAAAATAATGAATTACGCATTGTTGAATAAATCAAATTATAATTTTCTTTTGGCTTCTTTCCCTGTGCATGCGTCAATCTGATAAGCCTATATGTATATTTATAACATATTATGAGGATCAAAATGACATACGGAAACTAATGGTTTAGAATTAGAAATTTAACATTAATTGGAAGTACTAAAGTTAACGTAAACTTAATTAATTGATACTTCCAATGGTCTATACATCTATATCACAAAAACAAATGTGGACTTCCTTCTACAGTATGCTTTTCGTAGTCATAGTGATATTTTCTAACTACCACAATAGTTGTAATCAATCTTGTTTCAATATGTTTTTTTTTTCTAAATTAAGTTTTATATATTAATTCATATGTTTTGTTATAATATAGTTCATAATGACAAATCTTGCTAAGCTTTGAGTTCATGGCTCTAGAAATTACTAGGAAAAACTATTTATCATGGGTATTGGATGCTGAAATACATTTGAATGCCAATAATTTGGGTGAATCAATTAAAGAAGAAAATAAAGCAAATACCCAAGATAAGACAAAAGCCATGATCTTTTTACGCCATCATATTCATGAGGCTTTGAAAAGTGAGTACCTCACTATCAAGGATCCACTTGTCCTTTGGACCAACCTGAAAGAAAGGTATGACCACCAGAAACCGGTAATATTACCGAGAGCTCGTTACGAGTGGATCAATTTAAGGTTGCAAGACTTTAAGTCTATAAGCGAGTACAACTCGGCAATGTTTAGAATCACATCACAATTGATTCTATGTGGTGAAAATATTACTGATAAGGAAATATTGGAAAAAAAACATTCTTAACCTTTCACCCCTCGAATGTGATACTGCAACAACAATATCGTGAAAGGGGTTTCACCAAATATAGTGAGTTAATATCATGTTTGCTTGTGGCCGAGCAAAACAATGAGCTCTTAATGAAAAATCACGAGACTCGTCCGGTTAGAGCAACCCCAATACCTGAAGCTAATGTGGCAACATATAATGGCCAAATTGAAAGTTACGGACGTGGTCGAGGTTATCATCGTGGTCATGGTCGTGGTCATGGCCGTGGTCGTGGTCATGGTCGTGGACGTGGCCGAGGAAATTATCATAGTGTTCAGTTTAAAAACAAAGGGACCCACCAAAAGTGGCATAATAATGAAAATAAATCCAGCGATGAAAAAAAATAAAAAGAAGGTGGTATCTTCATTGAATGCATGTTACCGATGTGGAAGTAACAATCATTGGTCGAAGACTTGTCGTACGGCCAAACACTTGGTGGAACTTTATCAACAATCCATCAAAGACAAAGCAAAAGGAATAGAGACAAATTTTACATATGAGGTTGCAAATGTTGATGGTCAAAAAGATCATAAAGATACAACTAATCTGGATTATGATGATTTCCTTATTGAGCCAACTAACTTGGATTCTGGTGATATCGTGGCTGATACAACCCAGTTGGATGCTTGCAATTTTCCTTACATATGAATTATTAATTTTTAAGTGATGTTATTTCCTTCATATCTTTAAGACATTTTGTTTGAGTATTTTGTTTTGTTTTTATGCGTATGAAACATTTTGGGATTTGTTATGTTTGAAGCATGTTAGACATTTTATTTATATGATTTTGTTTTGTTTTGAAGCACATGGAGTGTTTAACTAAGATTCCTATTAATGGAGAAGATATATGTCTAATAGACAGCGCATCAACGCATACAATTCTTAAGAAAAAGAATTATTTCTCTACTTTAACCATGAAAAAGGCAAATGTTGGTACTATATCTGGTAAATCAAAATTAATTGAAGGCTTTGGAGAAGCTTATGTAGTGTTGCCAGGTGGAACACCATTTAAAATAACCAATGCGTTATTTTCCCCAATGTCTCAAAGAAATCTAATAAGTTTTAAAGATGTTCGTTTAAACGGATATCATCTTGAGACTACATCTGAGGGACATGATGAGTACCTTCATAACACAAATATAAGTTCGCGTAAAAAACATGTGTTAGAAAAGTTGCCCGCACTTGCCTCTGGTTTGTATTATACTAAAATTAATGCAATTGAATCACATGCAGTCATAAACAAGAAGTTTATCGACCAAGAAAATTTTATCATATGGCATGACCGGTTAGGCCATCCCGGATCAACAATGATGCGAAAAATTATAGAAAATTCAGTTGGGCATTCTTTGACGAATCAGAAGATTCTTCAGTCTAAGGATATTACATGTGTTGCATGTTCACAAGGGAAGTTGATTACTCGCCCATCACCAATGAAGGTGGGGACGGAATCCCTGGTTTTTTTGGAAAGAATACATGGGGATATTTGTGGACCTATACATCCTTCTAGTGGACCATTTAGATACTTTATGGTTTTAATTGATGCATCAACTAGATGGTCACACGTGTGCCTACTATCAAGTCGTAATATGGCATTTGCACGACTACTTGCTCAATTAATAAGGCTAAGAGCACATTTTCCCGATTACCCCATCAAGAATATTCGATTAGACAATGCTGGTGAATTTACATCCCAAACATTTAATGATTATTGCATGTCTATTGGTATAAATGTAGAGCATCATGTACCTCATGTACATACACAAAATGGGCTTGCTGAATCGCTTATCAAGCGAATTAAAATGGTTGCAAGACCAATGATTATGAAATCAAAACTACCAGCATCTGCTTGGGGACATGCAATTTTACATGCAGCAACACTAATTCGCATCAGGCCAACGAGTTATCATACTTCCTCCCCATTAAAGTTGGTTCTTGGTTAGGAACCAAATATTTCCCATCTAAGGATTTTTGGTTGTGCTGTATATGTTCCAATCGCTCCACCACAACGCACACAGATGGGGCCTCAAAGGAGGTTAGGAATATATGTTGGGTATGAATCACCATCAATCATTAGGTATTTAGAACCTACAACGGGTGATTTATTTACAGCTCGATTTAGTGATTGTCATTTTGTTGAATCAACATTCTCAACATTAGGGGGAGACAAAAAGCAGCTGGATAATAGTATTATTTGGAATGAATTATCATTATCTCATCTTGATCCTCGAACTAAACAATGTGAACTAGAAGTTCAAATGATAATTCATTTACAAGGATTAGCAAATCAATTACCAGACGCATTCACTGACCCAAAGAGAGTGACTAAGTCACATATACCAGCTGTTAATGCTCCAGTTAAAATAGGTGTCCCACAAGGACAACCACATGTTGGTAATGGGCCTAATGCACGCCAAAAACGTGGTAGACCAATCGGTTCTAAAGATAAAAATCCTCGAAAGAAAAAGGGAGCAAATAATGTAGATGGTCAAGTCGAGGTAACAATAACGCAAGAAAAGGAGTCTCCAGAAGAGACACTAGACATGATGGTTCTAGAAGAACCTCAGGTACCTGAAAACGAAGAGATCTCAATTAATTATATCATGTCTAAAAAGGTATGGAACCGAAGCGAAATCGACGTCGATGATAGTTTTTCATATAATGTAGCGCTACAAGTAATGGAAAACAATGAGGATCAAGAACCAAAATCAATTAAGGAATGTAAACAAAGAAATGATTGGCCAAAATGGAAAGACGCGATAGAGGCAGAATTGAATTTCCTAAATAAACGAGAAGTTTTTGGACCTGTGGCCTACACACCTGAACGTGTAAAGCCTGTTGGATATAGATGGGTTTTTGTGCGAAAACGTAATGAGAAAAATGAAATTGTACGATACAAGGCAAGATTAGTAGCACAAGGATTTTCGCAAAGACCTGGAATTGATTATGAGGAGACATATTCTCCAGTGGTGGATGCGACAACTTTTCGTTATCTTATCAGTCTGGTAATACAAGGGATCAATTTGCGTCTAATGGATGTTGTGACAACCTACCTCTATGGCTCACTTGATACTGATATTTACATGAAACTTTATGAAGGATTCAAATTGCCAAGCTCATGTAAATCTAGTTCTCGAGAACATCTTTCAATCAAATTAAACAAATCATTATATGGGCTAAAACAATCTGGGTGTATGTGGTATAATCGCCTTAGTGAATATTTGTCGAAAGAAGGCTATAAAAATGATTCTGTATGCCTGTGTATTTTTATAAAAACGTCAGGCTCTGAATATGTTATAATTGTTGTATATGTTGATGACATGAATATAATTAGAACTCTAGGGGAGCTTCAAAAGGCAGTTGACTACTTGAAAAGAGAATTTGAAATGAAAGACCTTGGAAAGACAAAGTTTTGTCTTGGATTATAAATTGAACACCTTAAAGGTGGAATCCTTGTGCATCAAGAAACTTACATAGAGAAACTACTAAAAAGATTTTATATGGAAAAATCACATCCATAGAGTACCCCAATGGTTGTAAGGTCGCTTGATGTGGAAAAAGACCCATTCCGACCTCCTAAAGATGGAGAGGAAATCCTTGGTCCAGAAATACCATATTTAAGTGCAATTGGTGCACTAATGTTTCTTGCTAGCCATACACGACCTGATATATCATTTTCTTTAAATTTGTTGGCAAGATATAGTTCATGCCCAACAAAGAGGCATTGGAATAGGGTAAAACAAATATTTAGATACCTTCAAGGTACAAAAGATATGGGTTTGTATTTTACAAATCAATCGAAAACAGCTTTGGTTGGTTTTGCAGATGCAGGGTATTTGTCTGATCCTCACACTGGGCGATCTCAAACTGGATATTTATTTACAAGTGGAGGTACTGCAAATTCATGGCGTTCGGTAAAGCAAACAATCACAGCCACATCATCTAATCATGCAGAAATATTGGCGATACATGAAGCTAGTCGAGAATGCATTTGGTTAAGAACTGTAATACAACACATTCGTGGATCTTGTGGTATTTCTTCGGGAGATGAGGGACCAACAATCTTACATGAAGACAACGCAGCATGCATTGCTCAACTAAAGGAAGGATACATCAAAGGTGATAGAACAAAGCACATTTTGCCAAAGTTCTTTTTTACACATGATCTACAAAAGAATAGAGATATTGTTGTCCAACAAATTCGTTCCAGCGAAAATTTGGCAGACTTGTTCACTAAATCACTTCCAACCTTAACATTCAAAAAGTTTGTTCATGGGATCGGGATGCGTCGACTCAAGGAGCTTAAGTGATCATCATCAGGGGGAGATAATACGCGCTGCACTCTTTTTCCCTTAGTCAAGGTTTTGTCCCATTGGGTTTTCCTGGCAAGGTTTTTAATGAGGCAGCATTAAGCGTATGAAGTTGATAATCAGGGGGAGTATTATAAAGAATATATTTAGATTATCAACTCCTAATATAAACCAACTTGTTCTCCAAGTTTATTACCCCTATAAATAGTCCATGTATTCTATTGTGTATGATACACCATTAATAATAAACATCTCTTTCTCTCCCAATATCTATTCTCATCTTCTTGCTATTAGGCTTATTCATAACAACATCAAGTTAATGAACTTGTTTTTGACTTTTTCAACAACTCAATCTTCATCAAGATAAGCTCTCCTCATTCTCCAGTCCAGAACTTTTCCTGCATCCGCTTCAATCCTCGAGAATCCAACAATCAACTCTCCACTTTGGTTTGTCGGAAAATAAAGCAGAAATAAAATCATTTTGGTTTTTAATAAAGTTTCTAAACTAGGAAATGAAATACAGAAACTTAAATTGCAGAATGTAAAGAAATTAAACTATTTACAAACATATTTTTGGTGAGCATGTTAGGGAATCATATCAGCTATCAGACAAGATACAAGTACCGTTAAGCTTCAATTTCATACTCAGAATTAAACAATTCACGTAGATTGTTGATATACTGATCCACTTAAATTCTCACACAAATTTCAATTTATTCAGGAGCTTAGCTCATTCATGTGTCCCACCTCTTGAATATACTCCCATATCCAGAATCCCAATATTCAGTCTTACAGGTGAGTATACCACAGATGATATCTGTTAGGGGTTAAATGCGAGGGCCGCCAGAGCTCAGGTCGATACTTCCGTATACGCAGAGAGATGACGGCTTCGTCTTTTCGGTGTGTCCCCTTTAGAGCATCTTTTAATTTCAACAGCACACGATTAGCATTTTGCAATGTTTCATCGTTTTTTATGCTGAGGGTGATGCTATGTTTCAAGCAATGCGGAAAGTATTATTCGGGGACTAGGTCAGAACTTCCATTCAGCAGAAGTCCCAAAATAATACCCCAGATATCACTGAGTATAAAGACCTAATATTTCAGAATAAGGGACCTTTCAAACGAAATTTCAGGGGTTACCTATATATCCAAGTAGTGTTCCCCACGAAATAAGTTTCGTTTTGAAATTTTAGGTTTATATCCCGAACAAATCTACTAAATGTGCGAAAACCTATCGACACATCATCAGTGAGACTGTTTAACGCATTTAATTCTTTACAAATCTTTAGCGTACTGTAACTGTCAAACCGATGTACTATCATTTTCCCTTTTTACACAAACTCTTTTTCAGTTTTCTTATTGTTTTTTGATTTTGAAATTTTATCATGTTTTTGTATTTTTGAATTTTTTACTGTTTTTGTATATTTGAATTTATATCTACTCCCCCTAAATACCAAAACAAGTAAAAAATCGACAAACCATTGCAGATTGTTTCTCATCTTCATCCGCAACAGTACCCTCATCAACGCCAATAATGCCATCCGACACCGAAAGAAGCTTCATACCATTCAGTTTTAAAAGATATTTAAAATGTTTTTTTGTCAAAAGCTTTGGTATGTAAATCAACTTTCTGTTCGTCAGTGTGGATTTTCTCTATTCGAATCAACTTCTTCTCGAAGCAATCTTGAATGAAGTGATGTCGAATTTCTATATGTTTAGTTTTAGCGTGATGTACTGGATTTTTTGTTATATTTATTGCGGCCTCATTATCAACAAAAAGAGGTGTGTTAAGAAACTGCAAACCGTAGTCGCGCATCTGTTGCTGTATCCACAGGATCTGAGAGCAGCAACTGCTAGCAGACACGTACTCCGCTTCACATGTGGATAGCGCCGCAGAAGTTTGTTTCTTACACTGCCAGGTAACCAAGCGAGGTCCAAAGAACTGGCATCCTGCAGTTGTTGATTTTGCATTGACTTTGCAACATCCGAAATCCGAGTCGGAATACCCTTCGAGCGTAAAGTCGCCTTTTCCAGGATACCACAACCCCAATGTAGGAGTTCCTTTCAGGTAGCGAAATATCCTCTTCACAATAATCATGTGCGAATCTCTCGGGTTAGATTGATATCTTGCTGCGAGGCACGTTGGGTACATGATATCAGGTCTTGAAGCAGTTAAGTACATCAATGAACCAATCATGGAACGATAAAATGTCTCATCAGCCCTGTCTCCGGTGAGATCTGGGTGAATCCCATGATTTGTTGCTAGAGGGGTAGCAGCTGGAGTAGAACTTGACATCCCAAATTTCTCTAGAATATCACGAACGTACTTCGTCCGGTGAATGAAAATTCCCTCAGGTAGTTGTTCAACTTGTAGCCCCAAAAAGAATTTCATCTCCCCCATTGATGACATTTCGAATTTCTGCTTCATAACTGATTCGAAATCTTTGCACAATTGCTCATACGTTGACCCAAAAAATATATCATCCACGTAAATCTGTACTATCAGAAGATGTCCGTCGACCTCTTTAGTGACGAGAGTGGCATCCACTTTTCCACGAATAAAGCTGTTGGCTAGTAGGTGTTGAGACAAAGTCTCGTACCAGGCTCTCGGGGCCTGGTGTAAACCATACAGCGCTTTGTCCAGCAAGTAGACCTTGTTCTTGTGGATTGGATCTGTAAAGCCTGGCGGCTGTCCGACATAAACCTCCTCTTTAACCTTCCCATAAAGAAACGCCGATTTTACATCTAGCTGATATACTTTGAAGTTCTTTCAAGATGCAAATGCCAGGAAAATTCTGATTGCTTCTAGTCGTGCCACAGGAGCATAGACTTCCATAAAATCAATTCCCTCCTATTGACTAAAGCCCTGAACAACGAGTCAAGCTTTGTTCCGTACAACAACTCCTCTGTCGTCTCTCTTACATTTAAATACCCATTTCGTATTGATTTTCCTGTGACCATCCGGCAAATCCACTAGCTTCCACACTCCTAACTTTTCAAACTGATTTAACCCTTCTTGCATCGCGTTGACCCAAGAATCTTCAGTAAGCGCCTCTTTGTAAGTTTGTGGTTCGATCTGCGAAATAAAACAACATAATGAAAATTTAGTTTGTAGAGGTGCTACTGTAGAGTAAAAACATGTAAGGCCCTGGTCAATTTGACGTCTCGTGCGAACGCCCGATTGCAACTCTCCAATGATCAACTCCTCTGGATGGTATGAAAGAGTTCGTGGCATTACTTCGCTTGGAACATCCACATCGCCTTCCAGATTAGTAACATTTTGATATGCACCTTGTTCACTAATTTGGTTTGTTTGACTTGAATCCTGAATCTGCTCCCCCTCAGAATCTGAATCACCATGATCAAATATCGACATGTTCTCAGATTGTTGATTATCATTCTGAACCGTCTGATTATCTTGAGCAACTTCATTTTGTTGGACATCGTTGTGTTCACCAGCATTGCTAGGACCTGCTTCATCATCATTCGAAATTTGTCGAGGTCGCCTTGAATACTCAGCTGTGAACCTTTGCTGCGACTCGTACTCTCGCAAAATGTCCAACTCGTCAAAGAAGTCTTCTTCTTCCTCTGATTCTTCCCTCATGTCAAACGAATCCCACAATTTGTCATAATGATAACGCCATGAATCTCCTGGATTCTGAGGCGGCATTGTATAACCTTGACATTCAACATTTGCAGCTTCAATAATCCGCTTCTCACTTGGAACGAAGACACGTCGCATATGAGTTGCATAACCAACAAATATTCCCTCAATGCATTTCAGACCAAACTTTCCATGAGGCTCTATAACAGTACAGGGTGACCTGAACGGTTCAAGATACTTCAAATTACGTTTGCGGTTATTGATCAACTCAAAGCATGTTTTGTTGAACTTCTTGACAGTGAGAACTCTGTTGAGCGTATAGCATGCGGCAGAAACAGCTTCAGCCCAAAAATTTATCGGTAACTTTGAATCTGTGAGCATTGTTCTAGCCGTCTCGATTAGTGTCCGGTCTTTGCGTTTTGCGACTCCATTCTGCCGCGGAGTGTACGGAGCACTAAACTCATGAAATATACCTCTTTCATCACAAAATTCTTCCAACTTGTTGTTCTTGAATTCAGTATCATTATCACTTCGAATTCTTTTGATATGCCTTTGGTACAGATTCTCAATTTTCTTGAACAACGCCATCAAACTGTCAAACGTTTCATCTTTCGTTTTCAGAAATGATACCCACAAAAATCTGGAATAATCATCAGTAACGACCAAACAGTAGTAGTTTCCTATAATACTTTTGACATTCACAGGACCGAATAAATCCATCTGAAGTCTTTCCAGAGGTCTTGAAACTGAATTGACTTGCTTTGTAGGGTGTGACTTTTTCTTCTGCTTGCCTTTAACACAGCTAATGCACTCCCCTTCCAGATGAAAACCTTTCACATGAACACCCAACACTAAATCATTATGAACCAGGTGATTCATCTTCCGTAGGTGAATATGACTTATTTTCCGGTGCCACAATCTCGATTCTTTCTCAGTTGCTCTAGACACAAAACAATGAGCCTGACCCGTGGTTGTAGTAGCTACGCTCATATCCAACACGTACAGATCATTAACTCTTGGTGCCCTCATGGTAATCCATTCCTCAGGGATAACAAATCCTGGCTTCAAGATCAAACATTCTTTGTCAGTGAAGTGAGTGGTATACATTCTGTCACAAATCTGCGAGATACTCAGCAAATTATTCTCCAGCTCAGCAATGTAGTTAACTCTTTCAAACGTCATAATCCCATTGGACAACGTTCCTTCACCAATAATCCTACCACCTTGATTACCCGCGAAACCAACATATCCTCCATTGAAATTCCTCACATCATACAACAATGCAGTCTTCCATGTCATATGTCGAGATGCTCCACTGTCCATAATCCAACGTGAAACTAATCTCGGAAGATCCTGCACATATCACAACATGACTTAAAAACTCATTTCAATAAAGATGCCGATTCATGCTTCGCGATCAAGGAAGCTCCGGCAAGTCAGGATTTTATTCAACAAAGAATATATCCACCCAAGCCTTACCAGCCTTGGGTGTTACCTTGTTGTCTTTAGCTTTTCCATTTTGTTTCTTAAAATTTTTAGCTTGAAGTGGTGGAAAGTTTGTATCATCCACAACTGGGACTAAATTCACAACCTTTTTCTCTTGTGAAGTTGAAATTTGTTTCTCTCCTTTGGGTTTCCAAATTTGTTGAGATGATGCAACCCATTTGTAAAATTTTTCATTTTTAGTTACCACATTCTTTACGGGTTCAGTTTTGATCTTTGTGATTTGATTTTTCAAAACCTTTTTCTCAACAAACATTGGTGCTTTTCCCTTCACATCATCTTTCTTCTTTTGAGTCTTTATAACTTCAGTCTTAGGCTTCACGTTGGTACACTTTCGTGCAATATGTCCAACTTGATTGCATCTAAAGCATGTTCGGGTGTCAGCTACCCGACTTGTGCCTTCAGACTGTGGTTGTGAAGCTTTCTTCTCAAAGAATTCTTCATTTGATTTCGAAAAAACCTTTTTCTCTTCATCAGACAATGAACTCGAACTATTCACAAACACTTTCTTTTCTACAAACTTCTTGTTTTGAAAGCTTTTCTTCTGATAAGTCTTACCCCCCTGATAACCACCCGACCAATTGTTTCGGTTGTTGTTATAAAAACGCGGTGGAACAACAGGTTTCTTATAGTAAGCTTTATCTTTTTCAAAATTCATTTGTCTCTTTGTTTGACTCAAACTGTTCACTTCTGACAACTCAACTTCAACCAATTTGAAAACATTTGTGAGCTTGTTCACATTAACATTCTCAATGGGAAACTCAGAATCCGAAAACAACTTATCCGAACCCAACATCTTGTACATGACAAGATTTGATCCTTCATTTAAGTTGTTCTTGGACTTTTGTTTCGGAATGTATTTGTCTAAGAAACATCCATCATCCTCAGTAGTGTCACTATCCGTTTTTAGAACATTTTCAACAACACTTTTTACAACATCAGTTTGGACACTATCGTTATCGGAAGATGTAAAAATAACATCAATGGTATCCGGAAGTTTCACTTCATTATCTTCTTCAATTTCAACCAACCCAGATTGTTTTTTCGAATAATTGTCAAGAACTGGTGGTGGAACTTGATGAAAACCCACCCCGGTTCCATCTGAGTAAACATCTTCGCCAGCTTTGTTTTTGCCTATTGGTTTTGGAACAATGTGTTGCAAAACAAAGCTTGCGGAGTTGTAACTCTTTAGCTTCAACTGGATTCGCTCATTTTCAATTTCATCCTCTTGAAATTTAAGTTTCAACTTTGCGATTTCATCCAGTTGTTGATTGATTAACTCTTCTTTTAATCGAAGCACTGTTGTTAGTTGAACATTTTCTTTATATGTTTTACCATTTCTGTCATCATTATCTTTCATTGTGCTCTTAAGCTTCTCAAAATTTTCACTGATCTGACGATTTTCAAGAACTAACCTTTAATTTTCATTCCTAACCTTTTCTTGATCAGCTTTATCATTTTCAATTTTGTTAGTTAATTCTTTTAACCGTTCAGTTGAAGCTTTCACCGTTTTATCACGATCAAGAATTTGATCCTCAACGCTTCTGACTCTCGCAGTCAGATCCTCAATTTTCTTACCGTTGAGATAAGTGACTGTGCTACAAACCTTGCATTGTTTGATGCAATTTTTGCAGTCAACATCACCATTGACTTTCTTACCTGACTCAGTCGTTGACATGTTTGAACTGACCTGGCTTTTAGACTCAGAGACGGATTTAGAATCTACCTCAAGAACCTTAGCTGCCAGCACCTTGTCAGCCATCTTTCCCATGTTTTCAGCATTCAACTCCTGTGTCGTGTCAATGATTCCAGTGTCAATCTTCTTTGACTTCTCTTTCTCTTCTTTCTCCTTCTCTTCTTTATCTTTCTCATCTCCGCTACCCCACCATTTCTTCTGCCAATAATCATCTTCATCTTTAAATTCTTTGATTATGGTTTCCACATCAAGAGTGTTATGGTCAACAGCAATGTTTCCATATGGGTCAAGATAACATTCCCTATCTGGATCCCATCTTTTTGCTCTTTTTGCTTCCGAATAGATACCAGATATTCTGATCAATCTGTTCGTGGCTAACAACATTCTGTGATTATACTTCTATTCTTCAGTTCTGTTATCTTTCCAAGAAATAGGTTCAGTTTTTGCCATGAAAGCATATCCAACCGCATCCTCTTCAGGTAACAACTCACTCCAGTCGTAACCTTCATCGTCGTGAATTACAGCAAGAGCTCTAGATTTTTCTTTGTTATCTTTAATCTGCTTCATTCTTGGTGGCTCAGATTTATTCTGATGATAAATCGCCTTCTTGTAGTAGTCTTCTCTGAAAGGGTTCTCAGACTCATCAGCATACGCATTTCGGCATTCACGCTTAAAGTGACCTTTCTGCTTGCACTTGAAGCACGTCACTTTACTTTTGTCAAAACCCAACTTGGTAGAAGGTCCACCAATTGACTTCCTCCTGGTTATCTCCATGAAACGCTGTGCTCGACGAACTGCACTGGCCATACACCACCTTATGTCGATCAGTTCCATCTCCTCGAGATCAATCTGATCATAATCTTCCTTCGTCGGGTTGGTGTTGCCTATCTTCCCTGCTACAAGACTTTCATAAGATTCTAGCACAGACGCTAGAAAAACCATCTGTTGTTTAGCAGACTCCTCACTGAAATTCTGAGCGTTCTTTAAGTCTACAGCAATGTTGCATTGAAATAGATTCTTTGCATCAGATTGGCTTGAATGTGACGAAGAACCACCGTGAAATCCACTGCTTTGACTTTCTTTGTTTGAAGTATTGGAACTCTCAGCAGAAAATGCAGTTTTAGGAGAAGTGTTCTTTGGCATCATGCTCTTTGGATAATACAAATCCAAGTTCTGCTGGTAAGATGAGTGATTGACTTTGTGTGTCTTCTTTAGCTCCAGCTCATGACTTTCAAGTCTCTCAATCAACAGATCCACTGTAAGCTCTGCAGGCTTGATCGTATTTTTCAGCATCAATGCATAATATTGCCAATCCATCTCATCTGGCAACGAATCAAACAATTTGTCAACTAGCTCATCTTGAGTGTAGGAAATTCCATGTCTCGCCAGTTCCAGCTTTAGGTGCCCAAACCTCTCAATCATTTTACAAACTGATTCATTCTTTAAACACCCAAACAAATCAAACTCTTTTCTAAGAAGTTTCTTTTTGTTTTTCACTATTTCTGTACTTCCTAAACATTTGGTTTCTAACTTTTTCCAGAGATCTTTAGAACTGCTGTACTCGATCAAAGATGATATATCCTCTCGAACAGACTGAAATAGCAATGCAATGCATTTTTGCTCAGCGACAAATGCCTCTATTTCTTCAGGTGATGATAAGGTTTCACCAGTTTTGCCACCATTATTGTATCCGTTCTTTAAACTCTTCCAGCTAAGAAAAGCAAAGGCCCTCAACCAGTCTTCAAACTTCTTGGCCCACCGACTGTACACTTCAATAGCCATCAACTTCGGGGGTTTATTATATGTTCCAAAAGCGCTTTCAACTTCCAAAGCATCCGATAACTTTTTCTTTGCATTCAGAGGATTCTCATTGGTATTGCAAGGAGAAGTATCATCCCCAGAATTTCCAGCAAAAGCATACAAATCGCTAAACGGGTTCAAGAATATATCATCCATCTTGCACGTACCTGAAAAATCAGCAAACACTTAGAAAATTTTTCCGAAATTTTGAAAAACAGCAAATTTCAAGCGAAATCAGCTTATGAGCGGAATCAACAGATAATTTTCGAGCGAAATCAGAAATAATCTGATTTCGAGCGGAATCAAGTGATCAGTTTCGGGCGGAATCAGACTTGTTCTGATTTCGAGCGGAATCAGAAAGTAAGTTTCGAGCGGAATTAAAATTTTATGTTTCTACGAGCGAAATCAGCTATTTCGCTCCAAATGACCAATTGTGTTTTCGTGCGGAATTAGAAAATTACGAGCGGAATTAGCTTTTTCAAGCGAAACCTTCGAAGAACCTTTCGAGCGGAATCAGGTTTTTAAGTCATTTTTACCAATTTTAATCTGAATTTTAACCTGATTCTTTCTAGGGTTTGTTAATACTATGTTTTACACAATATACTCAAAATTCAGGTCATTTCAACCGTTGAAACTAGTTCAAATCAGAAAAGTATGAGAAGAAGAGAGTAGAAATGAGAAAATCCGGTAGAATCAAGCTGCTATGGTATGAACTCCTCGTCCTGAGCTCTAATACCACTTGCTGGACCGTGTACGACCCTAAATAATCAGTATAAGGCAGTTCATCTTTGAATACAGAGGCGGAATCAAAGTAAACAAAGTCACAACAGCTATATCCTCTTAATTTCCTTTCTATTAATGCTTTCTGAGTCGATTACAATGATTTCTGACAAAAATCCGGCAGCACCTCGACTCTAATTCCGCTTCAACCGATACAGAATGAGATCACACATCAACTATTTATAAGGCAACTGATTCCCCTCGAAATGGTTCGAGCGGAACCCCATGTGATCATCTCGAGCGGAATCACCAGGTTCACTTTGGAGCGGAATCACGTGTTACAGTTTGGAGCGGAATCATGTCTTGACATCCTGGAGCGGAATTACAATACATCCTGATTTCGCTTCAAATGACATGAATGTCATTTGGAGCGGAATTACACTCTAAAATCCTATTCTTGATTTCCAAGCTCCAATCTAACCTATCTAGACCTAAGACTCGATTAAGACGCAGTAAACAGACATTTAGTGCACCAACAATTTAATACTTTACTTACATTATTTTTAAGAAATGATACAAGTTTACTTATACTAAAAATAATATTGGAAATATTATTTAACAACTTGCTTATATTTATTTTGAAAAATAACATAAGTATTCATATATGAAGACAAATTGAAAGTAAATTATTTTTTAACACATATCGTTTTTAAACACTACATACGTATATATATTTTGAGGATAAAAATATATATTTACAAATAACAAATACAAAACAAAATATATATTTGTAAAATATATATTAACAATTCATGAACATGTACATCTAAAACACAATAAATACATAAGACAAGATGGTAACTTGTACGTAGTGAATTACAAGTTTAGGTGATTAACATACGTAGAACATTTATAGGTTACATCATAAACGAAGAAGATACCGGTGAAGTTAGACGCTGAAGACGCAAACCAGTGAGTTCATGTCCCCACTTTTAAACATTTTTCTTGTTTTCTAAACTTTGGGGAAAATACATGTACAATGGTATGTTAAAGAAAACTAAGTAATGATACATTAGATCATGTTACGAATAGGTGAAACTTAAGCACCATTAATCATGTATACACTTAGACTGAGTTGCGAAAGGTTAGATCTAATGGGTACGGGCAGCCTCACTTGTTGGTTTTAGACCCCTGCGGAAGAGTGCTTTCGGGTCCCAGTCGTGAATCGATGGAAAAACCGCCTAGGTTTGGATGCTTCCTATGTCGTCATAGAATGTCCTTGCAAAACATTAGCGATCTTGATTTCCTTACATTTACAACTCACAAACTTACATTTCATAGTTTACATTTTACAGTTACATACCATGTTTTATACAAATACAACTCTTATATTTTATACAAACTGCATGAATTCACACCAACTTTTTGTTGATGATTTTCAAACTTACATGTATTTCAGGTAATTAGTGGAATGCTTTGCGAGTTTTGCTTCAAGGAGTCATGTGTCTTTACTCCATGCCACTTTTGTAGGATTCATCTTCATATCCCGCCTCTTTGCGGCGACATGAGGAATAAATCCTTAATCATTTAGAAATTGAATGTGTTGTCTATTTATCTTTTGAAGGGATGTAAACACTATATTTAACTTATGTTTTGAAACTTGAATCTATGAACAACAATTGGAGTTTATTTTTAATCATATAGAATGTTTGCTAATTCGTATGCAGTGAGAATCAATCACGATCACACCTGGCGCTTCCGCCTCTGAGCGGGTGTGACAGATTGGTATCAGAGCTTCGATTGTAGTGAACAAGGATTCTTTCTCGAGTCTAGTCTACAATCCTTAGGATCCTCTCATAAAAACATCTTTTACAAAAACAGGAGATTTTCATTGCGTAAAACATTCCGCAAAGTCCACTACATGCATTCATTCTTTAAAAACAAAGCAAGGACAATTATGTGACATACACTACACAAGAAGTAGACGTAGGAACTTAAGTTAGTCCACAAGATACAAATAGGATAACTTAAAATGAATTCATGTGCTACTTACATATTGTGTGTAACTATGTGTATATATATATTAAATATAATTTATTAATATGTATATATATATGTATGGTGTAACATTTATTTTACAAGTTATCATGTCTTCCTCCTTAAGTAGTGGGATATATGACGAGCATGATCCCAAGGAGCTCTACTTTGACGATGACGGGGCAGGCCCAGCTGGAGGTCTTCCCCTCTGATACCGACTCCGATCCTGATGATAATCCTAATTTCATGTCTGACGATAATGATCTAGACGACTTCCAGCCTTTTGCCATACCTGACTTTAGTGACGATGACATCCCTCCGGAAGATGACGTTCTTGCTCTACCCCTTAGCTACATTATCAACCCAGCATTGGACACCCCGAAGGTGAGCATATTTTTGTGGTCATACCTTTTTCCAACTTTTCCACTTGCTGCTATTCCCATGAAGATTGGTCGTTCATCTTCAAGCTAGACGATGACGGTGTCCCTCCTACCGCGATTCCACATGATGATTTGCCTCTTGTCATTGACCTCGACGCCGATGGCGAAGACATTCCTGAAACTCACATGGATTATGTTGACGACGTCCCTGTGTTTCACGTGGACCACCCCGAAGAGGACCTCGGCGATGGGGAGGTCTTTGACGTTGCCATTTAGAGGTCGCATCTCTAGTGATTCCAGTGGTAGATATCTCTTCTGACGCAAACTCCCTAGAGTCAGTGACTTCATATGCACTACGGACCAACACAAATGATTATTGTTCTACTGAAATGATCAACGTCATTTTATCCACTCCCTGTTCTTCATTAAATCCCTTACAAAACTTTTGAAACAAACACCAATCAGAGGTATAACAATCAAAAGATTATATTAAAGCACCGCCATTTGCTTTAGATATGTTATTTTTCAAAATTGTAAAATCATCACGCAATAAACATCGAATCGCAAAACAAATTAGCGAAGGACTGCGGAATTACAAGTCAGAAAAATAGAGACCAAAGAATATACACAGAAGCGATAGTGCAAGTCAATACCCCAAAGGATGAGGGTGGTTTCATCAAGGTTTATTCAGAATCAACCAGATCAAAACGAAGAACCAAAATAGCCATCATGGGTTCTCTTTATCAAGTTTTTTTTATTTTTTTAACAAAAAAACCCTCAAACCGATTTTGGAAGATCCATGGTTTAAAAGACAAAAGTCAAAAGAAATCTTTTAAATTACATGGAAGGGCTCAAGTTTGAAGAGTTTTTAATTTGGTTATTTAATTCTAAACCATCGAATTTGATAAAAAAATAATAATAAATTTTCAGTCAAATAAAATTTTAAAATTAAGATAATTACACAAATGGGTGATAACAAGTCGGATGGTTGTTTATAAAGAACTAGTAGTAAGACCCGTGTGCAAACACGGGTGGTTTTTAGAAAACCATGCATAACACATTGTAATAGAAAGTACCTATATAGATATTGTACCAAAACGTGTTATCTATTATAGCTAAAAGACAACTATAAACATAGATCATCGGTTAATATATCAGTTACATACGACTACTTCTATTCTCCTATCCAAAAAAGGGAGTATCCACCCATTGATAATGTAAACTGTTTATAGACATAAGCACATATAAAATATTTCTAACAAACTTAATAGAATTCGAAAACAACTTAAGTTTCAACAAATATTAACTACGAACACACGATCACCTGCCTCAACAACTTTCACCCAAGCTCAATCAAGAGTGTGTTACGAAGTAACATCTCCTTTGCTACATGTTGTGTCCTGGTTAAATATGCTACTGGAGACAATGTCACAACTGCTGATCCAACAATCCCCCTATACAATAGATGATACCAAAACCCTTCTTTATTACTGATTTTTATTTCTCATCAACATCTCCCTGATTTGTCCTTTGAATTGTAGTTCAAAGTCCATAGAGAACATGTCTTCTTCATCATCTCTTTCAAGTTGAAGGTCCAGCAAATCTCAGAGATCGTATGCTTTCAGATTATATACACTATCCATTTTAATCTCTTCAAGTTGAGCATGACTTCCACTTTACTATTTTTGGATCAGCTAGTTCTCTTGGGAAAAGAATTATTGAAGATGAGTTTGGTGATTGTGGTCTGCTAACTAAATTTTCAATGGATTCAGATAAAGCAGATGATGAAAGAAGGTTTTTGGGAGTATGGATCTTTTGAGACAGAGCGACAGTTGTAGGATAGATTGGGTTTTGAGGAACATTTGTGTGACACCTGTGTCACTTCAACCATCATACAGATACCAAACTAATGAAATATTGTATTTCATACTTGGGATTTGTATAAATATGTGTATCGTTGGCACATATCATTTCTTGTTCGATTTCGAGCTTTAAATCGCTTTCTGGAAGGTTATACGCGAACTGATGCGTAAATATAACCAGTTTAATGCAACACACACTCCGAAACAGAGACATAGGCTTAACATACCTTAAATAACCTTTACATAACTTAGAAATAAGTTTTGGATGGTTTGGTGTGTTGAAATCAAGTTTATTCGATCGCAGGGACTATTTGCGTCAAACTGCGAAAGTATGCCAATTCGTGTGGTAACGTGTGACAACCCGAACTCTCAAGGTTAGTGTCGTCTAGTTTAGTGACCATTGGTTCATTATTATTTTCTACGTCACAGTCTACGTTATAGTTAGATGTATGATATGTTAAACGTGTTAAATGTGCTTGACTACTCTATTACTATTTTATAAACTCAAGGGACTAAGGTGCAAAAGGTTGAAAGCTATTTAAAAATAGTTTATCAAAGATGGGGGACTATTAGTGCCAAGTGGTTGAAAGTTGGAACTAATTCATTCCATGATAAGATGAAAAAGAAAGCATCTGATTGTTTTGGTTTTGATATTCGTAGACATTTAGTTTTGATATTCTCGAAATCCAGTCCTTAAACCTAAACCGGCCCAAAAACCCACCTCTTGTGTCGCACGATATGCATTAGGGGTACGTATCATTCTTTTTGCAAACCCTAGCACTCCCCTCTAGGAGCGACGACAACCCTCCCATCGAAGCTCTCCTACCTTCGAAACGTCATCTCTCGCGTCCTTACATTCGGTCAGTATGTTAACTCGCTGGTTATGATTTCTTGATTGATAATTGCGTAATGTTCATGATTATCGATGTTAGAAGCATGTGAATCTGGGTCTGAGTGTTGTTCGTAAACGACTAGGACGATGACTTACTGATTTTGTTAAGGTATAATTATCATGTGTGACCTGTTGGTTTCGAGTGATGTGATGTTCACAAATACGGTTTCGTGATAAACGGTTGCAGGAAGAATTATGTGTTAGGGATTGTAGGTAAACCTGAAACTGTTGAGCAACTAACTTGTTTAAAGTGCACAATGTGTGAATAACGAAATGAAATGTTAACTGTTACGGGTCTTGTGGAATACGAACTTGTGATGTGAACTTCTAAGTAAACCAATTAACTACTATGAGATTTCATGATGATAACCGACGGACATGTTTCATGATAAACTGTTATGATTCATAGAACATGTGTGATTCTTGTATGTCATTGCGTATACATGATGAAAGCCATAAATATGTGAATTACTGTTATGACACGTGAAATGATGGGTATAAATGCGTGGGCGATCCTTGTTTATTACATGTGTGAAAGTGTGGTTAATTACATGCAGAACTGATTCTTAATGGTAACCATGCTAGCACTTGGTTGATTAACTTGGATAACGGGTAAAGTAACTTGTTAAATACCGAGCAAATCTAAGGTGAGTTCACTGCTCTTTTTCCAAGCATGCATCCCGGGGAGGGATATCGGGTAACGTTCCGGGGAGGAATGTCAGGTTATTGGGATGTTTGTTATTATACTCAGTTTCTATCATATAAGACCCCTTACATCTACCGATAGTTGCCGGGGAGGCAACGAGGTTATTAGTTGATAGCAAGGTTTGGCACCCTCACACCATACCGGGGAGGACGGGCGTGAACTAATTTCCTTAAATCATGACCAATGTTTTGATAGAGACATTGGGGTTGGGCAAATACATCTTGTAGCCATCTGCGGTAATCGAGTTAATAACAACATCAAATCAAATTATTGAACTATTGAACTGTTGAACTGGTTTATACACATACCTGGTAACTAAACGCATTAACAAAACTTTGAACTCACCAGCGTCGTCTGACACACTTGTCTGCATGCTTGTAGGTTGTTAGATGTCTTGGATTGGAACTTGCTGTCTGGAGTAGCTGGAGTGGTCATGGGTCGACTGGAGGGATTCATGTGATTGAACTATTGATATCATACTTTGGTTTTTGAAACAGTTTAACTTTGGTTTACTATTTGCTTCCGCTGAACATGTTGGTTTTCATTTAAACTCGTTGATGGTATTTTTCATTAATAATTGAGGATTTTATTTTGAAACTTGTATGGGTTTAATGTAATTAGTGGCTCATTGTTGGTACGTCACACGCCTAACAGGGACATTACCTAGGTGGTATTTTGGGGGTGTGACAGTTTGGTATCAGAGCCACTGGTTATAGTGAACTTGGTTTTAAAACGATTTTATAAAACCAGACTATAACCGAACAAGTTCTGAATACGACCATGACACTCAGCTCCAGACTGCAAGGTTCATCTCTCGTATACTCATTGTACTGCATAACCAGTGAACACTTACATATGATATTGCATGTGATTGCACGTTTAGCACAACAGCATGAATTCATGTATTACTTGCATGTGTTATGTGACTGATAGGGTGGTATTTCCCTAAACATTCAGGACTCGCGTTTTGTGATGTTCTTTGCTTACTACTCGTGTTTGAGGAACCATTTGACATGAGTTAAGAGGAGCTGAGAGGAGCTTGCAAATCACAATATTATTGTGGGTGCACACATAATAATAATGTAGGGTGCATGTGAGTCCCAGTGAGACTTAACGAGTGAAAAAGGGGTTCCGTTCCGTTATTTGGTTGATGTGAAACACAACAGTCTATAGGGGTCATAGCAGTGATTGTCTCCTACCTGAATGTGATCTTTTCATTTCCCTCTGAAACCTTTCAAATCTCGATGCTATCGAGTATTACCTGAACACCCACATGAACTCCTAGCGAACTGTGTAGAATGTTAGGTGCTCGTACGAACGCCCCCGAGTTGGATGTTGCAGCATCAAAGATTGGTCTGTACCCCTATCACTCCTCTTTGTTTGTGGGAACTCAATGTACTGACGACTTAGACCCTGAAGTGTGATCACTTCTGCAACACTCCCGCAAAATACCGTGTACTACTCAGTCAACTTGCAAGGACGATGGACAAGAGGGTAAACATAGTACTTTACCGACCCCAGTATTTGGATGACCCTGATTTCCGGCCACGAACAGCAGCAATTTGACTTCAATTGAATCTTTAACCCTAGTCAGCGGCTCATGGGAACCAACTCTTACGAATCAATTGGGACATAAGTGAGGACAGTTGACGGTAGTATGGAATGTGTGACTGCCAGCACGATGAGTAACGCCTTAGGATGTGACGCGGAATGTGAAAAGATGGACCTTGTCGGTGAAAGATCGTAGGGCTCCGTTACCAGTGATGACATTAGAGGTAACAGTCACGGCAACATCAAGATACTCGTAATGGTAACCAACAGTATGGAATTGGAGGTGCCAACAACATGGATTGGCCATGGTTAAATTAAGACGACAACAACCAAGGAAACGACGTCAGTACTGGAAATCCTCGTAACAATAACAACAACACTAAAAATGATAACCACGGAAGGGCATTTAGGATTGGTGTGGGCGACGCCAGGATTATAGCAACATGGTAGCTTGAATAGGAAGCTAAATGCTTCGTCTCGGTTCTATTTAACCCCAATGTTTCTAGAAACCGAACCTGTTGTGGAATCGGCTGATGACAAGACAAATGGAACCTCATATGTTTATGGGATGCAAACTGGACCTCGTGGGACAAGTGCTCGGCATCGACCTTCCTACTACTATCCTTAAGGGTTTTGATGCAGTAGTTAGTGTGGATTGGTTATCCAGAGATCGCGTAGATAGACCCTGTAAGGAGAAGATTCTGCATATCTTTCTCCTTAGTGGAGGATCGTTGTCTGTTCTAAAGCGTTTGAGGGGTGCAAGGGTTAGCGCCATTCCAGCTATGAAGGCCCAGAAGTGTCTACGGAAGGATTATTCCGCTATGTTAGCACTCGTTACTGATGTTAAGGCTAAGGAAAAGACGATCGAGGATCCACCAATTGTTTGCGATTTCTTCCTAAGTGCTACCAGAAGAACTATCAGGTTTACCTTCACATCGTCAGGTGGAATATCAAATCGGTATCATGTCAGGAGCAGCCTTTGTTACTAGTATTCCTTATTGTCTTACACCAGGAAGGTTGCAGGAACTTCCTAATCAACTTCAGGAACTATTGGACATGAGTTTTATCGAATCTAGTTTTTTTTTCTTTTCGCTTTGGGGAGCCCCAGTTATATCCGTGAAGATAAGCCTTATCGTTGGACATGTGTATTGATTATCGGGAACTCAGCAAGGTGACAGTCAAGGACCGTTTGCCTCGACCATGTATTGCCAGCCTATCGACCAGTAGCGAGGGTCAAGCTCCCATTCGAGGAATAACTAACGAACGAACTAGTGTCAGATGGAAGTCTAAGGGGAGAATATTCCTGCAATGGCATATCAAACGCAGTGTGGTCATTACGACGTTGTAATCCATGACCTTTGGACAAATCATCACACCAACAACTTTATGGAACACATGAATCGACTATGCTTATTGATGACGTGTTGAATCATTTCCAGGAGAAAGGAACATCATGGACGGCATCTGTATCTTATTTTAGAGCTCATGAGGGAGGAGCTATTACGTGTGAAGTCTCGTTAGATGTAACATCTGGATTCGAGAGATACATTTTGATCACATAACCAACGGAGTGGGTATACACGTGGATTTCGCTAAGATCCATTTTGTTAGAAACTGATCGACACCAAAGACCCCTTCGAGGAATACAACAATTTCTTGGCCTCGCTAGATACTATCGCAGATTTATCACAGGATTTTTGGAGATCGCGCAGCTCTAATCTATTTTAGCATAGCAGGGAGCCGTGTATTCGTGGGAGACAAAACAGGAGGACATTTTTTTAGCTTTTGGAACCTAACTTTACAATGCACGGAGCATCGTTTCTATCCGAGAGTACTAGTAATCTAGTGATATACCATGATGGTTCGGATCAGAGCCCCAGTTACACGCCGATGCAACACGAGAAGGTGATAGCTTACGTGGTGGAGTAAACAGCAGAACTGCACGACTCACAACCTGGGGTGGAAGCCATGACCTTGGATTTAAGATTGGAGGCATTACTTGGATGGTACCGAATGCACCACTTGGACCGATCACAAGGGCCTCCCATGTACCTTTGTTTCGAAAGAGCCAAACATGTGATGGCATCACTGGATGGAACTCTCGAGTGGTTACGACTATGGAACCTAAACACGTATGAGCATGCAGCTCACTATCGACTCTAGCCTACCTGATCAGATTCGCCCTGTTCAAACCGAAGCGCTGAAGGTAGAGAATTTTCAAGTTGGGTCCAAGCGGGGCATAGAGGAGCAACTTCTAGCACGGTGGACGATATTCGCTACTTTATGGAACGACTACGAATTCCACTGTACAACAATCCAAGGGAAACTTGTGTTGAGCGAAGCGCACCAGCCTCGATATTCTAGTCATCTGGATTTTGATGGAATATATTAGGATCTAAGGATCTTGTACTGGCAACTGGGTTTGAGGGCCTACACAGCGAAGCATGCGAACGATGTTTGACTCGTGCGAAAGTCTTGGTGGAACATCAGAAATATCTTGGTTTGCGTCAGTAATCAGAAACACTTATTTGGAAACTGGAACAGACAGCCATGGATTTTGTCACTAGCCTACCTAAATCTCAAAACGGAACCGATATCACCTGGGTGTTCGTTGATTGTCTCACGTAACCAGTACACTCTTTTGCAATCAAAGAAATTGATGAGTCTTCACAAGTTGTGAATATTTCTCTGAGAAAGGCGGCTTTTAGGCACGAGGTGCCAACTACTGTTACCTATGGTTTTGATCTATACCTGATTTATGATAGGCACTACACAACACTCCTGGCTCACGTCTAGGCATGAGCAATACCTTTCACTATAGGACAAATGGTCACAGTAAACGAAACCCCCCTGATACTCGGAGACATGCTGCGAGCATATGTGGGATTGACTTAGTGAAGATCGGAAGAACACTTACCTCTGGATGAGTTTTACTGCAACTGGACTAAGGTGGGTGACAACCTAACCACAGATCCAGGATCGTACTAGAACCACTTGTGAAGATTGTTGGAAAGCTGATAAGCTTAGGAAACACTAGGAGTTCGCTGTAGGCGAACGTATCATAATCGAAAGTCTCACCCTAGGAGGGTGCGGTACACTATGGGAAAACGTGGCAAGCTTAGTTTACGATGCGTTGGGACATCTAGATTTCTGGAACGAATCGGCAACATACTCACAAACTCGAGTTACCTGACTAATTGGATAACGTTCACGATGATATTTATGCTTCGAATCTAAGGCAATGTTTGTCCGATGAAACACTTACGATACCTTTACAAGAGTCTAAGGTTAACTGATCAATTGTAATTGTCAGG